>NC_063173.1:26320457-26646528 GCF_023159225.1 Perognathus longimembris pacificus | reverse complement strand
AGGCCAGAGGTAACAGATATGTGGCTGCTGTGTCCACTTCTTGTCCACACATGATATTGATAACAGAACATAACACTCTTTTCCACTGTATTCCAATTGATTGAGCAATTAATTGAGTGATACACATGTTAGATGTGATTTGTTTCCTATCTTCTCTCACTTCAAAGTCAGGAGACCTGACTTCTAATCTGATTTAAGTGCCTAATCTTTTGTTAAATGTCCTACCTAACCAAAAATTGTCCTTTGAATTGGATGGATACAAAGAAACCATTTGAAATGAACAATAAAATCCATCAAGAGATATATACCCAGAAGAATCTAAATCAACTTACTGTTCTCATCAACTGATGGAATGAATAAAAATGTAGTATATAAGCACAATAGATCTGTATTCAGCCACTAAGAAAATGAAATTATGTTTGCTGTAAAAATGGATGGAAGTGAAGCTCATCATGTGAAGTGCTCTCAAAATGCAAGTATCACATGTTCCTCTCATTTGTAGAAGCTAAGAGGGAAACAATATAACCCAAATCATCATAATAAAAAGGTGTCTGTGGGGAGGTAGAAGGGAAAGGAAAGGGGGAGACAGGAAAGGAGAAAAGAAAGAATAGAGGATATGAATATAATCAGAGCTCATTATATACATGTACTAAAATGCCAAGATCAAGCCCGTTACAATGTACAATTAAATATGTGCCAATAAAAAGAGTTGTTCTCATATTTATTTTTTATTTTTATTTTTTTTACAATATGTTAGTGCTTTTTTTTTCTTTTTCACTTTTCTTTTTTTTCTTATTTATTGTCAAAGTGATGTACAGAGAGGTTACAGTTTCATACGTTAGGTTGGGCACATTTCTTGTACTGTTTCATACATTAGGTTGGGTACATTTCTTGTACTGTTTGTTACCACCTCCCTCATTCCCCCTTTCCCTCTCCCTCCATGAGTTGTTCAGTTGGTTTGCACCAAATGGTTTTGCAAGTATTGCTTTTGGAATTGTTTGTCTTTTTATCCTTTGTCTCTCGATTTTGATATGCCCTTTTACTTCCCTAGTTCTAATACCAGTATATACAGTTTCCAGTGTGTTCTCATATTTAATGTCATAATAATTGTCAACATAGGCACAATGTCTTTATTTCTTCACACATTAAGGACATTGAGACATACAATGTTTAAGGAAAAGCCCACAGCTAGTAAGGAGACAAAGCCAATATTATAATCAAGGTATGTCTTATCTTCAAACTCCTATTCTTGCCTTTATGAATTAGTTGCAAAAGCCTTGTGACATATTAAAGCACTGGAGAGGCTAGGGTTGCATAATTCAAGTAAAATACTTGCTTAGCATGTGGGAGGCCCTGGGCTCAATCTCTGGTACCACCAAAACAACACACACACACACACACACACACACACACACACACACACACACACACACAGGACAAACAGAAGATGTCCATATTTTTTTTCTCATGGTAACTTAGTTTGAACCATCTTATCAAACTTGACCTTAAGAGTAGCATCACAACAGCCAAAACAGGGAAGCAACCAACCACCTATCCCTGAATAAACTAGAACAGAATGTGGTAAAGAAAGAAGGAAATTCTGACACATACTACAACATGGATGCAACTCAGGCATTAAGTTGTACAAAGTGGAATAAACCAGATGCAAGAGACAAACAGGGTATGATTCCACTGACATGAATACTTAGAAGAGTCAAATTCCTAGAGATGCAGAGTTGAATAGTGGTGTCTGGGGGCTGAGGGGTTAAGAGGCAGGGTGAAGACTTTTTTGTTTAAAGGTTGCAAGGTTTAGAAAGTTAGAAAGATGGAAAAGTTCTGGAGATGGGTAGTGGTGCTGTAAATATAATTATTAACACTGAACTGTATATCTAAAATTTGTTAAAATGGCACATATCTTGGGCTGGGAATATGGCCTAGTGGTAAAGTTCTCCCCTTGTATGTATGAAGCCCTGGGTTCAATTCCTCAGCACCACATATATACAAGAAGGCCAGAAGTGCTGCTGTGGCTCAAGTGGTAGAGTGCTAGCCTTGAGTAAAAAAGAAGCCAAGGACAGTGCTCAGGCCCTGAGTTCAAGCTCCAGGACTAGCAAAAAAAAAGGGCACATATCATGCTCTATATTTTCCTTCATGGTTTAGAACATTTGCACAGAAAACTTCTGTAATGATTACTAGTA
Organism: Perognathus longimembris pacificus; assembly: GCF_023159225.1. NCBI lineage: Eukaryota > Metazoa > Chordata > Mammalia > Rodentia > Heteromyidae > Perognathus > Perognathus longimembris. Next base: position 26,644,333 of record NC_063173.1, on the reverse strand, counting down.
GCCTAAATAGATGCTCTTTTAATCACTGTCATGCTTTTATCAGAATCTCACAGTAACGGATACATGTAGTTTAGAAATTATGTTTAATATTGGAGATTTATATTTATCAAGCAAAATTAAATGTTACTTTTTTTTCCATTTGTGCTGGAACCAAGGCTTGAACTCAGGGATTTAGGATCTCTACTTTCTTGTTCAGAGCTTGTGCTCTACCACTTAAGATATGCCTCCAGTCAGGCTTTGGGTTGGTCAGTTGGAGATGAAGTATCACATTTTTTACTGTCGGGGCTGGTCTCAAATTTAGATCCTCCAGCTAGGTCTCAGCTTTCTGAGAATCTTGACTTTTATAATTCGACAGGTGTATATATTGCTGGTGCACTCCACACCTGTTACTCTTGTGATATGCCTTGGGCAAATTTCTTAGGTGGGTGGTTCACAGAATCAGACTGGTGAGGATTTCTTTATTTCTTTTCCTTCCTTTCTTCCTTCCCCCCTCTCTCCTTCCCTCCCTTCCTCCCTCACTCCATCCCAGACTTCCTCCCCTCCCCTCCCGTCACCTCCCCTCCCCTCCCCTCCCTTCCCCTCCTCTCCCCTCCTCTCCCCTCCCTTCCCTTCCCTTTTTTTGCTTTCCCTTCCCTTTCTTCTTCCCTTTCTTCTTTTGTTCTTTTCCTAAACTAGGACACATTAACTGTACAAATGTAGTATTTCTTATATGCATATAATGTACTTAGATACAATTTACCCATTACTCTTCCTTCTCCTTTTTTTTTAAATGCAGTTTTTAGTGGGTTTCATTATGTTCATAATGCTGATTTCTGTTAAATCAGCTACCTCGTCTTCCCCTCCTCCCAGTGCCCCAAGGCCTCCAATTTCTCCTGATATTTCAAGACAGTATTATCCCTGCCCACTTGCTCTCTCCTGGACTCTACCTCCTGTTGTCACCTCGTGTTAAGTCCAAGAGCTGGTGACTAATAATGTCCAGGACAGGAAGTGGTGAGTGATAATGGTGACTCATCCAAAGCCATACCAGAAAAGGACCAGATAATACAGGTGATAGACCCTACCCACCAGGGAGGCCCAGTCCTGCTGGGGCAGTGGCCTGGTGAGGTCAGCATAAAGCAAGCCTGTTTCCTCTGGCCCAGTGGTGAGGCCTGCCTGGCAGCTGCTGTGCTGCTGAACCTGATATTTTCTGGGGCGCTGACCCTGTGTTTACTTTGAACTGCTTTGCCAAGCTCCCACTGTGGAAGAGAACACAAACACAGTGAAAAAAAAATAGATGCCTGGGCTCCTCCTCTGCACAACAGTCTTCAAACAAGGGCTGTTTGCCTTGAAAGGCTGTCTTAATGGTAGGCAGAGAAACAGTCAATAGACCAATATTAGCAACAACCAGAGCTCTTCTTTTATGTACTGCTCACCATATTCAGGTGTTACTCTAAGTACTTTACAGAGTGCCCTATTGCAACTCCACAGCAACCTTGTGAGGTGGAAACTTCAGTCACCATTTCACGAATGGGGGTGCTGAAGCTCTTAAGGACAGACTCACCTAGGACTAAAGTGCTAGTAAACAGCAGGGTCATGATTTGAACTGAGTAAGTTGGTATGGGCTTCTTGTCATCAAGAAATGAAGATCTAGACTAGCAAATCACCCTTGATTCCATCTCCTCTTTTGCCTTGAAGCCAATTTCAGTACATTTTCTTTTCTCAGTTCAGAATAGGATCGTTTTCAGTTTTCATTTAAATTCTTTGAATTTCACTGCTGCTTCTTTGACCACTCATATCTCAACCACTTGTCATCCATGAGACCAGGTCATCTTTCAATATTAGAAATCAGGGTCCATGGTGCTGAGCCCTTCCACAGCTCCTCCTTACTATCTTCTCCAGTGTCTGACTATTGCAGAACTTCTCTTCTTGAGGCTCACAAGGCCATCACCATCTGGACATATCTCATGCTTCCTTTCTTCCTTGCCCACCACCTGCTCTATTTACACTGGCCTCCAACATTTGCCCACATTCTTGCCAGCACTTGGACCTCACACACATCTCTCCACCTGCTTGGAGCTTGCTGGTTTCTACTCATTCTGGGGAATCACACCTCCAGAACCCTGCCCAATCAGAGAGGAGCCAGGAAGGCCTGAAGAGAGCCTTAAGAGGATGGAATAAACAACAGACCCAATCCCAGATGATGAGAGGCAGGACCATTGTCTTTATCAAGACCTTGCCCAATCTTGTCTACCCTGGCTACTTTCACTGACTGACATTTCTGTCTGATGTGTGCCTGGATCCTTTGGGAAACATGGACTGCTTTCAGAAAGCCTAAAGAAGAAGGGGTCAGTATGGATCTAGTGGGCAAAGGAAAACAATTTAGGCATATATAGATACACAACTTGTTTGAAGACCAACACTTTGTAAGCTGATTCTCTTCAAAAGAATAATTTTCAACTAGAGTTCATATCCACAAACATACATATGCCCTCCTAGAACACTGGTGGTGGTTTGTTTAAATATTGCATAAAAATATCTGTTTATTGCATTGATAAAAACAAACAAACAAATGGATGCTCAGAAGAGAGCAGAAATCGTGTCAGGCTTCCTCATCTATCCTAGATTCTTCTGCCTTCTTCATCCCTATATAGCAGATGCCCAGCATGTCTATTTCTATTCTTTCTAGGAGTTCTCAAGTATTTTAAAACTCAAACTTTACTCCAGCCTAGACTCCTCGTTTTCACTCTAAATGTGCAAGTCAACCTTCCCCTCTAGACTTAAGATCAGAAGGCACAGCAAGTGCATCATGATCAGGAGAATGTTTGGTCCTCCCATGCCCCCCTCAGCCTTCTCCTTCCCCATGGTATACATCTGTCAGAGCCTCAGGAAGAAGCCCCATTTTGTCTTGAATTGGATAACTCAACTACTTCACTTGTTCCCCTTGGAGCAGTGTTCCTCTCAGGAGGCCCCAGAGGGTGCAAATTCTTTCATTGAGCTGGGTTGGGGCCTGAGCATCTGCATTTCTATCATGACTGTACTTGATGTGTATGTGTGGCTGGTTCCTAGGGCTTGTCCCTACCAAGTCCTCTTCACTCCACTCATGCTATTTGTTCACTAATCAGTAATGAGAGACCATACTAAAACAGAAACCACACCAAATCCTCCCCTCCTCAAAAGTTCTCAGTGTGACTTTCAAGCCCAGGCCTGATCTGGCTCTGGTCTCCCACATATATCCCTGTGCATCTCCTCCATCCCTCATTGGGCTTTGACACAATGACTTCTTTCCTGATCCCATAACACAAGCTGCCTCCTATCTCTGGGACTTTGCATTTGATAGTCCCTTTATCAGATGAGTGCTAAGCTGAGTCTCATAATGCATGAAGCTCTTCAAGTACAAGTGAGTCAGAGACCCCCGGTAGGGACTCCATTGCTGAGAACTGACCCAGAGTGTCACCTGCAGCCCTTCTCCTGGGAACAGGCAGTTCCCACATCCTCTCACAGTGCTATGCATGCTGTCCTTTCTTGCCACCTCAAGAGAAACCTGGCTTGAAGTTACCAAATGATATAAACCCCGGGGCAGCAAAGTACATAACCTTGCTGAAGCCAAGCAAAGAAAGACTTTCCTGAGCAAAATGCCTGGAAATGCTGCTGCCAGCCCACATCAGATACACCAAGGGACCAGTTGCACTTTTCTATCTCTACTTAGGACCTAGAGGAGAGGCAGCTAGGTTGCTGGCTGATATGTGTAGTCATATGTCATATGTAGTCATATGTAGTCATATGTGTAGTCATCCATTCTGTGTTAGGTCACTGGTAGGAAGCAGGGCAGTGGAGTGGCTCTGCCCAGAATTTTCTCAGGTTCTACTTCCAGATCCCCCCCCCCCCGCTAGGATTATATAACCACTTGGAAGTTATTTACACTTTCTAAGTCTCAAGTTCCTGATCTGTAAAGTCAGTGTAACAGTGTCCCACTGACCTTACTTGATTACACATAGGTTTGTATACATAGTTTAGTTAGGAAGCTTTCTAGCACCAAGGAAACCCCAGAAAAATGTTAGCTGTTATCATCATACTTCATCTCTGGTAGTAGCCAATGGCACAGGAACCAAGGCAGCTGAGCTGGGTGGACACAGCACAAAGTTTGCCACCAATTGTGCTGGGGCTCCAATCTCAACTCTGCCTGTCTACTATGCTTTTGGGTAAGTTACTCCATCTCAGTTTTCTCACCTGCAAGATGGGGACATTGGCAACAACTATCTGGCTACATGAGTATTCATGAGTGCACAAATGTAAAATCCTGGCAGCTGGTAAAGGCTGAATAATGTTAATTCTCTCTCCCTCTTGTCCTGTTCTCCCTCTTAGGCTTGCCTCTGCATGCACAGCACTTTTTTCTTTCCTTTACTGTCACACTGAATAAATGAATACATTAAGTTAGTGCGAGCAGATACTTTAAGAATCCAGACTGGTACATTTCCCAGGTTTCTCTGCCATCCATCATGAAACATTAACAAGAGCACTTAAAGAAACACAGCCGCATCAGACCTAGAATGAAGCTCGTCGGTCGTTTAGTGGTTCTTGAGCCAAATGTCACATGCTATTAAGGCCAAGGGCAGGAGAGGCTGAGCTGCTGGGGAAGCCATGAGTGGGGGATGGAAGGACACAGATTGAGAAGCTGTATTGGGCCAGGGCTGGGGGTTGACTGTGGGACAGCCTGTCTTCCTTGTTAGGAGCTTTCACAAATGAAAACCAAGGCTTTGTACACTCAGAAGAGGTGGAAATAACCTAAGTGCTCAACAGGGAATTGGCTAAGGAAATTATAGTCCATGAAAACTATGGAATACTTTGCATTCATTAAGGAGAAAGCAGTGAATTTATATGTGCTGCCATGGGAAGCTGCCAAATGGAAAAGCAATGTTATATGTAGGATGGTTCTATTTGTGCTGAAAAATATTATTTTTAAATGTTCTACAGTTGTATATGAACATATAAGCACATAAATGCATAAAAACACAGTATGTATTTATCTGTGATATCTTCAGGCAATAGGAAAAAGAAGACAGGGAAGTCATGGAGTTAAGGTTATCCTTGGCTTTTAATTGCATGCACATCTGTGATAGAAGCCAGCAACTGTTAAGAGAGAAAAGGAAAACAAAATAAGACAGAAAAGGAAAATAAAATAACTAAAGAATGGAGGGGAATTTGATAGTTCTTTGTCCACAAATATAAGCTCATCCAAGGGAGGATGTTGGGGGCTTGATTTTCCATCACAAATCATGGTTAATGCAGAGGTATGTCCAGCCAGGCACCCATGCTGCAGATCCTGAGCCTGCTTCCTCCCCATTTCTGCGAAGGGGCTGGGATTAGGGCTGCCTTGAGTCTGAACCCTGCCAGAAGCTATCTGGTTTCTCAGCTGTGCCTGTTTTCAGTCCAGAACAGCACTGGAAGGGAACTGGTCCTGAAGATGATGCTGGGGGTAAGCTAAGACCCCTCCACACACTTTCTCTCAGTGTCCCTGAGCCCAGTGAAGATGCTATGCAAAGGCTCTATTAACTGAGACCACAAGGCACAAATGACATTGTTCAAATCAGGGGTAGGGAAGGGCCAAGAGCCATTTAGACATTTGTAACATCATTATGATCCGTACAAAATGATCAATACAAGCAGATGGGCCATGGGCAGCTGACAAGAAGTATTAGGTATCTGTTCTAACATGGGTTTTATGGAGCCCATGAGCTGGACATTCTCCACCCCTATGTGGAAATCAGTGAATATCCTGGAGTTATTGTGTATGTCATAGACACTATAATATAAAGTTATTCATCACTCTAAGACATTCTATGGCCCACTATTACCTACAGAGTGCATTATAATTTCCTTACTTAGGCATTTAGGCTCTCCAAGATCTGCCCAACTAAAATCTCATCCTTCTAGGTCATAAGAAAAACATATTCTGTTATGCTTTGTGACTCATCCTGCCAGAAATAGTTTTCAGAAACAGATGCTGCCTGTCAGGGCTACCATCTGCCCTTTCTTTGCTAAGGTGGATGACAGGCCTATCTCTTCAGCTTCTGTTTCCCACTAGAATTCTCTATGGGTTCTTAATGAAGACTGGTAATAATTCAAGGGGTGAAACAAGTTCCACACATTGGGCTTATATTTCATGCCACATGGTGCTAAGTGCTGCACATATATCATCTAACTTATTCCTCACAATGACATTTCAAAGTGGGTATCATATGCTCCCCATACAGATGTGGAAACTGAGGCTGAGTATGAATAGGGTGAAAGGGAGCTCTTGGCCTCTAGGCTATTTGCTTTCCCAAGGTATGATCTGAGACTCACTCAGCTGGAGCTCACTGATATGGATGGATGCTTCTGCGAGTATGGAAGTCTGTTGGGGTTTGTGGTGAGGGACAGTGGCATCCTAGACACATGGTATATTGTGTGTCCCAACAATTCTGGAATCCCTATTCTTATATTCCCATGGAAGTGTACTTGGGTCCTCCTTCTTCCCAGAGAAGCCTGGTATGTAGAAATTCTTAAGTTAGGCTCTCAGTCCTTCTGCTCTCAAAGTTCTTTCTTGAGAAAAGATATCTCCCCCAGACACTAGCTATAGAGTGGCTTCTAGAAAAGGCCCTTCAAGAGTGCTGAGAGAGAGGGTCCATACAGTGAACTTACTGGCTTTGTACACCATACTTGGAATGGATTTTTCTCCCAAGAACTCCTTGTACTGAGACTCAGATAGTGGGACTCAACTTCTGTCCTGGCCATCAGAACAGTATAAACGGAGCATATACTTCTTCCTTTGTAGTTCAACTTTATTAAGGAACAATTTACATACAGTAAAATGCATTCATTTTAAGTGTTCAGTTCATGAGTGTCTATAAATCTGCTATTTCTGTACTCATCACCACCACAATCCAGATATAGGCATTTCCATCACCCCAGAAGCTCTGCTTCTTAATTTAAGTCACTAGAGCTTAAATTTCCTTTTTATAAAAAAGAATTTCACACAGATGGAACTGTTTTATATGTAATCTTTCTCCTGCTGCTGGCTTCTATCAGTCAGTATAATGTCTTTTTTTAAAAAAATTCATTTGTGTAACTGCATGTATCAGTAGTTGGTTCTTTTTAACATCTGAGTAGTATTCCATGGTAGAAACATACCACAATTTGTGTGTCCATTTACTTGTTGCTGGACATTTGGCCTATCTCCAGTTTGGGGCTATGATGAAGGAAGCTGCACGATTATGAATAAACAAGTCTTTTATGTAACTGTATGCTTTCTTTTTATTTGTTTAAATACTTTGGTATGGCAGTGTTAGGTTATATGGTGGCTTATTTGTATGGTAAGGCCAAAACATTTTTATTTTTATTTTTGCCAGTCCTGGGCTCAGGGCCTGAGCACTGTCCCTGGCTTCTTTTTGCTCAAGGCTAACACTCTACCACTTGAGCCACAGCTCCACTTCTGGCTTTTTCTGTGCATGTGGTACTGAGGAATCAAACCTTCATGCATGCTAGGCAAGCACTCTACCACTAAGCCACATTCCCATAAGGCCATAACTTTGCCATGACAAAGGCCCACAGCTGAGTGGCTTAAAACAATATACATGTGTCATCTGAACAGGTGTGGAAGCTAGAAGTTCAGAATCCAGGTGCTCAGAAGTGGCACTATGGCTCAAGTGGTGGAGTGCTAGCTCTGAGCTCAAGAGCTCAGGGAGAGCACCCAGGTCCAGAGTTTAAGCCCCATGACTGACAAAAAAAAAAAAAAAAAAAAAATCCAGGTGCTAGCAGGGCCATACTTCCTCTGGAGCCTCTAGAGGATTCTTCCTTGTCTCCTCTACCATCCAGTAGCCCTGCAATTTTACCTGTCTCTGTCTTCATATGCCATTTTCTGTCTGTATCTTCTTAAGAACCTTCCTCTTTGTGTGTCTGTGCCCAAATTTCTTTCTTCTAATGATCTTGGTCATATTAACACCTGATGACCTCAGCTTAACTTGGACACATTTATTTATATGGTCATTCTAGCAGCTACCAGAGGTTAGAATTTTCATAGAACTTTTTGAGGGATACAATTTAATCTATAACACATGGTAAATACAGGTTTAACTTTCTGAGAAATCCAAGCAGATTTTAAAAAGTAGCGGCATTGCTTTATATTTCTAGTAGTGATATAAGAAAGTTTCAATTACTGTACATTGTACATTCTTGCTAACATTTTACTTTTGCATTTTGGCATTTAAATGGGTATGTGGAGGTATCTCATTATAGCAATTGGAGCTTAAAGGTAGGGCTTTCAAAAACGGGGTTAGAGCATTATGTAGGAGGACCAAATGTAAACTAGGAAGCAGGCCTTAACAGACACCAAATTTGCTGTACTTTGATCTTGAACTTCTCGGCCTCCAGAATTGTGAGAAATAAATGTTTGATGTTTATTAGCCACCCAGTCTAGGGTATTATGTTATAGCACAATGAATAGACTTTCTTTTATAATTTATTCCCCCCAGGCCATTTTGAAAACAGAGGTAAGAGTTTCATTTCTAAATCCTTGAAGTTCTTTAGTTCCATTTCAATTCAAATGGTAGATCATTCCATTGCCAAAATGTAAAGGATGCCTCATTCTTTTTTCTTTTTATTTATTTATTTTTTGCCAGTTTTGAGGCTTAGACTCAGGGCCTGAGCACTGTCCGTGGCTTCTTTTTGCTCAAGGCTAGCACTCTACCACTTGAGCCACAGTGCCACTTCAGCTTTTTCCATTTATGTGATGCTGAGGAATTGAGCCTAGGGCTTCATGCATGCTAGGCAAGCACTCTACCATCAAGCCATGTTCCCAGCCCCAAGGTTGCTGTAATATGTAACACAGCAAATCTGTTCCAGAGAATTTGTCCTGAGGAAAGGAGCAAAGGCTTGGTGACAAGAGTACTCCTGGTGCAGGGTGATATTCTTCTCCCTCATTGAGAATAATTAGTACACATCTAGGATAATCCTAGCAGAAGATCACAATAGCTCAATAGCTATGTCCATATGAACACATAAGATGATACTAAGTGACATGAACTCCAAGTTTTGGAAACAAGTGGTTTATCATTGTTGCTATTATTTTCAACATACCATGTGAAATTATGTCCTTTTTCTTTTGCCTTTCTTTCCTGTGGTTATACCCCCGATGTCACTGTAACTGATTTTGGTACCCTGGATATTGTATATACGTGTATTGGAACTAGGGAAAGGAAAGGGAATATCAATATTGAGAGACAAAGGATAAAAAGACAAGCCAATGCAACAACAATACTTATAAAACTATATGATGTAAACCAACTGCACAACTCATGGAGGGGAAACGGGGAGGGGGAAGGAGGAGGGGGGATGAGGGAAGAGCTAACAACTTGGATAAGAAATGTATGCATTGCCTTATGTATGAAACTGTAACCCCTCTGTACAGCACTTTGAAATAAAGAAATGAAAAAAAAACAACAACTATTCCTGGTGGTTCAGTGAAACCTAGAGTAGCATTTGATATGAAAACCTACAGCCCTAGTGGTGAATGGTGAAAGGGAATCAACAGAAGAAAGAGGAGAAAAACAGAAGTGAAAGACCCTAAGTTGATTGTAATACTGGAATAGCAGTGGGCATAGTAGAGCTCTAGAAGGAGGAGGAAGAGGAGGAGGCAGCTGCCCAGAGGAAGTAGCAGGCCAGACACCAAGCTGTAGAGATACTATTCCCTTGGAGAGCCAGAAATTACTGTTGATAATGGTAACAGTGGAGACATCAACCAATTGATCAATCATCTCAGAAACCCTGGGAGTGAGAGAATGTGATGGATTCTCCAGAGCCAGAAGACCTGTTCTCATATCTTAGCTCCCACATCTTTCGTATAGCCATGGGCCACACAGGTGACTTCTCTGGACTATAGACTCCTCTTCTGTAAGTAGAAATGACAGTCATATAGGTGTCTCTTGGTATTGACACGTTTTGGTTACAGGATCCTTCTACCACTTTTACCAAAATCTGCAGATGCTTCTTACACAAAATAGCATAGGACTTTCACTGTACATGTCTTCCAATGTATGTAAAATTATCTCTAGATTTTTTTGGGTGGAGAAGAGAGTAATGGGGTTTGAATTCAGGGCCTATGCTTGCTAAGTAGGAGCTTTACTACTTGAGCCACGCCTAGCACATTTTCGCTTTAGTTTTACTTTAGTGTCTTGTAGCTTTATTCAGGTTTAGCCTCAAACCTCAATCCAACACACTACCTCCTTTTTAGCTAGGATCACAACCAACTACCACATCTGGACAACAATTGAAATAAGGTTTATCAGCCCTTTGACTGGGCTGTCTTCAAACCTTAGTTCTTCAGATCTCTACCTTGGAACTACCCAGTTAATCTCTACATATGATATCAATCACAATGAAAATACTATGTAGCTGCTATATTGTATTTTTTAGGGAACAGTGACAAAAACATTACACATTTTAAATCAAAATGCAATCTTTTCTTCTTAATATTTTTTCTGAGCCTGGTTTCCACCACTATAATCCTATCGACTTAAGAAATGGAGGCAGAAAAATTGTGAGTTTCAGAGTATCCAGGGCCATTTAGTGAAAGTTCATCTCAAAAACAAAGAAAAAAATACATTTTAATTCTTTATCCTAAAAGAAAAAAGAATGTCTTTATATTAGAGAAAAATTGGAATGGATCTAGACTTTCTAAAAAGGGAAGTATAAGTCCACATATCATAACAGGTATCATAAAATTTAACAGGGAAAGATGTTTATGGTACAATGCTAAATGAAAAACAAAGTCTGTTGCAAAACAGGAATCACATATTATCTTTAAAAAGTGTACCTAACTAGTATAGCAAAATACCAGGTATGAAATGTTACCAGTAACCATGTCTTTCCTTCCTTTCTCCTTTTCCCTTTTGGCAATATAGGGTGTTGAGCTGTACCTTGGGCTTACTAGCCAAAGCCACTTGAGCACATGCTCAGCTCAACAGTGACTGCTTCTATGTGGTAGACACTTGAATATGCTTTTTTTCTTTTTGGCTTATCTATATTTTCTGATTTCTGTACAGTTAACTATTAATACTTGTACAAACATTGAATTGTGAGGCTACCTGAATTTGATTTTCACAGGGTAAGTGTTTGACATTCTTTTCATGATCCTGAAGGCTAACCACAGCAGGGCAGAAAAAGTACAAGCTGTGATCTCTCTAGAGACCCTATCCAAACTCTGCACAACTGGTGTCACTCAGCAGATCTTAGCTCTATCAGCAGTGACAGTAGGACCCATGCCAACACCCAATCAAGCTAAGGGCTGCCTCCCCAGAGGACTGGGCTCCTCTGACACATGATCCTGAGCCATTTCCTTTGAATTACTGGTACTTGTCCTGAAACAGGATATAGCTGAGGTCTACCATGCAATGGTGTGTAGGTCAATCAATGCATAGCAGCTGGCTCTTCAGGAAACACAAAGCCAGCTGTGATTTTATGTGTTTTCCTATGTCTGTGGTGTAAATAACTCCCATTATGATTGATTTCAAGGGACCAATGAAACTTGTAATGGTCTTGAGAAGAGATGTACATTGCAAACCAGTATGTATTATTTTTTATGTATTTCTATCATAAGATAAAGGAGAGTAAATAATGTCAGGAGCCTAGAGTGGTAATTAAGAAATGATGAACTTTTGAGTATTACCTTCCTTTATAACACAGGTTATAAAAGTTATTTTTTAATAATTAGTTTTTAACAAATAACTCACAAAAATTTATGAAAAATTAACATCTGTCTCTTATGCGTGGCCACAAAGCAGCTGGAACATACTAGCACACCTTAGCCACCTTCTCTTGTAGAGACAAGCGCCATGTGCACAAAGCAGAAATTGAATTTCTGAGCCTCTGTGCTATAATTTTTTTAGGGCAAATTGATACTAATAGTACCTAACTCACAGCACTAAAGAAGATTAATGTAAAACTATCCCTGCACTTGGCACATACTAGTGTTCAATGAGTATTAATTTCTAAACTTCTGAAGCAAATGAAGGAAAATGAGCCAGAGCGCTTCTCCACTGCAGGGAACCCCTTCCTCTCTCTTCTAAGAGAGTGAGTCAGAAGGCTTGGCTCCCTCTGTTCATTCCACATGCACAAATGAACAGGCTCACTAACCCAAAAGTGACTGTTTTATGAAAATATCAAGTTGTGCATGGGCAAGTCCAAGTTTAAGGGCTGGAAGATCCAAAGGCAAATACTAGTCTCTTGTTTGTGCACTGCAGAAACCTGACAGGTGATGGAGGGTCCATGAGCCCTTGATTTAAAAATCTATAGATGAAGTTCATGCTGACTGCTTCAGAGTTTTCATGAGGATGAGGAGTAATGTTGGTACAGGAGAGATACCACCTATCCATTAGGTGCTCATATTGTATCATGGTTAGGATTTCCAGGCTAGGAAAGATGGGGGTGGCATAAATACTGCAGGAAGCAAAGGGCAGCTGTCATCTTAGATATGATCTGGGACTGCTTCTCAGTCTTTTATGGTGACATCAGTGAATACATGGTGCCAGCTTCCCCATGTCTACTGGAAACCCATCGTCCTAAGAGACCTGCAATAATGAGCACACAGCATATAGGCATGTGTGTGCTCAACCTCAGCCTTACCAGGCTGCATTTTCTTTGTGCCAAGAGCAGCTTGACAAGGGAAATCTCCTGGGGAAATTCCCACCACGGGCCCAAGGATGGAAGCTGTAGCAGCTCAAGTCAAGGGACTCAGGGGTAAAGTGCCATCCCTTACACTGCCTCTGCAGTGTGGGAGGAGGTGATATTTCCTGTCACCTCTTCTATTTGCTTGTAGCAGAGCTCAGGAAATCTGCAGGCTGGGGTAGAAGGGCCTATAGGGTCCAAGTTGAGGTAGGCTATAGAATAGTTACAGCTAAGTTCAAATCATATCTCTGTTACATACCAGATATATGATTTTGTGCTAGCTATCCTCTATAGGATATCAGTTCTCTATCTGCAAATTAGAGAAGCAGTAATACCAACCTCACCGTGTTGTTGATCTGATGAAAAGTTTTATATTTAAAGCACCCAACATAGTACCTAATATATGATTCTCTTGTCAAACCTTTTTCTTAGAAGAAACTGTCTCTGACCAGTGCCCTTACCCCTAAAATTTATTCAAATATAACCTCAAGCCCTGAACTCTAACTCTACTGAGCACAGCATTTCTCCTGCCCTCTGATCTCTAGCAGTTTTGGGCACACAGCAGGTACCACTTCAGGGCTTTAGCTCAGACATGGTCATAAATCCACATCATTGTCTGCCACGGGCAGCTGCCCAAAGCTTGTCTGCACAAGAAAAAAAGTATCAGGGAGAGACGGCCTGCCAGGTTGGTCTGCTCCTTTTCAAACAGGTCTGATGCACTGTTAAGAATATCTGTATTAGAACAAACAGACTTCCCACCCTAGGCCTCTATTTTTTTTCTCCCTGGGCTTCCTAGAGTCCCCCAAGGTCAGTAAGGAGAGGCCATTGGAACATGAAGCACTCCCATATAAAATTGCACTTAGGGATGCTGGATATGCAATTTCTAGTATTTGCTAGGAAAGCCATTAGTATTTCTGTGGAAAGAGCTGAAGCCCCAGGCTCTAACCTCTCACTCTCCCCTACCTGCCAAGCCAGGGATTAAGTGGCAAGGTAGAAAAATGTACAGAGACAAAGCCAGTGTTAGGATCCACCATGGTCCACTGCAGTACCTGGCCTCTGGCAGCCAATCTGATCTTACATGTCATCACTATTCATGTCAGAAGGTACCCAGGTCCTATTCCGCAGCCTTGAGGGAGCTTTGGATTCAGACTTTGTTTTATATTTCTGCCTTTCATTTTCCAGCTTAGTAACTTCATGTGAATAACTTCTCTGCACTTTGGTTGTCTCCGCTATAAAATACTGCCTTACCCAGTCAAAGTTGTGATCTTGATTAAAAGAGACATGTTTTTGAATAATGTAAAAAGCATGTAGCACATACTAAAGACTTGATAAATTTTAGTTCTCATTTTTCCCCTTATCCCTCTCCAGCCTCTTGATGTTCTTTGTCTAACTCTACATGTATTAGTTACCAGACTAGGGATGGTGAACATTTGGCCATCCTTACCCCATTGTCCTACCAGGGCTACAACAGACATTACTAATCTATCCCTTCTGTGGTAGACAGAATTATGATCTCCAAAGTTATCCACATTCTAATCATTGACACCTGTGAATATGTAATATGACATAGGAAAGGGGATTTTGCATGTGTGATTAATTTAGGGTTTTGAGATAGGGAAGATATCTTGGACTATCTAAGTGGCCCAAGGTAATCCCAAGTCTTCTAATAAAGTGGAAGACAGGAGGATCATCATCAGAGTTCAGGAATGTGGTCAGACTCTAAACTCAGTACTGAGCAAGTAACTGGATTCTTCTCTAGAGCCCCCAGAAAGAACACAGACCTCCCGATACCTGTATTTTAGCCCAGTAATATCTGAGTTTTTCTGCTGACCATAAAATTGTAAGAGAATACATTGGTACTACTTTAAACCACTATTTTTAAAAATAAATTTGTTATAGCAGTGGTAGGTTAATACATTCACCTTCTTTCCTGACAAGAACAAACGGCCTGATTATTCTTATCAATATAGGCAACCAATACCAATCAATTTATTACAAAATACTCTGTACTGCCTTCAGTCAAAGCCTGACTTAGGTCACCAATAATGTTTAGATCACAGGACTCATAGATGTACCTATGGTACATCTATTCTGAGCTGGAGCCTTTTCAAGTCCTAACTCTGCTACCTGCTTTCTGTCCCAGGTAAGGCCCAACAAGTTGAGTTTCATACTGTAGCCAACTCTTTGTCTCCTCCTCCAGCTTCACGCCTTTGGCATGACCCTAGACAACAAAATTTCTCCTTCCCAGGGCTCTCCACTCCCAATCTCAGCAATTGATTAACTTCTGCAATGGCTAGTACCCCTAAGTGGGGGCAATCCTCAGAGCAAAGGAACCCACATAAATGGCTACATCAGAAGCAAGGTTAACCACAGTTCCCTCCCAGCTCCCACTTCCTTCCACTTGAATAAAAAGGCTTCCTCCAGAGGGGATTATAGTTGAGGCATAAATTCATACCCACCAGCCTAGGGCCACAGCAGGAACAAAGGCTCTCACAGCACCAAGGAATGCTTCCTCCAGAGGAACAAAGGGTCTCAGATAGAGAGGCATTTTGCATCCCCTGTGCGTGCACAGGAGCTACAGACAAGGACAAGATTCCTAGGGGGTGGACACCAAAGAGGAGAAAATAATGACTTCCTGTTCAGAATGTCATGACACCAAACACCTTTTCTCCAGCCTCTAATTCTGAGTTCACCAAGCACAAATGTGAAAACACACACACACACACACACACACACACACACACACACACACACACACACACACACCCTTGTGCTACTTGAATATATCATTCACAACTCAATCCACAGAATGGCTGACATGGACACCAATGCCCCAATATGCCACCCCAATATGCCAATACATTGCTGTATGCATGGATTATACATACCTCCTTTCCCACAGGGGAATCAACTGTTAATGCCTGCAACGAGACAGAGCAAATAGAGGTATCACGTACACTTATCCCATAGCATTACCTATCTACCAACTCAAGGCACTACTGTATCTAACTACATGGAGATGCTTAAATACCAACTTCATGGTAATGTATATGCCCCAAACACTTCCATCCGGAGTCTTTATACATACATACACACATATATATGTATACGTACATATATATTATATATAATTGTGTGTGTGGACCAACATCACAAAACCATGGTGACTCCCCATTCATATACACATCTAGGCCTTACACCAGATGGAAAGTTATGCAGAATGCATGCTGGCACACAATCTTCAAATGTCTTAGTGAAAACAAGCAAAAGCCACAAAATAGAAGCTACGGCCTTTGATGTTTTTGTTTCTCCAACAGGACTGCCACCTGACGCAAGGATTTGAATGCTACAATCTACCCACTCTCTCACAGCAGGCAACCACTATGAATACAGGGTTGGTACTTGATGATAGCATGGTAATTATTTCTCAGGGGCCTTGGGTGCTCACATTTACTCACATACACAGGCACAAATGTACGAACACACATAGACAACACATATACCCCTTACTGTTTGCAGCTGCCTTTTCTTTTTAAATCTCTCATATAATACACTTGCAATCCAGCTCCCCTCCTGCTCAGCTGAGCTAAACTATTTCGGGAATTGGCACAGATGCTGAGAGCACAGATATTATTCTGAGATGCTCAACAGAGATCAAAGCTGCTTAATCAAAGCCATCAACTCTACTATGTACAAAGCACCTTGGCACAATCAGAGAGCCCAGGTGGGGGAAGAAGTCCAAGCAGACAATTAGGCAGACAGAGAGCATCCAGCAGTGGAATTCCAGCTCTAATGGGACCTGAGTAGCCAGGATCAGGGTGTAGGGAAGAACTCCTGAGATCATCTAAGACCTCAGCTTGTCTTGCTCTCCATCTCCAGACAGATGTCTGCTCAAAGCAGCACCACAAAGACAAGGATCTTGCTACTAAAATGCCCTCCAGGGAGGAAGATTTCACAACACTACATTGAACAATTCTCACATTTAGGAAATGGCTTCATCTTCTGGTCTAATGAACCTTGATAGAACTTACTTGGAACAATGAACTCCTCCCTGGAGTGTGACTGGGTGGGGCTGGCTGGTAGGTGAAGAGTAGGTTCTTATCTTGCCCAAGCTTAGTGACTTAATCAACCTTTCTTCCCTAAACAATGATAACAATTAGCTTTGCTTTGGGAAATGCCAATCTAAACGTCTGAGTTATAAAATGCCCACTTTGCCCTGAAGTATACAGATGTTTTAAAACCCAAATGGGCTGTCTTAAAATTCAATTATCTAGCACCTTGTGAGTTCTTTCTTTATAAGTGCCTACAGACCTTGTTTCATTTATATACACAAATTGATTTTAACAAATGGGCAGGGGATCATATTAATCACCTTCTTACCTTCCATTCATCCATGCTAAATTCAAACCAGCCATCCTTTGGCTTCCATCCAGGCCTTGGATGGAACTAAATGTTCTTTCTTACGCCCTTTTCTAGGGATTTCTAGCAAGCCCTTTCTCCAGATTTTCTGGGTCTCACATACCATCTCTCTGATCACATACAGATTCTCTTGCTGGGGAGTCCCCAGCTTCACAGGGCCATTATGGGAAGAGGTTAGGGGAGGAGGCCAATGAAAGGACACCTCAGGTGTTCTGGACCCAGTCATCACTCTGTAGTGGGCTGCCTGTGAGATGCACAGGAAATCATGTTTCTAAGCCTCCTTTTCCACTTGTGTCCAAAGAAGTAGGTGACTATGAAAGCCCCCATCACCAATAATTTGCTTTTGCTGCTTTCCAAGTCAGTGGGCTGGCATAGTTGGTTGCCAGAGAATCAACCTAAAAATACAGCAACAGAAAGAGTCCTTCCCACACACTATCTTATTAGAAGCCAGAAACCTCCCAACATAAATACATCTTTTGTTGTTAAAATATCTAGAAATATTGTGCCATTCTACATAGGGTGTCAGACCTACAGAGCAACTGTCAGAAGGTTAAAAATGGCAAGAGTGATGGAAGACGCACTAGGTGGGGGCAGAGGGGGTGGCGCAGAGGGCTCTACAAGGGGTTTGCAGGCTGTGCCTTCCAAATGGGGCTGCTTAAAGAGGGCCTAAGTAGGTCATAAGCACTTCAATGACCATAGCCTATTCTAAGCAGCAAATCAACTTCAGTTTCTAGGTCAAACCCAAGGTGAAGTGTGAGAGGGATCACCCAGCAGAAGCCATGTTGTGTGAAGAAACATTTTGGGCCTTGTGAGCTATTATTAGGAATGGTAGGAATGCTATAGAAATCCCAGTTCTTACATGTCAGCCAAGGATCAATCTTGTGAGCAGGACTTTCTAAACAAAGCAGTTTCAGGCTTGCCATGCTCACTGTTTTCTAGATAAGAACTACTTTCTCTCTACTCATGGGTCAGAAAGTTAAAGCTCAAGAGACACATCTGATTGATTACCTGTGCACACTTGGGCTCCATACTAACTCTTTTAGGCCTTGGTTTCTTCCTGTGTGAAAAATAGGCTTAATTGATAGTAGCTACTATTTTGTCATTGTGATGACAAAAGGAGGCAATGCATATAAAGCATTGGGGACAGACCTAGAATATTGAAAGGACCCAATAAGTGTCAGATAACACTACCATTAGTATCATTAGTTCAAATCATATGGCTAAAAATTGCAAAAGGAAAGCTCCAAACATGGACTGTTTCACTTTACTACACCAGTGCTTCTAAAGAGTCCTGCTTTCCCAGGCACAAACTTTCCTTTTGGCACGTTTTCACAGTTACGCAGGCCTTTCAGTTTTCTTTTATTACTATTCTGATACTAAGAGCAAAAGCTAGTCTCCTTTTAGTCTTAGTACCAAATACCCAGGGAAGGAAAAGACTGGTACAACCTTCATCCAGTGTCCAGATCAATCACATGGGCTCAAGGAATTGGATCAGATGAGAAACTAGCTCTTGCTAAATAAACAGATGGATTTGTGAAAGTGATTCTGAAAAAAGGGGTTCAAGGAAGATAATTCTGTTAGGTGTTCATTACAAGTGGTATGACCATATATACCTCCTAGGATTTTCTGTGAATGTGTAATAGGATAACATACATATTAGAGTGCTTAGCACATACTTAGGGCTCAATAACTGAAATCTGTGATTATTCAGTAAAAAAAAAAAAATCTGTCTTGCAATGAAAGGTAATTTACAGACCTTTTATAGGAAGGTACCTGGAAACTAAGAAAACTAAATGCCTACTAGCTATGACGGAATCTTGGCCACCTTGTATGTATCACAAGAGGAAGAGTGTATTGTGGAGTTGCGGGCTGAGGGTAGTTGTGGGGATTCTTAAACCTAGAGATAAACCAACACTGAATGGTTTGTAGAAGATTGCCTTGCAGAGTCATTGAAGCTGAGGTACAAGTTATGAGCATTACAGGAGGAACAAATTTTTATAAAATCAGATTTGTATGAAAATCTAGAGATTTTTTTGTAACAACAATTGGTAGATTCTGGTAAGTACCTGATAAATATATTGGCATGCCCTTGTGTCTATTAGGTTGTTGAATAGAATATTCTCTCTCTCTCTCTCTCTCTCCTTCCATTTATCTTGCCTCATTTCTAATTATTCTTCTATATTCTAGCATCACCTCTTCTGTGTAGCTTAATTCCCCAGGCTGAATTGAGCCTCATCTCTGATGTGCCCTCCCAGAATTCTGTACTCTTCTACTAATCATCTAACACATAGAATTTCAATCATTTCTTTACCATGAATATCCTCAAATAACTAAGTTCTGGTCAGGGACTATGTTATTCTCATCTCTTTATTCTTGGGGTCTGCCCAAAGCATATGTTAAATAAATGTTTGGCGGATGAGTGAACCAGTGACGAGAATAAGTGGGACAAATTGATACATGGATTTGTGAATGGACCGCTCTCAAACAATAACCTATACATTTCCATGATGTCACTACCTTCACATGTGTGTGCTAACAATTAGGTTCACAGTGGAGGGCCACTTCAGGGAAATCCACCTAGCAAACCTGCTGGACAGTAGTCAGCACAGAGCTCAGAGCTCCGGATTCTCTGTATGTTGTGGACAGAAATGAGAGGGCAAGGGTAAACTAGGAAGGATTGGATCCATGTGAAAGAAGAAAGGAACTTGCCTTTATGATGGGTAGACTATGAATCAGGCAGTTTATGTGTATTATTTCAGAAGTATACACAAATGCACAAAGGGACAAGTGTGATTATATCAAATGAAAAAATATTTCTACTGCAAAAGAAAAACAATCAACCGAGTAAAGAGACAACCTACAGAATGGGAGAAAATCTTTGCCAGCTATTCATCTGACAGAGGATTAATATCCATGATTTATAAATACTCAAAACCTCAACAACAACAAAAAACCAAGTAACCCAATCAAAATGGACAAATAATTTAAATATATATTTCTCAAGAAACAAAGAAATAGCCAAGAAATTTGAAAAAAATAATAGCATTACTCACCAATAAAACACATGTGGAGGAGAAGGAATTTACTCATTACTGGTGGGAATATAAATTAGTATAACTATTATGAAAAACAGTACAAAAGTTCCTCAAAAAACCCTCAAAAGAGTGCTGGAGGTGTGGTTGAGGTGCAGAGCACCTGCCTAGACCTGAGATCAACTAGTTGTGCTGCTATGAAAAATAGAAAATAAAAACCAAAGTTGAACTATCATGTGATTCAGCTACCCTACCACTAGGTATATTTCCAAAGGAAATGAAATCATGCCAAAGAAATACCTGCACACCCATGTTTATTCTAGCATATTCACAAAATTAAGATAATCATCGTAAGTGCCCATCAACACACACACACACACACACACACACACACACACACACACACACACACACACACCACACCACACCACATACACACAGGCCTAATATTTGATCATAAAGAAAAATGAAATCCTATCTTTTGCAGCAAAGTAGACAGGACCAGACAATAACATTAGGTTTAGTGGATTAAACCATACACAAAAAAAGACACTCAAGTATACTTGAGTGTAGAATAGTGATTACTAGAGTTTGGGCAGGGCTATGGGGGTGGGGACAGATAAAAGGAGACTGGATTTAATCAGTATGCATTGTATACCTATGTTGAAATATCGTGTGGAACCCCATTCATACATATAATTACATGCCAATCACATATAAAATACAATATTTAAGAGGATGTCTATCTTTACAACAACAAGTATTTAAGACTGCCATGTACATCCTAACTCATCAGATGAAGATGCAGCTGACAGAAGGTAAGTGATTCCCCCAAGGCCACACAGCTGATATGGGGTAGCCTCTAAACCAGGCCTGCTGGTCCTTTGAGCCAGGACTGCTCCTACTGCTCATCAAAGGACAAAGGGTGAAGCTAAACATGCCTGTTTCTCAGTGCAATCCAGTGCCTAGACCTGCATAGCTGATGAGGCCCACACATTGGTCCTGGCTTGAGGAAACCTTCCAACTACTTGCCCTGGCAGCTGCTCATGGACCAGAGAGGAGAGCTAAGGAATAGCTGCTCTACCCTGGGCCTGAACTCTGTTGATTTGCACAGTCTCTCCAGACACCAAGGAGGAAATAGACACACTAGGTAGGCTGTTGGGTCAGGTTCCTCTTATTTCTCAGATGAGAGAGCCAGGCCAGAACCAGCACATTTCTCAGCCTGCAAGCAACTTCTGGCCAGGCCTCCTGGGCCCTGTCTCTACCAGCAGCCGTGAACAGCATGGCCTCTTAGGTCAAATAGCCTGCGGTTCTGCTGGCAGGTAAAGGCTCTATATCTTGGATGCCAGGTACCTCCCACTCTGTCTGGGAGGCAGAACCAGGAGCCCCAGGCCCAGGTCAAGCCTTTGCTTGCCTCAATAGCCTGACAGTTGAGGGAGGGCCCCAAATTGCTGTTGGAAAGAAGAGTAGAAATCAAAAGTCCTTTTAGGAGGAGAGGCTCATCAGGAGAGACTCAGAAGAAGCTAGGTTCTGAAATCAGAAATCACTGCCTCAGGAGGGGCCTATGTAAGGCTCTGTGATGATTGCCATGGCTCCAGTCCTTAAGAAGTTCAAAGGGAGTTGGACACAAGGTAGACATCTTAGGATAGCATCATGGTAGGCAGCTTGCTCAGGAGTCCCTTCCTATGCAAATTTGGACACATAACATACTCGCTGGGCCTCAGTTTCTTTGTCTGTGAAGTGGTACTAGTAACAGAATCAACTGAAAGAGTCTGATGAGAAATACATGGGTAACAACAGTGCTGAGCGAAGTGCTTTGTTTCTCAAAGCACCTTGCTAAGTGCTGTGTAGATCTGTGTTCCCCTAATGAGATGGACTGTGTTAAAGTTGGGATTCTGGGCTTATATTTCTTGTATCGTGTTCATGGATTCTTGCCAGTGCTGAGAGGACAGTCATTTTCTAAGCAGGAGAGAGGTGAAAGGTAGGAACTGCCACCATCAACAATGCTTCACGATGTCTGTCTCTCCAACTCACTTGCTCCTGCCAATTGGCCTCTTTGAACTGATGAAAATGCAAACCACAAAGCAGACAATGGCAGGCAGGAAGAGGCTGGCCAGTCTCTCCTAGTCTCAAAATAATGACTTGGGGTAGTCCAAACTGGATAAAAGTTCCCTGAATAATAAAGGAGAGTCTGCAATTGTGAGAATAATTCCTATCTAGATGGGACTTTCAGTTTGCCAATGAATTTCAACTACTGTGACTATCATTTTATCTGGGGGGATCAAAAGAAACTGTGTTGAAGGATAGTGCCCACAACAGTCTCATAATGAGAAGAATTAAGGGTCCTGAGAGGGATACAGAGGCTCTGAGAGGCAAATTAAATTGCTCGAGAAAGCATAATCCTGTTTGATGCCAACCTCAGTGTTAATTGTACCATATCACACCTTCCCTGTGTGCAGATGGTGATGGAAGTGAAGTCACCAGTACCCTGTGCCAGGCAGAAAATCTAGTGACCTCATTTGCCCTCAGTGTACTGCTCCTGGAGATGGGTCTTTGAAGCAACATCCAAAAGCAATTCCCCATGCTCCTCTCCCACCTGCCAGCAGGCATGTTCCCTGGTGGTCAGGAGCCACGGAAAGATGAGCAGGGCCAACTGGCACATCTGGAATGCAAACAAACAATGGGGCTGGTGAAATATTGGCTTGGATCCCTCTTGATGAAGGAGGATGTGTAAAATATGAAAATAAAAATGACACAACAAGCTGTTGTGCAGAGGAGTATGGCTAATTAAATGTCTTTACAATACAAGGGCTCCTAATCAAGGAGTCACCTTTCCTGACTGTGAACCCCCGGGATGATCCAGGCACGGTGCCCAGTGGAACTGCCAGCTCCTTGGGTGCTAGTGTCACCATGTCTACTGTCCAGAGGGCACCTTTCAGTGAGCAAAGTTTGCACTGGTCAACCTTTAAACACAGCTTCCATAAAGCACTGAGCGAGGCAAGATAAGCACCCCCTTGTGCCACATGAAGACTTAGACATCAGGGGTAGTTACTCAAGCATCTTTATCTTAGAACATTTTACAGGATAAAATGATGACAAACCCTGGTTGAGCAGAGCTCAACTGTTTTCCTTAGATAGCAAAAAGGCCAGTGTTCTGTTCCTTTACTTTTTATTTTTTAAAAAAAGGACCCTTTATTCAAATGCTATCTTGAATGAAGTACAAAGGCTAAAAGCAGCAAGGAACTGCTAAATGGGTAGAAGTGACCTCCCACCCATCCACATTGCTTCTGTCTCATCTTGCTTCACTCTTACCACCATCTTTCTAGAACCACATGCTTCCTCAGACTCCAACTTGAAACTCACAGTACTTGTTCAGTCCTTTGATCATGCACCTGAGAAAACAAAGACCCAGGGGAGCAAAATGACCTGGGGAGTAGAAAAAGGTCAACCTGTGGCAAAAACAAAACCAGAAATTAGGCTTCTTGTGGTTCCTCTGAGAGGCAAGGGACAGACTGTCCAGTCTTTAAGTAGAAAGATATTAATGGCACAGGTATCAATGAGGAGTATATTGTATTAAAGATATATACATAAAGAGAGATGAAGATGAAGAGATATAATTTATTGAGCATTCTTTATGCTAGATCAAATGGTGTAGTGGAAACTGGAGTTGAGGGAATGTACATGCCATTTCCTAGGAGCTCACAATAGAGTTGAGGAGACAGTGGCTGTCTCCAGAAACTGTCCTGTACCCAAGAAGGTAGTAAGAATTTTAAAGGTGGTACCCATAACAGCCAAACCCATGAGGATTGTGAGAGTAAGAAAAGTTATTCTAGATGATCAGGGCTGTGGGTTAGGGATACAAGAGTAGAGGTAAAGCAGGCAGGAAGACTAGGCCATTCCAGGGGAGGTGGGAGATGCTTCCTAAACAAAGGCTGAGAGGCAGGAAAGAGAGAGGAGGGTGATGTGATGGACACACAGTCACCTTCTAAACTGAGGGGCATTTAAGTGAGCTTGCCTACTTCCTAGCAGACCTGTCTTCCTATCCTATTTAGGACCTATTTTGAGGGTTCTGCCCTCGAAATGGGGGACTTTAAGGGGAGTAGGGGTGTGGCTTGTACTGTTTTTCCTGAATATTGTAGTTGGAGGTGATAACAGAAAGCTAGCAGACTAGGGGACTGGGATGTGCTTGGATGCACAGGATGTCCCTGTGTATGCATATTCATAGTATGCATATCTATATGTATGTGGACTATGAAAGTCTGTATGATTGTGTAGGAAATATGTTTGTATTCATGAATATGGCCAAGAGCAAGAGAGCGACAGAGTATCCTGGTGGGTGTGAGTATAAGTGTGTGCTCATGGGCTGGATTCTGGACCTGTGAGCTACTTGTGTGCACAGAAAAGAGATGAGGGTATAGTGTGATGGGAGTGCACTCTTGAGATGTTTATCGGGGTGCAACTGTGTCACTGTGGGGATGTAAGGAGTGGGGACAGCCGTGACTGTATGAGCCTCTACCCATTATGTGCCTGATATGCTGGGACCTGAAGCAGGCCTACCCTCTTCTGGAGAGGGATCTTCCTCCCTTTGGGTCCAGCCAGGGTAATGAGGCCCCTGGATGGGTCAGGAGGAGTGAGTGTTCCCAGTGTGTTGGCTTCAGAACCTGCTCTGTGCCCAGGAACATTCCCATTTCCCATTCCTGAAAAGGAACATAATGTCCACTGGCTCCTGGCCCCCCTGACACATCCAACTCCCCCACTGGGTTGGGCTGAGGCACTTCCTGACCAGGACAAGGGCCTTCCAGCCAGCCAGAGCCCAGAGGCAGAGTGGGAGGGAGGCATATGGATCCAAAGCTGCCAAAGATTCAATCCAGGGTGGCTGGAGTTGCCATCTTTTATGGGAATGTGCCATGGTCTTGTCCTGAATGGCACATTTCACACCCATATGCTCATATGGAGCTTTGGTGGCCCTGGTGCTAATACCAATCTCTTTCTTTGGCAGACCAGAAAATGCAGTGAAGATTGAGGAACTTGGCTAAGATGTCACAGCCATGGAATGTATGGGATGGGCTGAACCCACTTTCCCTGACTCTAGAGCATAGGCTTTCTCCTTGCAGGCAGGAACAGCTCCTCTTGTTGTGCCCCTAATCTTCAGGGCACAGATAGAGAGACTGAAGCCCAGGACAGGACATTCTCTCTCCACAGCCTGAGCTGTTTTGCAAGCAGCCTTGGAGTTCAGTAAGCAAGTTATGGCACAGAAGCTAGAGGACATCCATGATTAACCTGGCCATCTTAGCAAAGGCTCCATTAAATAGCCCAGGGCACAGCGGCCTCTGTTTAACTCTCTCCCCACTGCTGGGGTGAGCAGAAGTTCAGCTTCTATGGTAGTGACCAAAGATCTCTGCTCAAGATGAACCTCCCACTTCAGCAGCCTGCACAGCCCCAAGGCCAGCGGGCACATGGACTGTGTAATCTCACACTGATCCAACACACCTACCTGACCTTACCAAATAACCCACCAGCACATGAGGACCTACTGCATGTTCAGTGATGTGCTAGAGCACATACACTTTTGTATCATATACACTATACATGATCCTTTCTCCTCTTTATCTCAGTTAATCTCTGTAACTATATTATGAAGTCAGTAGTATTCCTGTTTTATGATTAAGAAAGAAGAACACTTAAGTCACTTTCCCATGGATATATAACTCATAAAAGTTGGACATGGAATTTGAATTTATATCTGTTTTCAAAGCGTATGTTCTTATCAATTAAATGATTACATTTGAGCTGAGTGCTAGTAGCTCATGCTAAGCTACTCGGGAGGCTGAGGCTTGAGGATAAGGGCTTGATGCCTACCCCAAGCAGAAAAGTTCATGAGACTCTTATCTCCAGTTATTCAGAAAAAAAAATGCTAGAAGTAAAAGTATGACTCGAGTGGCAGAGTGCCAGGCTAGAGAAAAAAAGCCGCTAAGGACAGTGCCCAGGCTCTGAGTTCAAGCCCCAGTACTGGCACTAAATGAGTAAATAAATCAATGATCACATTTAATCTTTACAACTGTCCTGTGAGGTGGGACATACATTGGATCACAAACAAGGCAGGGATGTTAAGGACTTTGCTGAAATGAAGAGGTGGGAGGTGAAGTCAGATCCACACAAATGGGCGCTTCTGTGCAGGGCACCTGAGGCCGCATGATAAGAAGGTAAGCAGGTTGGGGACAGGGGAAGGGGATGGCTCTTCCTGCTTCTTTCCCTACAATCCCGACCCCACAGTTCTATACAAAGTTAGTCTGTCCAGACCCAGAAATGCCATCCTCCTACTTCCTCCATTTACCTCTATCCCCCTCTCCCACCCCCATGTCTCATCTACTGGGATTTCCTGTGGTCTACAGAGATACTGGTATATACCCATATGATGGTTGATATCCCCAACCTGACTCTGTTTTTTTTTTTTTTTCCTCTATGCCAAATCTGAGGTCTACACATTGCCGCTGAATATAGGGTTGATCTCATGCTAGAAATTCAGAATGAACGACTTCGTAATGGCATTAATTGTATTCTTCAAAAGTATTTGGGAGTTTCAGGTTTTTTTGCACTTGTTAATGTGGAAATAAAGTGTTTTATTTAAGAAAAAAAAAAGAAATTCAGAATGAACCTGGTGCTTCTCCTGTTGTTAGGGATGGGCCGGCCCCTGAGTTCCAAGGGGCCCCATCCATGCAGCCAGTGACTATTCAAATGTTTTCTTAAGTACCCACTATATTCAAGACATCACTTTAGGTACTTGTTTACATCCAACAATAAAAGCAGGCAAACATTTTATAATATATAGAGAAAAGAAAAACACAAAAACAAATAAGTAAATTATAATGTATGTAAGAAGGTAACTACCAACAATAAAAAATAATATGATAAAAATTAGCATAACCCAGAAACCATCAAAAAAAGACTTTGTAAGGCTTTGAGGGTGTGTTTGTTATGTTGAATCTATGGGAAGTGTCCTGGGTGGGATGAATAGTAGGTACAAAGGCCCTGAGGTATATGTGTGACTGTGGCTGGAGTATAATAACCTTTGAAGAGGAATTAATTAGACATTAATAAGAAAGGAGGTAGGAATTTGGGGTCGGTTTGTCTTGTTATCCTTTGTCTCTCCATTTTGATACTCCCTTTTACTTCCCTAGTTCTAATACCAGTATATACAGTATTCAGTGTACTCAGATGAGATACAGTGATAGCGCGGGTACAACCACAGGAAGGGGATACAGAAGGATCATCAACAAAAGAAGCTACGGTTTCACTTGGCATGTTGAAAGTAATTAGAACAGTGACATAACACTCATTTCCATAACATGGAGTTCATTTCACTTAGCATCATCTTATGCGTTCATAGGGGCATAGCTATTAGGCTCTTGTGATCCTCTGCTGTGACTAGCCTAAACCTGTGCTAATTATTCCCTATGAGAAGCAATACTTGCAAAACCATTTGGTATAAAACAACTGAACAACTCATGGAGGGAGAGGAGAAAGGGGAGGGGAGAGGGGGAAATGAGGGAGGAGGTAACAAATTGCACAAGAAATATACCCACTGCCTTACATATGAAACTGTAACCTCTCTGTACATCACTTTGACAATAAATAAGTATAAAAAAAACCCTCAAAAAACAAAATGCTCCTACAAAAAAAAATAAGAAAGGAAGTAGGAATTTGATAGTTACTCTGAGGGCTTGGATTTATAAACTGGAAGGCAAAAGTATGTGTATGAAGGAGGTGTTGGGGAGGCCACTAGAAGTTTCCTCTTCTAGATCTTGGTTTAATTTCTTATCATTGAGGTCTTGACCAAATCTGTCCCTATGGCTACTATACATAAGTGGCTTGTTAACTATTCATCATGTTGTTGTTGTTTTAAAGAAACATTGCTATATTTAATCTTCCCATCACTTATGGTATGGACCTAGCTTAAGTGGATTTCCTTGATTCATGTGTCTGTCTGTGTCTCTGCCCTCTGGAATAGAAGTTCCTGGAGAACTACCTTTGTCTATCTTGTGAAGTTCAGTATTCTTTTTGCCTGGAACTGGGCTAAGAGTGCTTTGAAGCAGAGCAGCCAGCCACAGCCTCCCTCTCCCCCCTACCCCTTCCCCACTAAACAAGTACTAGTCATAGCTTGCTGGGCCCCAGAGCGTGAGAACCAGCTGGTATGCATGTTGGGAAATTTCTGCTCCAACATTCCATATTGTCCCTGATACCATGGCTGCTACCAAGCTTCTAGGATGCCCCATGCACACCCAATAACTCGAGTTTGGTCAAGTCAAAGATACCACGTGCAAAACAGTGCTTTCCCCTGCCCCCACCCTTCCTCATCTAGGTCAACAAAAGTAAGAAGTTCTTTTTCTATAAATTGACATTTCTCTACTGATTGAATCAGAAAGCTGGGTTATACAAGAGACAAGAGAGAGATGGAGGACACAGAGTCATATAGAATCTTCTAGCTATCTTTATCATTTGGATCTTTATCATTTAGGCCCTCAGATAAACCTGTAATGAAATGCTACTAGACCTGTTTATACGATGAGGAGACTGAGGCTCTGATGTTAAATAAATGTCCTTGATTTGGTATTGTATGAGTGGCATACAGCAAAACCAAAATTCAATCTTAGTCTGGCTGGTGACAAAGTCTTTTTCTCTTTCTACATCTCTGTCCTAACCCCTTCCCTCATTTCTGTTTGGAAACCTATTCTTCTGAGGTCTAAAAGAACCAAGACAAGGAAAACAAGAAAAACAAGGAACCAGTCTCCACCAGGCTGGGGTTGGCTAGGAGTCTGCTTAGCACTTGAGCCAGAGGAGTTGTCCAGGGTCCAGCCTTGCCTAGGCAGAAGCATCCTGCACCTTGCACACAGGGCATGCAGGGACAGGGCCGTCCTCCTCTTTGCCTGGGGCACTTGGAGCAACCTCAGAGTCCAGCTTGCCTCCTGGGTGTACCACAGGGAATCTCAGGCTGCCTGCTTGGCCTTCCTTCCAGACTAAACATTCCCTCTCTAAATTTCCCTGCTCCACCAGGGCAAAGTGTCCTAGGAGAGTCTCAACAACACAAGTGAAGGATAGTTTACGTGTGTCTCCAGACACCCTTGGGAGAGAGGCAGGCAGGGGTTCCAGTCAGTAAATACACTGGGTACACACATGCAGGGAAAAACAAGCATTGGAACTCATTAGAGAGGCACACCAGCCCACAGGTTCATATACACTCATACATGCATGCATGCATCCAAAGGCAGACATGATCATCTCTGAGCACTGACAAAGAGAGGCAAACCCACATTGACACCATAAATTCTCAGATGCCATGTGTCCTGGGCTTTTGGACTCTGACAGGGACCATTTAAGTGTGGACACACACATCTGTAGGACTGTATTTTGTGAAAAGAGAGAGAGAGACAGAGAGAGAAAGAAAGAGAGAGAGGAGGAAGGAAGGAAGGAAGGAAGGAAGGAAGGAAAGAAGGAAGGAAGGAAGAAAGGAAGAAAGGAAGGAAGGGAAGGAGGGAGGGAAGGAGAAAAATAACCAGGACCTGTCAATGTTTCCACTATAGGCTGCTCATAAAAATTTTGTAGTCCAGAGAAATAGCCCTGAGCTATGTGGCAGGGTGTGAGTTGTCAGATAAAGTGGGGAGCAGAAAAACAAACAAAAGACTTGGTGATGGGGAAGTGGTTTTGCTTTCATGCTCAGGGCCCACATGTGAGGTGCAGAGGCAGATAGATCATGCAGCTGGCAGAATCCTCAAACAAAACAAACCTAGTCTCTATGGTTGTCTTGCTCAGATTCAATGAAATAAAGCCCAGTGGCTGGCATGTCACATGCTAGAACCACACTGGCACTCAATTAGGCAGACACTGTTAGGATTAAGCTCACAGCTCCACAAGCTGATCAGGGATTGGGGGCCATTCCCTTACCACCCTCAGTGCTGTCCCTTTCAGAGCTGATTAATTACAGAACAGGATGATTTTCTATAATGCAATATGTCTGTGTAGATAAAGATATACATACAATGGTTCTATAATAACAGTAACCACAAAATGATAGCTAGGATTGAATGTGTTCTCAGTGCTAGATGTTGCCTAGGGAATCTCAGCTTTCACAACAGTGGTATGAGGTAGTCCTATAATATTATACCATTTTATGGATGAGGAAATAGAGGCACAGAGGACTCAGGCATGTTTCCCCAAGTAAAACAACCAGGAAGCAATTAACAAATGGTGGGGCTTGAATACAAATGTAAATCCACTTAAGTGCTGAGTAACTATAGTTATTATATAAATATACATTATATAAAACCGATGCATCATTAATTATTACATACATTTATTATTGTTATTAGCATTTTGTTTAGTGGGTGATGATGAGTCAAGCTCCAGTGTAGTGAGTATAAAGTGCTGATCCACCCTCAGCCTCCTGTGATTTGGGGTGCAGCTATTTGCTGGCTCCATCACAGGTTCTCTTTTGAAGCATACTTTAAGCAGGAAGAAATGGTACTGAAGTTGTGTCAAAAATGAAAGCTTTGACTGGGCATTGTAACTCATATCTATCATTCCAGTTATGTGGGAGGTGGAGATTGGTAGGATCACATGATTTCAGGTTGACTCATGGGAAAAAAATTTTTTGAGAAACTTTCCATCTCAATGGAAAACCTGAATGCAGTGACATGAGCCTGTTATCCCAGCTATGACAGGAGGTGTGAATAGGAAGATTGTGGTACAGGCTGGGCATGGGCAAAGAGCCCTATCTCAAAAATAACTCAAATTGAAAGGGCTGGGGCCATTGTTCAAGTAGTAGAGTTAGTACAGCACCTGCTAGCAAGCATAAAGTGCTGAATTCAAGCTCTAGTACTGAGAAGGAGAAAAAGAAAGAGAAAGAGAAGAGAAGAGAGCATTTGGGTGACCAGAGGTCTTTGAAGAAGAAACTCAGACATAAAACTGCTCTTAAAGTGGAGACTGGAGGAGTCCTGGTACTGTCTTCTCTGTGCTCTGGAAGGTCTGGCCACCCACTGAGTTGAAGGTTCTGGAAAACCTTCACATCAGTTCTGAGAAGGACAGGAAACCCATTGCTGCAGAGCAGACACCTTACTCAGCACAACTCTGCCACCTGGCCTGCATCTAGACCTGCACTAGCTAGAGGATGTCTATAGAAAAGAGGTGCCAAGAGAAACCCCTGTGGGTGATGACCATGTTGTAACCACTGAACCACTCAGGCAGGATATTGTGTAAGAGGCTTCATATGGGAGGAAAGGGGTTTATGGGAGTTCTGCTCTCTGTTCAGGTTTGCTATGGACCTAACATAGCTCTTTAAAAAATAAAGTTCAGGGGCTGGGGATATGGCCTAGTGGCAAGAGTGCTTGCCTCGTATATATGAGGCCCTGGGTTCGATTCCCCAGCACCACATATACAGAAAATGGCCAGAAGTAGCGCTGTGGCTCAAGTGGCAGAGTGCTAGCCTTGAGCAAAAAGAAGCCAGGGACAGTGCTCAGGCCCTGAGTCCAAGCCCCAGGACTGCCAAAAAAAAATTAAATTAAATAAAAAAATAAAGTTCAAAGAATTACCGTATTTGTGTTATTCATAGAGTCAACTGCACTTCAACTAATTCATTTATAATGACTTGCTTTCCACCTAGTGTGTTTACTTATAGATTTATAGGCACACAATCTAGTGACAACAAATGAGGGAAACCATGCAACTTATGTTTCTCTGGGTTTGGCCTATTTCACTTAATGAAAGTTTTCTGTCATTCCATTTAGTTACAAATTGTACAATAGCATTCTTTCTGATATATGAGTAGAATTATTTTGTGTATACATACTACATTTTCTTGGTTCATTTGTCCATTGAGGGGCATCTGTGCTGATCTCATATCTTCGTTATGGTAAATAGTGCTGCAGTGAACATGGTTGTTCTGGTAGCCTTAGTGTGGCCTTATTTGTACTCTATTGGATAAAAGCCCCCAAAATAAGTACCAGGAAATGGGTACTTGCAAGAAGGTAGGGTGGGGCCAAGGAGAGAGGGATAGAAGAATGAAATGGGAAAGTAGGGAGAATGCTAGCAAGAATTCATTGTATATTCTACAGAATTGAGAAATGTAAGGGAAGGGGTGGGTTGAAGGAGGGTGAAGATTTTGAAATAACACAGATCAAGATGCACTGAACATATAAACTGCTTTGTTAAAAGGCAAAAAAAAACCCTTACATAAATATATAACCTAAAATGAAGACAAGTAAGGGAAGGAGTGGGTTGTAAGAGGTGGAGGAGAATGTTGAAAGGGGTGACAATTATAAATATGCACTATATTCATAAACTACTTTGGTGAATGTAACTTCTTTGTACAACTACTTAAAGATAATAATACATTAAAAATAAAGTTCATGAATCTAAAAGAAAGAGAGAAAAAAAAAGGACAGAAAAAGGCACAACCCATTAGTAGGTGTTAGGATCTCATCTGTGCTCTGAAGGGCCCTTTACAGGGTATGTGAGGCACTTGGGTCTAGAGCTGTGGTAGAGAGAAGCAGAGCAGGGCCAGCAGTAGCCAGCCCCTTTCCTCGTCCACCTACCCCATTCACCCCTGCTTCCCTAACTGTTTACCAGCTGGGCTGGGTTTGGCATGCCAGTCACGAGGGGCAGGCTGTGCTTGCCAGGCCCTCTGCTTTAGAGGCTCATCTATGTGTGAGACCAAAATCTCCCTCCTGAACATGCAGTGCCTTTATACCCTGCAAAGCCCTGTCACCAAGCCATCACCTGAAGGCAGGCTGCTCCCCTCTAGGCAGTAGTTCCAGGGAGGGAGCAAAGTGGAAATTTCTCAGGATGACTGAGTACGTGAATGAATGACTGCTTGGAGTTCTGCAGCAAACCTGAGAGGTAGACTAGGAAATTTTGATGCTGCCCAGTTCTACATGTATGGGGTTGTTTACAATAGGTTGGATACTGTTTCAAACACATTTAGTACTCATTGTAAACTTTTGTGGTAATACTATTACTGAAGAAACTGGAACACATAGTGGGTTAACTAGTTTGTCACCCAGTCTATGTTATAGACTGCTGTAAGTACATCCATGTAGCATGCTAAGACTTTAGTACCCATTGCCTTGGGTGTAATCTGATTTCCCTATCTTTATTCTCCTTTTTACTCCTTCCTCCTTCACATATAGGTTATTGCTTAATATTATTAACTTATGCCTTAGCCCCTTAAATCCTTTATGAGATAAAGCTGAATCACAAAGAGACAAAGATGATGGGGTTAACCTAGTCCTGGAAGAATAAGGATGGGATTAATTTCAGGGACTAACCTGAGATTCCCAACCATGGTTCAAAATTCCCTGTCACCCCTAATACACATTCCTGCGGATGGCACAGATGTGAAATGAAGGCTGCCTCTTTCTGCCTTTCTTTCTGCTTCAGGGATGGTAGCACTTCAACAAGCAGTTCTCCTGCCTGGTTTGGGGCATCTGATGAGCACCCCTTTACCCTCAGGGCTCACACTGTCCAGCAGGGTCTTGTCCTTGGCTCACAGCAGGCAACAGAGGATGGCATGCTGTCTGCCTGCATGAGAGCACAGTAAGGATAAGCGGATATCCTTGGTGGGTTTCAGTTTCTCATGACCTGAAGTGTAAAAGTCTCTGTGATGGAGCCCGTGTAAACAGACAGGGACCTGCCTCTCCCTTCCTCTCAGGCTTGGAGAACAGATAGGAGTAGAACACAAGACAATGTTTGGCTCACCTGGCCAAGAAGGCATTGTTCAACTGATCCCAGATATGGAACTAGTTTGGACCTGGTGAGGCTTGCAGTGGTTAGACCCCGCGAAACACCAAAATGAAGACATGGTCCCAGTCTTCAAGAAACAGAGCCTCTAGGAAAGGCAACCACCTACAAATGACCTAGTATCATACCAGGACAGAGGTCTCTACCTTACTCTGAGGCCTTCATTCATGCTGTCCACCCCACTGTGACACCTCTCTTTCACCCTCCCTCCACCTGTCTTCTTTTCTTCTGCAGGTTTTCCTTAACCTCTGTTTCTACAAACGCTGATGTATTTTACATTCTCTCCCCCTTCATTTCTTTCTTAATTCTCATTCCACTTTCATCTTCAACTTTGCTTCCAATTTTTGTATTTGATATTGTTGACTGTCCATCAACGAATAGGGTAAAATGGTAAAAAAAAAATACCTGTCTCTTACCTTAAATTAATAAATTCCTTGGTATTAGCTGCTTTATAGAAGGCCTATGCTAGTGTGATAGGCAGAATAATAGCTCCCTAGAGAGTTGGTGATCTAATCCCCTGAATCTATGAGTCACTTTTACATGACAAAGGTAATTTTTCAGATATAATTAAGAATTTTTAAGTTGGGAGGTTGCCTTAGGTTATCCAGGCAGATATCCAATGTAACTAATCACAATGGCCCTAAAAGACGGAAGAGTGAAGCAAAACAAGCAAGCAAACAAACAAACAAACCAAAGAAGGAAGTGAGACTATAAAGGCAGAGGTCACAATGCAAGTAAGATTGATTCTCTGTCTAGGGCAGTGAGCCAGAAAATGTTGAAGGCCTCTGGAAATCAAGGAAGACATGAAGACATAAAAATAGATGCTCTAGTGGCTCTAGGAGGAACATAGCCTGCTGACACCTTGATTTTAGACTCTGACCTCCAAAAACTAATACATTTGCATGGTTTTAAGCCATCACTACTGGCCTACTTATTGTAGCAATAAGAAATAAATACAGCTAGGTTTGAAAGAAAGGGGCAGAAACCTTGTTTCTTAGAGAAGACTGCATTTCCTAGTGTGGATACCACTGGGTTTCCTGGGACGGAGTGAATATGTGTGAGGGTAAATAGGTGGATGTGAGTGCAATGAGACTTGCCCATATGGCATACAGAAATCTTTTGTTCCTTAGATTATGGTTGACACAGGACAAGTTTCCTCCAACTGTATGGACACTTGTGTTACAATTGAACCTTTGTGTGAAGGTTAAGTTCACTTGCTGGCATACACTTAGCGTGTACCCCCCTTCCTCTGGAATCTCAAGGGTGCCATTGTGTTTATGCACTAATAAGCACTGCCTGGCAGTTGGCTGTGCTTTTCTTCTTATAGTGACATCTGCTGGGCTTCAGACTGGTGTCTTGAACAACACTGTGCAAGAGAGGGTGTGGTGATCATTGAGACGCAGGGAGCTGAGGCTCCAGGAAAGAGGCAGTATTCAATGACATCTTCGAAAAACACACATAGAACTTATAGTTACAATAGGAGTTCTGCTAAAATGACCCTGTATCTTTCATTTGATAAATGGAGCTCTCAAAAATCCCTAGCAGCCTACTTGCTCTACTGGATTGTGACAGAATGTGGTGGGTTGAGAGGGCTTTGAGGTCAGCTCTGATTTTGACAACTGCCCCCTACTGGTGAGTGACTGGACTTGTTACTGTTTTCCTCCTGTGATGTAGGAGAATAGAGCAGTTCTGAGCATCCTGAATAATATATTTCTGTTCAGCACTGTCCCTCTGGATCAAAGCAAGTCATCAACATGTGGTAGCTCTTGGGGTTGCCTTTATCTTCTTAGTGTTGCATAAAAATGAATAATAAAGAAGCAAGAGTGGGTTCTGTGGTCAGTTATCTTATTTAGAGAATCTCTGCTAAGAGGTTTCCAAAGGCATGAAGTATTTTTCTCCTTGGCTCTCTTTACTCACAAAGTATCTTTTCCAAGCTATGATTAGAAGCCTGGAATCTGACTTCCCATCTTGAAATGGACCTGTTTTTCTTCTTCCTCGACTGTCATTGTCAGCCCAGCCACCTCGTTCATTACAGGCTCCAAGACTGATAGGAAATTGCTGAGCTAAGAGTGGAGGATTAGTGGCAAGAAGTACCCATAAGCCTCTTTCTTTAGGGCAGGGGTGTAGGAGTACATATGGCAGGAAACCCATGGGATAGGGTTCAGTGGCACCAGTTAGGCTTATACAAGACTGCTCAGATTCTGGCTGCAGCCTCAAGGGACACTTCAGGGAACAGCACCAGGTTGGGCTGCCTTCTTCTTTAGGATGGTAAGAAGAGAGCTGGTCACTAGGCCTGACCCAGCAGGCACAGGGAAGCTGTCTTTCAACCAGACTGAGAAAGGTCTGGTTCCAGGATAGACAAAAGTCGATCTGGGAAAGGGGTCAAGATTGTGGACCACAGCCTAGGAACTTATCTGAATAAGTGCTGGAGGGTAAAATGGAAGAATGGTGGGAGCTGTCTCCATTGTGCCTTTATACTCTGCTCCCCACCCACTCAGGGACAGAAGCTAGGAAGGCCCATCATCCAAGTGGCTGGAGAGAAGGGAGAAGGCACACAGCAGTAGGTACTCCTTTCTTCCTGGTCCTGTCATGTGGGGTGTGACACACATGCATACCAGTTAGAGCAGTGTTTTCCAAACATTCATGGAGTTGTGGTGAAAATGTATATTTCAAGTGAATGAATCTGGAGTGAAGCCAGAGATTCTTCATGGCTATCCAGATTATTGAGGTAGTGAGAGGAGTAGAAGGCAAAGGAAGTATGACAATGGAAGTATGAAAACAGCTAAAAATTGTTCTGAAGAGTAGAGAATAAGAAAGATTAATAAAAAGGGTGAATTTGATACAAATACATCATACATTTATGGAAATATCACAAAATATAATATGTATATTTATGGAAATATAGCATGGAACAATTAATATATGTTAATTTCAAAAATGGAAAACAAAACGATCTTGGGTTACCTTCTGGATTGCATTTAGTCTGATAAAGTGAAAATGTAGACGGCAATACAGAAACAAGTTTAGAATCGTGAAAGATTTTTCTCAACTTCCATGATACCCTGGGCACCAAATCTCGTAGCAGAAGTAGTTCATTTATTGTTTTATCTATTTATAAGTAGATAAATTTATATATATATATAAACTATAAATAAATTTTGATGCTGGGGAATGAACCAGGACTTCAAACATGTTAGGCAAGGGCTCTACCACTGAGTCCCCCTCCCTGCCCCCCGCAGAGATAACTTAGAGTACTCTGGCTTCCTGGTGGCCCCAGGGCTCTCCTCTGTGTGCAATTCTGGAGAGTGAATGGGAGCAGGGAAGGGCCATGAAATTCAGGTAAAGCAACATAAGTGCTGCTAAAAGAGTACTAGGATACAGGCAGGGATGGGATGTAGGGAATGAGCAGAGTTTAGCAGAAGTACCTGTGTGTGTCTGCGGGGGGTGGGTGGGGGGAGGGAGGAATCATTGGTCGGGAGAGGTTAAAGGACAGAAAAGTAGAAAAGAGAGATGTGCCACTGTGTGGAGGGGCTGGTGGGTGGAGAGAAGCCCAGGGACCAAGTCAGGGCTCTCACCCTCACTGAGTCCAACCCCTGAGGCAAACTGGGTTGTCTGTTACAGTTCTCCATCCATGAATGAACAGTACTGGTTGTACATCCCTGATCAGTTGAACAAGAAATGTACTCATTACCTTACATATGAAACTGTTACCCCTCTGTACATCACTTTGACAATAAAGGAAAAAAAGTCCAAAAGCATGTCAGTACTTTTTTGAGTTCTGATCTGGTACTTTAAAAGTTTTGGATTTCAGAGTATTTCCAGGTTTTGGATTCCAGATACTCAGCCAATAAAGTGTACACAACTCCCAAATCAGAAACACCTGTGGTCCCAAGTATTTTTGATAGGAGCTACTCCACCTATACTACAGCTGGATTAGAACATTTAACCAGGTTTAATAAAAGCCACAAATGTGAAGGCCTGTAGTAAATTACCTAGCCCTCAATAACATACAAGGTCCAATATATTTTGAAATAAAAAAAAGAAACAATAAAAAGCAGTATGTGAGCTCAGTCTGTGAGGGGTCTTGACAGCCAAACAAAGAAGCTTGGCTTGTGCTGCCAAGAAGCTAGTCACACATTAGCTCCAACTCTGCAATCAAGCAGGTCCCTCCCAGGAATCTTTGCTTAACTGCCTCAGAGTAATTCTGAGTTCTTAAATGGAACTCAGATAAAATTATAGCATTCAAATCCAGCCGAGAATGCAGACGGCTCACTAATGCTGATTAATCTCTTGCCTCAGTCTGAACTGGTATGATTCCACAAGGCCCTGCATTTCCTGGAATAATCTTCCAGCTCTGACTCCTACTGGACTCCAAGATGGGCGGCAGGTTGCTTGGATTGCACATCAAGAGAGCATCTGGGACCCCAAGGAAACAACAAACCCATGCCCAAGTCCTTCCTGGGCCTCAAATCCCCAGATCTTCCAAATCTGAAATCTGGTTAAGCTGAAAAATGACTGGCGTTGCAAAGCCTTTTCTAGAAGCCTTAGAAAAAGGCAGCCTTGGAGATGAGTCCTGCACTGGAGGCAGAGTGTGGCCTATACTGGGAAGGCTGTGACTGCCCTCCTCTCCCCTCCCTCTGCCACCGTCCTCACTTGAACCCCTGATGAGAGAATCTTCTCAGGTCCCAGAGCCTAAACAGCTGCTTCTCACTTTCTCTTGCCTTAGAATAATATTTGGAACTGGTTTGGAGTCCAGAAAATTATATTTCCACCAAGGTATTTTATCCTTTGCAGTGTATGTGTTAAATACTTAGAAATAGGGATTGCATTTTCCAGACAGACAGAAGGCAATGATAAACACCATGGGGATTAGTGAAGAGATTGCTGCCTTGTGAGAGGATGTTAGGTGGGTTGGGACCAGATGACTAAGCGCTTCCTCCCATGACAGGGGCAGGGGCAGGGGCAGGGGCAGGCAGAACAACTACATCAGCTGATATTTTTTATTCCTAAATAAATATTCATAGCCAGGAACTGGTGTGTCATGCCTATATTCATAGCTACTCAGATCTCAATCTGAAGACTATAGTTCAAAGCCAGCGTGGGCAGAAAAGCCATTGAATCTCTTATCTCCAACTAACCAGCAGCTCCCACCTCCCCCCAATACCATCATCTACTTCTCTTCCCTTGGCTCTCTTTCTAGCCACAAGCTGGAGACAATATTGGTATGCATCTCAGCTCTGCCTGACTTTCCTTTGGATAGAGAGTCCAGTGTCACAGCACAGGAGCAACCTGAGAAGAAGCTAGTAGACCAAGCTCTAAGGCCAAGAGAGGCACTCAAGGGCAACTGTGGAAGCAGGGTAGTGGTTCCACTACCCCGGGGTAGAGGTGATGGCTGGGGTGAGGAGGCCCTTTAAAGCCAGGTGTATGGGTAGTTGAGCAAGGAAGATGCAGCACATGGGGTTTGTGATGGACACTGTCTGATTTGAGGACAAATTCAGAGGTATAATCTCTGGGAAGATATCAATGGAGCCTATGGTAACTCATCTACTTAGCTGAAATCCAACCAGGCTCCATGCCCAGGGCCAGGCACATAGCAACAACAGGTAGCAGAGCATGAAAACCAGCTTGAAGTACCTAAGAGAACAACATGGTATTTGCTGCTACAAGAACCAGGAAATATCACAGGCCAAAACCTTTGTGGAGCACTTTAGCACTTTAGAGTTTAGATAGTGTTTTCTCATTTCTCATTACAGACACATGGTATGGAAAAAAGATGATGATCGTTGCTGCAGAAAACTGAATGATGGTTCTGTTCATTACATGTAGTGTCCCATCATTCAACACTTAGCCATCCCAAGCTTCGATTTCTTCATGATTATAGGTTATATGTGATTATATATTATATGTAATATGATTGTATATAATATATTAAATATACTATATATTAAATAGAACATATTTTGATATATATTATATAATTATTAGAGTCTTATGTTCACTCAGCACCTAGTGGATGCCAGCTGTTGGAAATGCTTTTATTTTGACATGTTGAAAGACACTGTGGTTCCTACCTGTAATCCTAGCTCCTGAAGAGGTGGAGATCAAGAAGACTGAGGTTCAAAGTTACCCCAAACAAAATCTGAGCCAGACTCCATCTCAATAAAAGAGCTAGATGGGTGTGCTAGTGCACACCTGTGATCCCAGCTATGTGGAAGGCATAGGTAGAAGAATTACAGTGTGGTCTAGCCTGGGAAAAACAAAAAACAAAAAACAAGGTCCTATTTGGAAAATGACTAAAGCAAAAGGGCTCAGAACATGGCTCAAGTGGTAGAGAATCTGCCTAGCAAGCTTGAGGCATTGAGTTCAAACTCTAATACTGAAAGAAAAGGGAAAAAAAAGAACTGTAAAGTATGTGCTATTCTAATCTATTTTGCAGGCATGGAAACCAAAGCCTAGAGAGCCTAAGAACTTGTCCAGTCTCACAGTCACTCGTGGGAATCTGGTTCCACAGGCCATGTTCATAGGCACATGCTACATTGTACATGGTGACAGCAGCCCCATTGCAAGCTTCTGTGGGCATCAATGGGATTAATGTACATGTGGCTGGTTAGAGGTTCTAGGTAAATATTGATGGTTAATATTCGGCCAGTGCTTACAAATGTTAGGGAAGTTGGCTGGGGGAGCAGATGATGGTGACACTCTTGACTACCCTGCCATCTCCCTTTGACCTTGCCTAGAGGTCACACCCATCTGTGACAGTTTCCTTCTGCATAGGGACATGACCATCAACATCCTCTCAGAGGCAGGATGTTTCGATCAACTAGGGAGAGCCAGAAGAGCTTCTTGTCTCACTCTCCATCCTCTCTCAGTACTTCCTAGAGTTCCTTCCCAAACTACTCACTCTGACATTTCTACACC
The DNA here is from genome assembly GCF_023159225.1 of Perognathus longimembris pacificus. Lineage (NCBI taxonomy): Eukaryota > Metazoa > Chordata > Mammalia > Rodentia > Heteromyidae > Perognathus > Perognathus longimembris. Next base: position 26,603,501 of record NC_063173.1, on the reverse strand, counting down.
CTGGGATTGAGTTGAGGAACCTAAATAGAAACAGAGATATACTCCGATCAAAGGAGAGGAAAGAAAGAGAAAGACTCACAGAGGCTGAGACTTTTCTGTATAGACATGGCTAGAGAAAGACCTGGAACAAGGAAGGGTGTATGTTAGCCTCATACTGAAGAGGAAAATTCCCAGTCACTGAAAAATCATACCAGGTCTCCCACATGCTGCTTTACAAACAACACAACCTCAGCCAATGTTTCACCTGACACTTCAAAAAGATTGGTCAGCCAGGGATGCTGGCAAGAGCCTGGCCAGGCCTCTGGAGAGCATCACAGAAGCATTCCTGGCCACTCTGGGATGTGAGCATTGAATAAACACAAATAAACTCGCCCTGTCTAAATAAACTGAGGGACAGTTTTATGAGGTGGTTTTCTGTTTCTCCTCACCCTCTCACACTGGTCTCCTCAAAAAGCCAGGCTTGTTTGCTTGCTTACTTAATCCCAAGCCCTTTGCACCTTCAAAGGACACTTTTGTGTCTGGAGTGAAGTGGAATATTTCTGCCTTGTGGTCACCGTTTTCCAAATGAACTTCCAAACACAGAAGAGGCCAGATTACGAACAATAAGACAACATCGTGGTTTGGCTCACTAGATGAAATGAACAGGCGGTAAAAAGAAAAACAGGAGAAAGGATGAATTTTCAGCAGGTTCCTCCAGCCAAGTGGTTTGCAATTTCATTGGAAAAGATTCTCAAGGGAAAGGAAACCAAAGAACATGATGGAAAGGGAAAAAAAGAAGCAAATTACTGGCTCAGCACTGTGGCTTCTTCCCTTGACAAGTTGGTCATGAGAGAAGAAGGACAGGGCATAGTGGAAAGTACTGAGAGCCAACAAGTATGATGGCAAAGAAGGTTTTGTCACCTCTGAATGAGGGTGGCCTGAATCACAGCCCCTAGACCAGGCTCAAAAGTTTTTCCTGTCATCCTAGTCAACAACAACTCTGCAGCTACACTAAGAACAGAGGCATCTGGCTGGAGCCCACAGAGGGTGCAAGTAGGGAAAAGCTTTCAGAAAACAGAATTGGAATAAAATTCAACACAAGAACTACTACTACTACTACTACTACTACACACACACACACACACACACACACACACACACACACACACTGCCTGGGAAGGAAGATGCTATCCAGAAACAACTGAAGAAAAACAGAAGGACATTTGCACTATCGTGCACTCTGCTCCCTAGGGGTCAAATCTTTCCACGGAGAAGCAAGATAACCTAACCTTGTGGTCAGACTCTTGGCTATAAAGTGAAACTGCCTGAGAAGGAATCTCCTGAGCTCTGCTACTTACAGGAGAGTTGACTTAGGGCAAAATACTTAACCTTTCTTTGTGCCTCACCTGCAAATTAGGGCTCAGAGAATTCTCTGTGAAAGGTAAGTAAGTGCCTGGCCTGGACCGAGTACCCCAACACACAACAAGAGAAGACAAATGCTTCCACCCACTTATCAGCACAACAGAATGTAAGTTAAAAAGGCAAAGCAACGTGAGCAGTTCAGACCAAGGGATATCTTGCTGAAGCTAGGAGACCATCACTGTTTTAAACAAATCTACATGGCCACCTTACCTGGGTGCAGTTTCCATGGATCACAGATGGCCCACAAGTGTAGTGTGAATTCTGAGGTCCCCCGGGGCATCCTCAAATTCTCTTCCACATGGTAGAAAGTTCCCCATGGGACCATAGATCAGGTGTGTGGCTGAAGCTGGGGCTCTGCCCTAGCAAAGGGAGCCGTGAACCCCATCCCCACACCCCACCAAAGCAGCTCTCCCATCTGTACCTGTCGCTGTCAGAAGGTGCTGATGTCTGCCTTATCCCAGGTCAGTGGTGGGGCTTGGCAGCATTCCTAACCTTTCAATGTGGCAAGTGCCATGTTGTCCCTTTTCATCCCCAGTTTAAGACAGAAGCCCAGAATTTCCTCTGAAGAGCTATCTTCAGGGGTGAGAATGGCCACTGTCACCCCCTACTCTCCTCTCAGGCAAACACACAGACCCCAGAAAAACCCACAGCTATTTGCAAGCATTCCTCTTATACCTTAGAATCCCAGCTCCTTCAGCTTAAAAAAAAAAAACAACCCTGCTCGTGTAGACTTGTGCAGCTTGGGAATGAAGCTGGAATTAACACAAAGACAAAGGGCTACCATCAGTAATTATTTCTGAAGTAACAAGCAACTAATTGGGACTTACTGTTATTAAAAACCTATACTGAAGGCAGTAATTAAACTGCAGCTAAACGAGCCTATGCAGCCACTACACGACTCTCTCCCCTCATCTTGGCTGGATGGTTCTGTGGCTGGAGGAAATAAATGGCTTCTTCATAGTTCTCTAAGACATATTAGTCAGAGGGGAGATTCTACTGGGGAAGAGAGTGTGATAGAAAGGTGACAAAGCACAAGTGTGAGACACTTAGGAACAGAAGGAGGCTTGAGGATTGGCTGCTGGTCCCCTCTGCCTGCTGACATCATGCCTGTGGGAAATGGCTCTGGGACATTGGCAAGTGAGGGGGAAAAGAGCTGAATCGACCCTTTTATAAATAGATTTTATCATGCATCCCTTACATATCAGGAGCTGCCAGAGATGCACACACACACGTGATTGTATTCCTTCTTTCTAAGAGTGGTAGGAGAGGTCTTGAGGAACTCTTCCATAGCTGAAAGCAACTTGGCTGTGAGGGGCAGAGTCCCTGGTGGCACTGGCCACAGAGAAGAGTGGTGCAAAGAAGGAGGAAAGAGGATTTTAGGGCCATGCTTCTTTAGAAGTGCCAATGTGAGAGGAACATGGTAGGGTCACTGGGCCAGGCTGGGCATGGCCATTACGAGCAGCCTGGCGAGCTTAACAGTCTCAGTTTCTGCATCTGTAGAATGGGAATAACCAGCTCCACCTAGTGGGTGTACTGTGAAGACTCCTTAACACACTGCATAAGAAGCACCGGGCAGTTCCTGGTGTGTGGTACATGTCCAGGTTCTAAATACCATTCAAAGAGTTGGGTGAACCTCAGTGTAGGAGAATGGCTGGGGTTTTGCAATAGTAAAAGCCATAGAAGTCTCAGCAAACAGTGTCTGTCTGCTTGTCCCTTGGGAAGAGGGTAGACAAACTCAGCAGGCTGGCTCCACTTGGAGGCCACTGCCCTGGTGTCCGGGGCAGTGGGAGGCTGGCCAAGCTCCCAGACAGTCTGTCTCGGCTTTGGAGCAGAGAGCCGTTGTCTCACCAGCTTGTAATGAGCTGCGTCTCCATCCTGATTAGAAGAACAATCCCCACACAGAAAGACTCAGGAGAAGGAAGTGCCAGCATCATGGGGACAGGGCATAACCTCACCTCCCAAGGAGGTTCGGGCTTCTGCAGAGCTAGTGACTTGAAGGACACAGCTCAAGAGAATGCTTGTGTCCTTAGTCCTAGGAAGGAGGAGGAGGAGGAGGAAGAGGAGGAAGAGGGGGAGGAGGAGGAGGAGGAGGAAGAGGAGGAGGAGGAGGAGGAGGAGGAGGAAGAGGAAGAGGGGGAGGAGGAGGAGGAAGAGGAGGAGGAGGAGGAGGAGGAGGAGGAGGAGGAGGAGGAGGAGGAAGATCAGAGCCTATATAAGGCAAATCTGGGTCAGAATGGGAGATACAGAGCCAGCTCAGGCCTCTGTGTTAGCTAGGAGCTGCCACTAGGGGACACTGGTCTGCCAAGGAGGCCAAACAAGGCAACTAGCTTCTCTGGGCACCTGCCAGGATGCACCAGCACCATCACTGCCATCAACACTGTCCTGTACAGTAGGTGCTGGGGAACTGCCTTTCCCAACACTGTGGCTTGTAGCTCATTATGGGGTTAGGAAAACAGTTTAGTAGATTACTAATACAATTTTTAAAAATAACATGGTTTCAAGAAAGAGAGCATCAGGCTGGGAATATGGCCTAGTGGCAAGAGTGCTTGCCTCCTACACATGAAGCTCTCGGTTCGATTCCTCAGCACCACATATATGGAAAATGGCCAGAAGGGGCGCTGTGGCTCAGGTGGCAGAGTGCAAGCCTTAAGCGGGAAGAAGCCAGGGATGGTGCTCAGGCCCTGAGTCCAAGGCCCAGGACTGGCCAAAAAATAAAAATAAGAAAGAGAGCATCTCACAGAGCATTGCACATAGTAAGCATTGCTTTATGGAAACATCATTTGTTTATTGTGTGTGTGAGAGTATTCTTGAGCTAGACTGTGATGTCATATGTATGAAGACAAGATAAAAGATCTTGGCCCTTATTGAGCTTTCTAACATAGTTGGAGGGTACAGAGAAAATTCCAATTCAGGTAGAGTACCATACATGAAGTATAAAGCCTGTGGAAAGACAGGGAAGGGAGAAGCAAACACTCCCAACTGAAGAGATATAGGAAGGCATCCTAGAGGAAATGGCCTTTGGAGCATGCATAGGAATTAGGCAGGGATGGAAATGGATAGTGGTACCTACAGCAGGAACATGACCAGGAAAGGTGGGAGCACTAGGAGGGCAGTGAGGAGTCCAAAGTGGCTGGAGCAGCTAGTGTGTGTACAGGACAGGTGTAGATGGAGACAAAGCAAGGTACAATCAGTGACAACAGGCTGTTGGTGATAGCAGAAGGAGATAGCTTTGCTGTGGTTTGCATGTACCCCCCCATACCAAAAAAAATTCATGTGTTAGAAATTGGCTTCTTAGTGCAGTAAGAGGTGCATCTGTTATGAGGGCTCTGCCCTTGTGAATGATTTGTTACTGTCTCAGGTGTATATTCCATACTGCAAGAGTGGATTTGTTATATAAGCAACTGTGGTCCACTTACTCTTGTTCTCCTGCCCCTGTTGTCAGGAGCTAGGGACATAATTTTACACTTCCTAGCCTCCAGGGCCATATAAATGTTTGTATAAGCTGCTCAGACTCAGGGATTGTCTTACAGTCCAAAAAAAAAAAAAAAAAAAGAAAAAACAGGTAAGAAAGTATTGTTTTCCCAGTCTTTGCCTACTGAAACCTCCCAAACCAATCTCAGAAGCTGAGTGGCCAAGGTATGAAGTACAGAGGTTAAGGTCAAAGGATTCAAGGACATACCTTCTATTTGTATTGAAAACCAGGCAGAGCTCTCAAGTGGATCCTGTGATTCCAGGAAGTGGGGAAACCTTCCATTTCAGGATCTTAAAAAACATTTCCAGAGTCCTATCAAGTTCCAACTTAAGCAGATTCTGAAATCAAACACCTGTCTTTTGTAGGTGGTAGGATGTTGGATCCTCACTTTTTAGCAGTAAGTTCTGAAACTCATTATCCCCATTCTTTTTTCCCCCACAGTATTTGTTTATTCATAATGAGGAACTATTCATTAGCCCATTCTTTTGTGCTGGTACTGAAGCCTGAACTTAGGACCTGCTCACTATCCCTTAGTTTATATGCTCAAAGCTGTTGTTCCACTACTTCAACTTTAGCTGTTTCTGTGTGTGTGTGTGTGTGTGTGTGTGTGTGTGTGTGTGTGTGTGTGTGTTTAATTGGAGCTAAGGGTTTCATGGACTTTCCTTCATGGGTTGGCTTTAAACTGCTTTCTTCAGAGCTCAGCCTCCTCAGTAGCTAGGATTACCACTGTGAGTGTCTGGTCCCCAGACATCAATGGCTGTGCAGTTAGAGTGCAAGGCCTCTTTGGTTCATTGGCTCATGATACAGTATAGCTTCTTTTGAAATGAGCTGTCTAGAAGGGTGTTTTTTTGCGGGGTGAGGTGGAGGGTGTTTTTATTTTGTAGTTGTGGGGTTTAAATTCAAGACCTTGTGTTTTGCTTGCCAAGTAGGCATCTACCACTTGAACAAATGCCTCAAATCCATTTTGCTTTTGTTATTTTTCCCATAGAGGCTTGTGCTTTTTGCCCAGGGCCAGCCTTAGACCAAGATCATCTTCCTCCTGATGCTCCATTTACCATTCTCCTCCATCCTTCAGTGCGCCTTCCAGGATTTACTCACAAGTGGCTTTAAACAGACCATCACTTGGTTACCTAGTACTTGAACTCCCAAACCAAGAGCAGCTAGAGATGGAGCTACAGTGCAGAACTGCTCTGGCCGGTTGTTTTCAGTGAGGCTGGGACTCTCTCTTGGTCTACAGCTTTGTTTCCCATACCCAGTTCTGGAAGAAGTTGCAGCCCTGTGGTCCGTACTTATCTGTCTGTCTGTCTGGCTTCATGTGTACGCATTCTTGCTTTTCAGGCTTGTCTGCACCCTGTTCCTTTGTCCATGTGTTTTCTTCTACTGGGAGTACCCTCCCTGCTTTGTGGGCCTGATATCCCCTTACTGTATTCTCTCTAGAGCCCCAACCTCCTTGACTCCCCTTCTGAGGCAGAATCAATCATACCTTCCCAGGACCCTCATGGTACGCCACAGGCTGCCCTCACTGTGACCCCTGACTGACTCCATTTCTTTGATTAAACACATGAAGGTGGTCTGTGTTTGCATTCCTCAAATCAAGATAATTCTTATAATGCATGCTCTTGGCTAATTTGGAAGTATTCCTTGTTTCCTGAAACACTGTTATTAAACTGATAATGTGTTTTGTAATAAAAAAAAAATACAGGGCTCTTCCATCTTCCTCCAGAATGTGAGCTCACCTGGGTTGTTACCATGATTTGTAGCAGCAGCAGCAGCAGCAGCAGCAGCACAGAGAAGACTGCAAGGAGGGACCAGGTGGTAGCCGGTCATGTACTCAGGGGCTGGGTTGTGCTTTGTGCTCAGGTATTCATGACTGGCATATTTAGGCCCAGGAGAGGTTCTAGCCACTTGTCTTTTTTTTTTTTTTTGGCCAGTCCTGGGCCTTGGACTCAGGTGCTGAGCACTGTCCCTGGCTTCCTTTTGCTCAAGGCTAGCACTCTGCCACTTGAGCCACAGAGCCACTTCTGGCCATTTTCTGTATATGTGGTGCTGGGGAATCGAACCCAGGGCTTCATGTATACGAGGCGAGCACTCTTGCCACTAGGCCATATCCCCAGCCCGCCACTTGTCTTTTGTTTATGTTCCTATCATGACCCAGTAAGACCTATGGCCAAGAACAATAGGCATCATTTTTTCTGTCTTACCTGGTAAAGTTGAGGCTCTCCAGGCCCAGCCAGAAACATGTCAGTCTCAGATTTCAAATTCCATCCTGTCCCATCCCATGATCTGCTCTACTGATTTTCCTTGTGGAAGTAGTTACAGTCACTGCAGACCAATTGCTAAAGCTTTGCTCTCTTAAAATTTCTACTTCCAGGTGAATTTTTTGACAAACTATCATTCTCTAGCTGTTTTTTAATTCTTCTTCTAGCTATTTTTTTAGGCTCTGCAAGAGAAATCTGCACTGGCTGGCAATTGCTGGCATGTACATTCTGTATAAAGGCCCTAGCCATGGTAAGATCTAGCCAATGGCATGTGACTTGGCTTAGCATTTCCTTTCCCCTTGCCTGTGACAGTCACTGCTCACCAGCCACAGCAGGCTCTCCTTTAGAATCCAATTCCAGGAGCTACTGCTGAGTAGCTGGGTCCTTTCTACAGCTGAAGACCCTCATGTTCTTCAAGAAAACTTCAGATACAAAATGTTGTTAACCCTTTAGTTAGAAATCCTACACTGGATTGGTTAAGATAGTCTTAAATTTTTAAATTGCTTTGCAACAAAAGCAATTTGTAAAGTACATATGTAACTAAATATTTGAGGTGGGGGGGGGGAATTGATCCAACATTGGACTCTGGGTCCAACACACGTACTTTGGAAGTGTCTTGAATCAGTTGACTTGGGATCTTTTGTACCAGGTGGACAAAGTGAGGGACAAAGGGAAGAGAAATGATAGGATGTTCATTCACTTATCTCATATAAATATTTGCTAAGCACTCACTTCATGCTTAGCACTGCTTTTCTTGCTGGGGATTCACAGACAAAAGCTAATGGCCCTCATGGTTGGCCAGGTGCAACATGCAATGGATCATTATCTAGATATTACATTCAATTCTCTATGGCATCTATTTTAGTACAATGCCCTTTCTGTAGCTTATTAAGCTTAAAATCCATGTTCTCTATCCTTGGTAGGGTGAAGCCAGAAGCTTGAACAAGCCTGAATGCCTGGCTTATTGATGTGGGTAGAGAAGAGCCATCCACTGAACAGAGATGTTGACCTTGAGCTAGTATGTGAACAAGTAGTATATTTCTATTGTGTTTGAACCATTATACATTTTGGAGTCTTTTTGTTGTAGAAGGACTCATTACCCTAACACACTTCCTGTGTAAAGTTGGTTTCATAGGAACACTAGTCTAGAAACATCTTTGTAGTTCCCTGGCTTCCCTTCAAAAACAGTTCATGAACCTGGGTGCACAAAGGAATTCCTCCTCACTAGGAGTCATCCTTTTCTTCAAGTCAGATGCCTTCAACTCAGTTTTCTATGAGAGAAACTCAAAAGTTCTGGCAAGACTAATTTTCCAAGTGTGAAAGAAGACTGTAATGACTTTCTGAAAAATTCCCAAGCACTATGTTCCTTTCCTGGAAAATTCTGGGTACAGAGCTACCTTTTAAGCAGCCAAAATCCCTTTGGATTGTGGTGGCTTTCTGAGGGTATAGCCAGAATAACATCCACCTGGCTAAGAGAAATGAGCAAGTCATAGAAGGTCACCTTTCCAGTTGGATCAACAGCATTAGTCAGAGTGCTTCAGAAATAAATAAATCCCATCATAAATTCTGCAGCTCAAGAGCTTTCAAAGTTGTAAGTCTGCATAAAAGCAGAAAACCTACAATTGTTCAATTAGAAGTTTCTCCAGGAAATAAATGTTTTCTTTTAATTTGTTATGATCTTTAAGTAGTTGTATAAAGGAGGTACCATATAACAAAATAGTTTATAAATACAGTGCATCTTGATCAGTCACCCCTTCAACATTCTCACCCTCCTCCACTCACCCCTTCCCTTACATTTCCTAATTTTGTGGTATATACAATGAATTCTTGACTATATTCTCCCCTTCTTTCCTCCCTCATTCATCTCCCTATCTCCCCTTGACCTTCCTTCTTGCAGGTACCCTTTTCTGGTACTTGCTTTGCTGGGTTTTGACCTAGTTTTTCTAAAATATTATACTATTTTAGCTTTCCAAGGAGTATATTATACTTGTTAATTCATTTGTAACAACTTGCATACCACCCAGTGTGTTTACTTATACATTTACAGGCACACTCTATTTACTGCAAATGGGGGAAATGATGCAACCTTTGAAAAATGAATCTTTTCAAAGACCCTATTTGGTCTTTGTACCAGGAGTGTGGCTAGATTGCCTGAGTGTGCTAGGACTCTGAGTTTTATATCAATGTTCACTTCAGTGAGCGAGCAGAGGCCTTCTCTGAGCCTTTGTGCCCAGGGTGGGATCCCTAGGGAACCCCGCTACCCTACACCAACCATTCCTATAAGAATTCAGAAAAAGCTAGAGGTACTTCATCCAGGTACTGTGGGCCAGTGGAATAGTCGACCTTTACTAAATGTTTACTGTTTATTGCTATTGGATGCTGGATCCTGTTGTAAATACTAAACATAAGTTAGTGCATTTAATCTTTATTGTTACCTCTAAAGAAAGTTCTGTTTCTCTCCCATCTTCCAGTTGAGGATATTGAGATTCGGGGTTGGGGACAAAATGCTAAAAATGAATGACATGGTTCAGTGAATGGCAGAGCCAATATCTGAATCTAAATCTATGGATTCTCAAGTTCCCTAACCTCTGTGGGTGTTGCTACCCATGATTCAAAGGCCCTCTCCCTCTCTTGAGTTGTATTAGGATGGACAAACAGATGGAGGCCCAAAAGTTCCCAGTGGGGACCAATTAGGAGAATCAGGCCAAGAAGAGAATCACCAAGATTTACCAAGTATAATGTTTTATTTAAATCATCACGCTAAATCCTTGCAACTGTTCTGCAAATTAAGTACCAGTATATGTATTTGACTACCCAAACTGTAATCAGAGAACTTTAAGAAAGTGTCTACTAGGAAATGTCTGTTAGTGTCCATTAGGAAAAGGTGGTGAATCTGCCCGAATAGTGAAAAACTTGGTGCAGGACACTTAATTTGCCCAGCAACATATATGTTCTATAGCTTCTTTTTTCTTAGTATGTTTTTCTTCTTTGTAGAAATCAACACTACCTTTCCATACCCCATTGTCCTGAACTTTCAGGCCACTTTAGATGGGTAATCTTGAGGGTGGCCTTCAATTGCTCAGAGGGGCCATGGCTTCCACTCTTGTACAACACTCCTTTTAGATTAGGGATAGCATATTTTCCCAGTAAAGAGCCAGAAGGTAGATATTCTAGGCGTTGGGACCATAGAGTCTGTAAATAGGAACAACTCAACTTTGCCACTGAAGAACCAAAGTAATCATAACTGATATGTGAATCAATGCATCTGGCGAGATGTGACCCTTGAGCCTAAAGATGAAGGCTCTAGATCTAAATCGACAAAGGCTTCTGTAAATAAACCTTCCAACTCACTGTGTAAGTACCACATTAGAGAGGTGTCCCTGGGTTCATGGATTTATATCATTGGAACTGACTTCAAACAGGGTAGGACTTGGATAAAATCGTTGCATCAGTCAGTCAGGACTGAGCTCCTCCTGTCCTCTTGGGACTCACTTCCTCTATGTGCTCCCTGGGAAGTTTATGTCATTGAACCTTGAGGTTCAGTGACAACTAGCAGCATTCACAGAACAGCCCCGACTGTCTACAGTGGTCCAGCTCAACCTCTAACTGGGGCCAAGAGGCTGTGCCCACTAGCAAATCATTGGTTCTTTTTCTCCAGCAGGGCTGGCCCTCACCAGCAGCTTCTGGAAAGCCATTCATTACAGCAGCTGTAACAGCACGCGCAGCGTTAATTTATGAAAATCCCAGCTTGTAAAGCAGAGAGTGCAGGCAGAGTAGAGGCATGCCTGGCCACACTGGAGCGAACTGCTGTTCTGCTTCTCTTACAGCCACAAAAGGAAATGCTGGCGAGGCTTTCAGAGAAAGGGTGGGGGGAGGGGGATGATGCCGGATTTAATAGTAGGAATAGGAATCATTTGTCTTGTTGTAAAATAGATGTATGTTTGGATGCAGAAAACACTTCGGATCCTTTCTTTCCTCCCCTCTCAGGCATGAAAAGCCTGAAGGAAAACAAAATGTTGGTGATTTCTGAGTCTATTTTGGGCACCTGTCGCTAATTGTCTGCTTCCAAGGGCTCTGTACACACTGCCTCCTCCAAGCATGGATCTTAACAAATGGCACTGGGAATGAATGAGCAAGCATCTTACTGCTGCCACCATGCCATCGTCTGTGCAGAAAGCAGGTCCCAAAGGCCAGCTTGCATCGCGCCTGCTCACTGACTTCTCTCCTCTCTCCCCAGATGCCCACCAACCCTTAACCCCTGCCCACGTGGTGCTGGCTGGCACCCACATGAGGCTGCCTACCCCATGCCAGGAAGCTATTTACCAAAGGAAATAACTCTGATAAGGGGGTAAAAATAGCCAGCTAGGATGGAAAACATTTTGTGGAGAGATCTGTTGACAAGAGGGGAAATTGAACTGTGAAAAAGATAGGTGGTGAAGGACACAGGGGGAGAAGTGGCCAGGCTGTCTAGTGAGCTGGGTTAGGGCCAGTGGGCAGGAGGGCCCACATGGATGCTGGCCCCAAATGGTGGGTATTCCCCCTCTGTCAGCTTCCCCAGCCCTGTACTATTTCTCCAGCCCTAGACACCTAAGGGATGTCAGTGGGTAAATTTCTCAATGTCTGAAAAGTAGCCCACAAAGGAAGCAAGCAGAGCATCGGGTAGAGAATGCATTAGAACTGGGCTTTTGGAGTTCATGGTGCTACAGTCCTGGCTCCATCATTTCTAACACAGTGACTTTGGACAAGCCAGTTACCCTCTCTGAGCCTCTGTTTTTCCATATGATTAGGAAGGATGAGCAATAGACATATGCCATGGGGCTATGGTGTGTACAAACATAGTGTCATTCAGGTCATCAATCTTTTACAAATAAGGAAGAGGGCCAGGCACAGTGGCTTGTGGCTGGAATCCTAGTGACTCAGGATGCTGAGAAGTGAAGTGCTGAGAAGTTATTGGGAGATGTGAAGCTCAAGGTCAGTTCAGGCAAAAATTTTAAGCTTTCCCTCCCTGCCTCATCTCAACTAATAAAAACTGAATGTAGTGATTAATGTCTATCATCCCAGCAAGAAGTATAAAGAGTAGGATCAAGGATCCAGGCCAGTCTCAATATAAATGTGAAATGTTATTGGAAAAAGAACTAAAGCCAAAAATGGCTGAGAGTATGTTTCAAGTGGTAGATCATTTGTCTAGCAAGTAGAAGGTACTGATCTCAAACCTTAGGACTACCAAAGCAAACAAAACAAAAACAAAATAAAACAACAACAGAAAAGAAAAACAAGGCTTTGTTTGTACCAGGCACTTCAAGACTAGGATATTTTCATTCCTTCATGTGAGTGAGGAAATACATAACAACCACTGCTTACCTGGAAACAGCCAGATGAATGGATCTCCTGCCTCTGAGACATTGATTCTATTTAGTATATCTATTATGCACCATGGACTAGAGAGGGGATGAGGAGAAAGCTCAGTCTGTCCCCAAACCCACAGCAGACACCGTCCCCCCATGGGGAAATCAGTAAGGTAAAGCACCATAACTGAGTTAGGTTTAAGAGAGAGTGCTCCCTTGGGAGCAAAACATCTTTGAGACTTCCAGGTATGGGAATGGGCAGATTTTTTCAAGTTAAATATAGGTATTTTAATCATACTTGTGCATTTGCATAATAATAGGCAATAATTATGTTGTAACAAGTATAAATAATATTCCAAGGATATCTCAATACACCAAAATGTTATCAATGGTTATTTCTGGGTGGTGGAATTGTAGGTGATTTGTATTTTCCACCATTAGTATACATTATTTTTATAATAGAAAAACAAACAAATGAAACATGAGTAAAAAGAGAGCTTTCCCAAAATATCTCCCAGATGGGAAGACTGTGCTCTGGCCTTGAGTTCTGCTGAGAGATTCCCCATGACTCCTAGGATACAAAAGTCATCAGGTTCAATGCCAGTGTGTCTAGTCCTCTACCTCCTCACAGTGGGGCGGGATCAACAAGCAGCCAGGCTACCTTGGTGAGCTGTGAATGGAGAGGAACCCTTTTTTAACCAACTGTGTGAGGAGGGCTTCAACTTAGACCTGGATTTGACATCTTGCTCTGCCATACACCAGTGGTGAGATCTCAGACCAGTCATCTCACTACTCCAAGCTTTCATTTCTTCATTCTATTGTGACTTCAATAGCATCCAAAATTCAGAGTTCTCCTTATTACAGTCCACATCCCTTCTGTGTTACAATGGTCTCTAGGCTAGGGCAGCTTAAGAACAGAGAATGCTTCTTGCCTCTTATGGTGCCTAGCATACTGACCGTCAGTGAATGATTGGATGAATGAAGAGCCAAGCTCCCAGTATGCCTCAGAGCTGCAGAGTTGCCTGGCTATTCAACTGGTGACCATCAGGAGCTCACACTTTGTTTGGGACTCAGTGTCCCTAACACAACGCTGACGATGACCAATGCCTTAAGGAGTTTGCATGCAAAGAGAAATCAGGAATGTGGGGTTAGGAGGATATATTACCCCAGGAAAGAAGGAATTTGCATAGGAGATAGAATGTGAGCAGAGCCCAGAAAGAGTAGCATTTCCTCTATGGGTGCAGAAGAAAGGCAGGCAACTAACTGTATGTAGCAGATAGAAGTATGTGCATGACAGAGCGGAAGCAGGAGCAACGCTAGGCAGAGTATACAGGGCCTCGGATAGGAGAACAGAGAATCTGCTACCTTTGGGCTGCAGTAGGAATCTAAGATATTTAGGAGGCCTGTGATGGCTGTGGCTTCTTGCCCACCAGACTGCAGGGCCAGGCAATGTCTGAGAATGTCACTCTGGCAGTCTACCACCTGTACAACTCCCGTCCTTTGCTCAGCAGTAGGAGCAGATTGGAGTTTGTCATAGTCCCAAACCTAATCTTCAGCAAACAACTGCTGTGGAGTGTAAGCTTTAGCAAGTGTCCAGAGGAACAGACACCATTAACCACTGCCAATTCAGCACATTGACTGCAGAAAGCACAACTTGGAAACATGCAGTCAACTCTTCAAGATGCAGGCTGATCCCTTTGCATGGGCTGGAGGAACAAAGCTTCAGCTTTAATGCTTACTTTCTTATTAGAAAGAGCAGGGGCACTAGCTAAGCTCCATCCTACCTTAGTAACTTTGCAGGTGCTGTTCCCTCAACCTGCAAAACCTTCTCCCAGGCTTGAGTATGGTTGGTCTGTTCGGATCTTTCAGGTTTGGGTTCACATCTTGTTTCCTTTCCTTACTATTCCCTCATATAACTTTCAGTTATATTACCTTATTTTCTCTCCATCAAAATCTAATGAGATTAAGTACCATGGTAGTAGGAGCATGGTACTCTCAGCACATGTTGGCTGGGTGAATGACCAAATGAATGAAGTGCCAAGTTCACACTATTCCTTGAAATAAATCTACCTCTATTGAGCACCTGGCTTGTGGCTACTGAGTGAAAGCTCTCTTTCATAGGGAGGAGAGAACAGTTAGAAAGGAATGGTAATAAACAGAAAATAGTCTCCCACTGTGTCCTTATTATCCTAACATTTAGGAGGTAGCAATGATTGATGCCTTATGACGTTTCAGTCAGGGTGGTTCAGAAGAGCATAGTAATGTGTTCCATTTTCCATAACTAGCAAAGCCCAGATCAGAACTAATATCTTTCTAACTCCTGTCCAGTAGCCTTTTCACACCTTCCACACTAACCCCATGGCTAGCTTGGCCCTGGCCTGCTTCCTTTTTCTCAGCGTAGTTGATGGAGGGAGGTTGGCTTGGCCATGGTTCTCTTTCTAACAGTATTCAGTGTATCCACCAGCTGCTGCAGGCCAGTTAATTAGCTTGCCACCCCCAGGTGCTGGAAGAAGCTAGCATCACCTGACTAGAGTATGTGCCAGGAGCCACCCACACACAGAGGCAGGTGAGGAGCGATGGATCCTCTGGCCCTGCAAAGCAACCAGCCCAGAAACCACCCAGGGAGACCTCTCCAGGAGGCTGGGGTACAGAAGAGAAGACATCACTTTTTGTCCCAGAGTAGAGAACATAGTCCTTAGGCTTTGCTACCTATAGGTAAGCTAGTCCTAGGACTTGAACTCAGGGCCTGGATACTGTCCCTGAGCTTTTTTTGCTAAAGGCTGGGGTTCTGCCATTTGACCAACAGCCCCACTTCCAGATTTTTGCTAGTTAATTGGGGATATAAGTCTTATGAATTTCCTGAGTGGGCTGGCTTTGAACCTTGATCCTCGGATCTCAGCCATCTGATTAGCTAGGACTTTAGGTGTAAGCCAGTGGTGCCTGGAAGTTTCTTAATTTCTCCAAGTCTTCACTTTGTCATGCACAAGCTACAGTACAGATGAAACAAAATGACAAGCAATGCTCAAGGCCTGGATGAGAGGGATAGCTTAGGGGAGGGCAGTTTATACTGAGCTTACCTGTATCCAGTGACGTCTCACTAATACTCCATATATGCATGCTCATACATCAGTCTTACCATCATCAACCACACTGAGTTATCAGTACTATCAAGCCTCTACTATGTGCTTGGTGGGACTCTGAGCCTTAAGAAAAGGTAATAAAGAAAATGGCCCAAATCTCTGACCTCTAATACATTCTAGTTAGGGATAAGGAATCAAGAAAATAAATAACCCAGGCTTTGGCTTATGCCTGTCATCCCATCTTAGAAAGATTGTAGCTCCAGGCCACTAAAGCAAAAAAAAAATTCTCCTGACTGTGTCCAGGAAAAGCTGAGTGCAGTGGTGTGTGCCTGTCATCTTAGCTACTGTGGAAAACATACATAGGATTGAAATCCAGGCCAGCTAGGCAAAAAGCCAGAGTACAAAGGGCTGGAGGCATGGCCCAAGTTGAAGAGTGCCTGCCTAGCAAGCACAAAGCTCTAAGTTCACATTCCAGTCCTGCCTCTCTCAAAATTTAGAAAGACAACACAAGAAACTAGAAAGACAAGTAGTATGGAATGTTAGATTACGTGCTAAGAAGAAAAAAGCAAAGCTGGGAAGGTAGATGTGAGGTGTGGGGACAGGGTCAGTTGGAAGTTTGGATAGGGCTGAACAGACACATCTTGAAGGAAGGGATGAAAGAGATCCAGATGTTACAGATGGCAGTAGTAGGGGAGGGGAGGGAAGCCTTCCAAGCAAAGGAAATAGCCTGTTCACACAGAAAAGACAAGGATACTTCCTGGACACAACCAGGACACAGTCTTCCCTTGATTTCAAAGACAAAGCATGTCCCCAAAAAGTCAATGAGAAAATTAGATTTACGTAAAAATGGCATTTGTGGCCAGTTGTTCAAAAGGCAGATGTTGTTCCCTGTTGGTTTCGTGGTTTGTTGTTTCTGGGAATTTTGTTGACAAGTTTCAACACATTAGCATAGTTTCTTCCAGTAATTATACTAATTAATGTCAGAAATAAGAATTATAACCATGGGCATTTATTAAGATCCTACTGTGGAGTACACACCAGTCTGGAAGCTTTCTTGTGTACCATTACAGATGAGGAAACTGAGGCAGCGAGTGTGAGCCTTATAACCAGGCATGAAGCCCGTAAGTGGAAAGATTGAGTAATTATTAGCAGCCCAGCTTCAGTGTTTATGTCCTGACCACCAGCCAGCCAGATGAACACCACATCATCCAGGGAAACAAGGAAACTCCTCATTAGCAAGGATGTCCCAGGGCTGTCCCAGATTCCTGGTCTTTCCCATAAGCCATAATGCTTTCTCAAAAAAGAACACTTCAGAGTTCCCTTTTTATGTTTCGATTTAAGTCCTTTTGTCAAAGATAGAAAATTGTAAAGAAGAAATCATGTAGCAGATGGAGAACGGTGCAAAAAGATGACCCAAACCCAGTCTCTATTGCAGAGGAGGGAGGGGCCCCCAGGGCTCAGGTCCACATTTGCCAGGTAGGAAGAGGCAGGAAGCTCCAAGGTCTCTTCTGGGCCACAATTAGAGGTCAGAGGCAGAAACCCTAGACCCTTGTCTAAGCCACACCACAGTGTTGGGACTTTGCAACTTGCACGCAGCTCATCTGAGTGAGCTGGCCATGCTGTTGGACGGGGGAAGGACGGCACTGGTCAAAGGAGCCTGTGCCTCATCTACACCTTGTGTTTGCCCGTGAGGTGACTGCAGCCTTATCCTGGGCATGAAGGATGGGCCATTTTACCTGTGAGCTGCTCCCCTGCAAGATTCTCCTGGCTAGTGCTGGGACAGGTGGGAAAGACCAAACTTGAACATGTCTTCCTCCCACCCTCTCCATACTTCCATCTCCCCATACTTCCTGTTTAGTGACCTCCTGATAGATCTGACCATGTAGCTTCTAGTAGGAAGAGGACGTACCACAATACATGATCGCAAGGCTACTGCTTACAGGCTATCTTCTCTGTAAAATCTTGATACTGAGATAAAATTTACTTATTACCGAGTAATTTAAAATGAACAATTAGTTCATTCATAATATTGTCAACCATTTCTATCTACTTTGATGCCCCGCGCCCCCTTTGGAGTGCTGGGGCTCAAAACCAGAGCCTCATACTTGCTAGGTCAGTTTTCTACTACTGAACCACATCCCCAGCCTACCCCCCAAAAACCCCTAGACTCATTAAGAAGTTACTCCTCAGTCTTTCCCCCTGGCAACCACTACTGTGTTCTGTTCTTTATGAATTTTCCTATCTCAGAAATCTCATATAAATGGGATCACAGGCCTTGTTGTTTCTTGTATCTGGCTTTTTCTGCTTAGCATAATGTTCCCAGGTTTCATCTACATTGAAGCTTTATCAGCCCTTCACCTCTTCATGGGTGAATAATATTCTACTGTATGAATGCAGCACAATTTTCTTTCTCTGTGTCTCTGCATGGCCATTTAGGCTATTTTCCTACTTTGGTTATTGTGAACAGTAAAGCTATAAACATCCATACTTCATTTTTGAAACATTTATTTTCAGATTTTCCATCTGGATTGCTAGTAATAAAAGTGTGGGATAATAGAATAACTCAGCATTTATTATTTTTGGTGCCATCAACTTCCTCCAAATTGCTGTACCCTTTTCTATTCGCACCAGCATTGTATGAAGGTCCAGTTTTTTCTGCATCTTCACCAACACCTGTGTTTTCCTCAGTGGAAAAAACTACAGCCAGCTCACTGTGTGTAAAGTGGGTTCTCATTATGGCTTTGATTTCCTAAATATTAATGATGCTAAGCATGATTTCTTGTCCTTCCTTGTTATATGCATTTCTTCTTTAGAGACATGTCTATTCAAATGCTTTGTCCATTTTTTCTATTTGTTTTTCATTCTTTTTTATTGTTGAGTTCTTTATATATTCTGTTGAAGTTCTTCATATATTGTGAATACTGGATCCTTATCATATACAAGATTTACAAATAATTACTCCACCTACTAGGCTATTCTTTGATATATAAAATTTGTAAATTTGGATGAAATCCAGTTTTTCTAATGTTTTTGCTATGGGTGTCATATCTAATAATCCATCACCAAATCCAGGATAATAAATGGTCACTTGTAGGTCTTATTGTGAATTTGGTGCCACATACATTTAATCTTCCTGACATCTTATGGGATATCCCTATCATCACTATCCCTAGCTAGACATTGAGGGTCTTACTTACAAATTCCATTTTATTTTTTAATTGACACACAGTAGTTTTAACTATTTATAAGGCACAGTGAAAGATTTCCATACACATAGGCAATATGTAATGATCATATAAGTCCTTTTCAAGCTCTGGTAATACTACTCTGTTTTCTACTTTGACATCAACATTTTAGCTTCTGAGGTAAGGGAGAACATCCTGTGTCTCTCTTTCTGAGCTTGACTTTTACCTGCCATGTCCTTCAGTTCTTTCCTCATGGCTGGGAATACAAGAGGCTACATAGTACTTTATTGTTCATATATGCCATATTTTTGGTAGTCATCCTTGCTCTGATAGAAACATAGGTTGATTTGAATCTATTATAAATAGCATTACAGAAAACACTTGAATATAGCTGTCTCTTACACTTGCTAATTTCATGTTTTGGGCTACATACTCAACAGTGAGATTGCTGGATCACAAAGGAGCTCCGCTTCTAGTTTGATTTTTAAAAATATAATTTTATTGTTATTATTGAGGTGTTGTAAAGAGGGGTTACCATTTCACAATTCGGATACTGTATACATATCTCTTTTGGATAATGTCACCCCTTTCTCCTCCTCCAGTCTCCTCATCCTATCCCTGCCCACAAGCTGCATAGTTCATTTTTTCACATAGTGTATATTGAATACCATGATTGAATTTGTTCAGCTTTTGCTTCTAGTTTTTTTTTTTTTGGTGGGGGGCTGGGAGCTATCCCTGGGATCCCTTTTTTTGTTCACTCTACCACTCAAGTCATAGAGCCATTTCTGGATTTTTCTGTGATTAAATGGAGATAGGAGTCTCATGGACTTTCCTGCTCAGGCTGGCTTTGAACCACAATCTAAACATCTCAGCCTTCTGAGTAGGCATGAGGCATTGGTGCCCAGCATTGATGCTAGTTTTTTTTTTTTTAAGGAACTTCCACAGTATTTTCCACAATGGCTGACCTAATGTGTATTCCTATCAGCAATGATGGAAATTCGCCTTTCTCTGTATCTGCTGGCATTTATTATTTGTCTTTTTCATAACAAATCTTCTAACTGGAGGAAGATGGTTTCTTGTGGTGGTTTTCATTGTATTGTTATAATGAGTAGTGATACTGAATATATTTTTCATATGTCTGTTGGTCACTTATACATCCTCCTTTGAGAAATGACTATTCAGGTCCTTCTCCCACTTTTAATCAGATTTTCAATTGTTTTCTGTTATTTTGTTGACTTACTCTGCTTTCCTATAAATTCAGGCTATCAATTCTCTGCCAGCTATGTATTCACAAGTATTTCCTTCTGTTCCATAGCTTTTTCTCTTTACTTTGTTGAGTGATCTTGCTGTAGAGAAGCTGTTTAGTTTGATATACCTTGTTTATTTTTGCCTTTGTTGCTTGTGCTTTAAGGATCACATAGAAATCTTTGCCTAGATTAATGCCTTGAATATTTCCCTTATGTTTTACTTTAGTAGTTTCATAGTTTGGGGGTCCTTCATTTAGGTCTTTGAGTTGATTTGTATAAGGCAAGAGATAAAGTGTAGCTTCTTTCTTCTGCTGTTGAGTTGGACATAATCTCATTTGCCTGTTTCTGCCTTTGTTGCCTGTGCTTTAAGAATCATATGCAGTCTTGTGCACTCTGTCATAAACTAAGCCTAAAGCTTTGCCTTCCAGTCAGCAACAAATATTTCCTAACTAAGGCCTACGTGTGTGTGTGTGTGTGTGTGTGTGTGTGTGTGTCTGTCTGTCTGTCTGTCTCTGTGCACATAGGCAAGTGCTCACTAGGTGAGGTTGTGGGTCATAGAAATAGAAATAAACCCTCCAAGAAACTACCAAGACACTACCAGAGGAAGAGTGAGTGAGTAAGAGAGAAAGAAAGTGAGAGACAGAAACACACAGAGGTAGAGGCAGAAAGAGAAAGACACACACACACACACACACACACACACACACACATACAGAGAGAGAGAGAGAAAGAGAAAGAGAGAGAGAGAGAGTTCTAGGCAACAGGAATAGCCTATCTAAAAGTGTAAAGACAAGGAAGGGTTGGCATATTGGATATTGGGCTGTGACCAGGGACAAAGGCAGGTCTGGCTCCTAAAAGGTATTTTGAATGCAGAGCAATGGTTAATTCCATGGCCCAGGAGGCAGAGAGCTGGAATGAATGCCCCACCCAGCTACTCACAGGTTTCAGGACCTTGGGCTAATGAACCATCAGCAGGCTGATGGGAAGACAGAAGGGAATGACTGGTAGGACACTATAGAAATGAATTTTCAAGATGATTCCAGGGAACTGCATACACTGGTCCCAAACCATGACTAGAAAGCCCCAGCCTGGCTCTCTGAGGACTAGTGACTATTGCTAGTATCACCACTTAGGACCCTTCTACACTCCTCTGCCCAGTCCTGCCCCCAGCAGGTCACTGGCCAGCCACTCCTCCTTTAACTGTAGTCCACATTCCAAAGTGAATAGAACCAGTTGTACCCAGTCATCCTGTCTCCGTCAATGGCTGGATGTTCATGGAGGAGGAAAAGATGTATCTGGAAAGCTGTCAACAGGGAAAATCTGGACACTGCTAGAGAAAGAAATATTTACTTTGCAGACACAAATATCACAGAAACCATTTTCTGCCATCCAGTCTCTGGATTGATGTGCAATTCTCTTACAAGGAAGGTGTCCTTGTTACCTGCAAAAGAGATTGATGGAGAGAAACTAGAGGCATGGCTCAAGTAGTAGAGCACCAACTATGAGCAAGAGCCCAAGGTCTGGAGTTCAAGCTCAAGTTCCAGTACAAAAGTGTGTGTAATGAGGGACAGAGACTGCTGGAGAAAGAACAGACACATTTTCTAAGTTAATAAACTCATATCCTTAGAGAACTGTCACAGGTGATATGAATATACACAGAGTACTCAGGTCAGACATATGGTCCCTTCAGAGCTGCTTGAGTGACCATGGCCAATTATCACCCCTCAGTTTCCCTAGAACCCTGATGGAGCTTTAGAATGTACCCAGGACAGTGTTTCAGTGGCTCATAAAAGTGAATTGTCTAGCACATATCTGAAATCCTAGTGACTTAGGATGTAAAGATGGGATGATTCAGGTTTGAGGCAACCTAGGCAAAAGCATGAGACCCTAAGGGAAAAAAATGTAAATGCAAAAACTACTGGGGTATGGCTCAAGTGGTAGAGCACCTGCTAGCAAGCACAAAGCCCCAAGTTTAATACCTAGTGTTACCCATCCCCACCTTGCCCTCCCCACAAAATATCTAACAAAAGCACCCTAGTAGACCTGCTCTTTCCTGCTCTGTATGCTCTCTATTAGTCAAACCTCTTATTTAACAAGTAGTTCAGAAATAGCTCAATCCACAGGCAATGCCACAGCTGGTCCATGTGTTACAAGCTTCCTGTGCTCTCAGACTCAGGGGTGGATACCAAAGCTACAAGAAAAAATAAATCTCAGAAATGGAGGCATAGAATTCCATTGTGTATATGTACCACATTTTCCTGATCCACTCGTCTACTGAGGGGTATCTAGCTTGGTTCCATGTTTTAGCGATGACAAGTTGTGCTGCAGTGAACATAGTGGTGCTGGTGGCTTTAGTGTGGTCTTGCTTGTAGTCTTTTGGGTAGATGCCCAAAAGTGGGGCTGCTGGGTTGTAGGGGAGCTCTTAGCCTTCTTAGGAACCTCCACACTGCTTTCCAGAGGGGTTGAACAAGTTTGCATTCCCACCAACAATGTAATAGAGTTCCCTTTTGGCCACATCCTCTCCAGCATTTGTTATTATTAGATTTCCTGGAGCAAAAAGGTATTATCAGATCTCCCAGTTTATGGAGACTACAATGGAACACAACTGTGTGTGTGTGTGTGTGTGTGTGTGTGTGTGTGTGTTTGTACACCTTATTTTTCATGAGAGGGACCTTTATAGACAGATATCCTTTTTCCTGAGTGTAACAAGTATACACTAAATTGGCTGCCTTGGCTAGCTAAGCCATGGAGAAAGCCCAGTGTTATGCAGTCCTGTCGAAGCATCATCTGTGGACTGCTTCCCTCAGGATTTCCCAGTGTGCACATTAGAACATGCTTAGTCCTGCAGGGGGGAGAATGCAAAGCCACGCTGTCTTTTCTTCCAGCTGCTGTTGGCTCCCAGGCCACAGATGGTATTTTGCCAGTGGATGAAGAAGCAGAGGAAGAAAAGTGGAATGTCTTCACAGCATATTATATGATAGTTTTGAAAAGCACTTCTGACTGGGGGCAGATAGTAGCATGTGCATTTGATACAGATGTGATTACTCCAGTGGTCTCTCCAAAACTGGGGGTATACAGAAGCACTCATTTTACTTAAATTACTGTCTTGGGGGGATGAAAGGATATAAAATATCAGTTTATCATTGTGGGAAAACAAGTGCCATGGGAGCCTATTCTGATAACCAGTAGAGAGATGGGCATAGGTGTGAGTGATGCTAGGGATCTGTATAGTCCCTCTATACCATGTATTCACTCCTGCATCCTTAGGAGTAGAGCAGAGCAGAGCAAGGCACCAGAGCCTTTAGGACTGGACTGGTAACTCGAAGCAAATCTACACGTGTGATCAAACCACTAGAACAACTCTCACCTGGGCAAACTTGATCAAGTGGAAAGATGGGACTTTGAATTGTGGAACAAATAAGCATCTTAAGTTGACAGAGTGAGGAAGTGAGAAAATAGTGCTTCTGTGTGTAGGGATAGAGGGAAGACATGGGCTTTAGGTCAGACATCCAACATCCAGGTTTACAAATTTGGTTATAGGAATAAACACAAGATCACTGCTCAATCCAGCAACATGCTAGGTTTTGAATCCTTGGTATATGTCATTATCATCTTAGCTACTTACTAGCTATGTGGCTCTGGCCTCTCTGAGCCTCAGGTTTCATACCTCTGTAAAATGCTCACATTGTTCCAGGTGTAAGATACAGAGCAGCACACAGTAGGTCCTCAAGTCATGGTGGCTGTCTTCCTCATTTCTTTATTCATGGGAACAGCAGATAGGGAATCTCAGGTGAGGATCACAGGGTGTTCTGTTTCCTCTCACACTTTACCTCCCACCCTCTTACATTTCAGGGAAGAAAATTCGTTAAGTGCAGCAGGGCCCCTAGCAAATTCTACTCTTCACATTGGAAAAAGAACACAAGCCCTGCTCTGGAGGGCTGCCAAGAGTCTCCTTAGAGAGGCGCCACAGCCAGCACTCTGCCCAGGGCCTGCCAGGCCCAGCCTGGGTGGTGAAAATAAAATCAACAGCTAATGAGGTGATTTCTAAGGCCGCAGGGGAGAGACCCAGCATGGAGC
Organism: Perognathus longimembris pacificus; assembly: GCF_023159225.1. NCBI lineage: Eukaryota > Metazoa > Chordata > Mammalia > Rodentia > Heteromyidae > Perognathus > Perognathus longimembris. The sequence continues at coordinate 26,579,436 of NC_063173.1, read as the reverse complement.
CAGTTCAGTTCTTACTTTCCAAGCAATAAGAGAAAAAAGCAGCATTCTGCCCGGTGAACATCCCTAGAGATATTCTTTTTCATAGTATGGCAGGGTGGGGTGGTGGTGGGGGGCAGCGGATTTAGAACAAATGTCTCAACCCATCCCCCAAAGAGCAAGCCTCCACCCACCCGGATCCCAGCAAGTGGTGCTCTAAAAATGTGTGTTTATGTCTCCCCCTGCTGGGTGCAGTTGTGAATGCCTCACAAGGCCCTTAACAGAATGGGTAGGTAGACCAGATTTGTACCTCCTCTGGAGCAATTGGGAGGGGGTGAGTAGTAGGGGAGGAGGAAGGGGAAGAGGGGAGGGCCTGACTCCCTGGCTTCCCTGGGCTCTCAATTGTTTGACCCTAAACAGAAAATGCTTCCAAAGAAGTATATAGCAGCTAATATTATTTGCTTCACATATTTGCTTAATTTATTTTTTTGCTTTATTCATTTAATAGTTATCTGCATGCTGCCAAACCCCATGACAAGTATTTCACTTGTTTTATTTTCCTCAATTTTCTCAATAACCCCGTGATGTAGTTATTTCCCATAGCACAGCATAACAGCTCAGGTAAACCTGAGCCCAGGGCCTGGGTTCCATTGTGCTGGTGGCTCTTCAACTTCAGTACACATCAAAATCCTCTGGGATGCACATTAAAATGCAGGCTCTGCTAAACCTGGAATCCATGGGTTTGTGTAGAGCCAGGAATCTGCATTTTTAGCAAGGACAGTGATGACTTCTTATGCAGTTATTCCCTGGATGCTTCTTTGCCAGACACTGCAGGACACCTGGCCGTATCCTCACCCAGAGGCTCAAATACTGAACAGTGGGAATGTTAAGTCGCTTATGTTGCAGGCAGGAAACTGACTCCAGTCTGTAGATGTCTTTCTGGGTTTGAAAGAGGGCTACAACTAAATTATACCTTTATCCTCAGATGTGTGCACAAAATCCACCCCGAGTGAGCTGCAATTGTGACCCCCCCCCTCCCAGAATCCCAGCTCTCATCCTGGTGCTCCATTGGGAGGGAGCAGGAGACTGAGGTAGGGGTGGACTGCTGAGATTGAGGGTCCTGACCACTGGTCATGGGAAGGTCACTTCTCCCTCATGCCCATGTCTCAAAGATCTCACTGGCCCTAAAAGACACAGCCCCCTGCCCCCGAAGTCCTGGGGATTATGAGGCTTAATATAATTACCAACAAGACGTCGCCATTCAAGAACAGATTGGACCTAAAAGTGATGGGGTTGTGCACAATGATTTGGTTGGTGTCAGTTCACCCCTCAAGGATGTGCTCGGTTTCCCCATATGGGACAGGTGTGAGGATAAATGGAACGACTGAGCTCACATCTGAACTCCATACTGTCACTTGTGTGTTATTTTGCAATGATTAACCTCAATACAGACATGTGTAAAATGGACATACCATTACCTTGTCAGGAAAGGGGCTGGGAGGTTTAACTAGTGTCCCTTGGAGGGTTGGTGTCTGCATCTGAGTGGAATGGCTCTGATACATGCAAAGGGCAGGGATGGAAAGCCTGACACCTCAGCTCCTGTCTCCAGGAGCTCCCTTTGCATTCCTCAAGGATGGCAGCATGAGCAATCAGGGAGGACCTCCAGGTGGCCAGAGCCTGGGAGAAATCCTATCTGAGCCCAACCTGAAGACTATGTCGTCTTCATCTGGTCACTAAAACTCTGTGAGTTCCATCAGGAATAAAATAGAATGTAGGGTGGAGGTCTATCTCTTTCTTCTCCTCTCTCTTTCTCTCTCTCTTTTCGCTCCTTCTCTCCCCTCTCCCCCCACCCGTCTCCCCCTTCCAGTGGTTATAAGGTGCTCAGGATGGGTTTTAGGTAGTTACAGATTATGGAATTTGGCAATTTAACTTAGATCTTAGGGACTTGCCCAACATCTATGTATTAAATGGGATGGTGATTGAGAGGCTTCTTTTCTCTTGGCAGTATTCTGGTTTGAACTCAGGGCCTTGGGCTTGGTAAGAAGGCACTCTACTACTTGAGCCATGTTACTAGCCATTTCTTGCTTTATTTTTTGGAAAAGGGTCTTATGTTTTTGCCTGGGGCCAGGCCTCTGTGATCCTATGATCCCTCTACCTTTGTCTCCTGTGTATCACCATACATGGCTTGTTAGTGGAGATGGGACATCTCATTCACTTTTTGCCTGGGCTGGTCTTGAACCACAGTCCTTCCCACTTCTGCCTCTGTTGTGACTGCATGCATGAGCCACCACATCCCTCCACTGAATAGCTGTTTGATGCCTGATCACAGCAGGTCCTAAAACTGACATATGGGGAGACATTTGCTGAAGGCATTACAGCCTCGGATGGCCTTTGCTGGAAGTCTTACATTCCCAAACTTCATACATGTTATGAAAAGGTTGGGCACAGCAAACATGAGGCCAGTTGTTTCCTGATGTTCTCTAAATTACAGACAAGCCCAGCCCTAGGGTCCCACTCGACTCTCTGCTGCTGTCTCTAGTGACAGTTCAGCCAGTACAGGGATCCACACTCAGTCATCTGCTTCACCCACAGCTGACCACATGAGTGGAACTTGTCATTAGTGAAAGCCAATGACTAAAAGTGGAAAGCCACATTTTCTGAATGTTCTACTAGAAACATCTCCCTTCCTGCTCTCAGAGACCGCCCCCCCCCACCTCCCGAATTCAGAGAAGGAAGGCTGATGAGGTTTTCTGCCTGAGAATTTACCAGGTGTAAACAGTGGAATTACTGTTCATGAATAAAGAGCCATCAAGTCATACCTTCAGTCTCACTTCACTATTCTTGATATGTGTTCTTTGATATAGGGTCTTCCTATGTAGCCTGGTTGGCTTCAGACTGAAGATCTTCCTTCCTCAGCCTCCCTAGTGTTGGGATTACAGGTGTGAACAATATTACCTGGCTAAAACTAACATTTGTATGGCACTTGCATTTTCTAAGCATGTCATTTTATCAACTGCACTAAGTTGTCTGAGGTTATGGAAGGCATATTCCATACCATGCATTTACAGGTGGCACAATCTCAGCTGAGCTACATGGCTTATCTTTGAGGTACAGACTTCTCTCATGATAAGACAAAGACACTGTGATTCAGAAAACTCAATTCAAGTGTCTATAAGTGCACATCACAGAGCCTCTGTGTATGCCAGGAAGCTGAGCTCCAAAGCCCACTGTCCCAGCCCCTTCTTCCAATGCAGTGAGAGCTTGTTTTCCTGCAGCAGGAAGCCGGTGTCACAGAACCTGTAACCTTGGGCTCTCCCGGTTCCTTCCAAAGTGTGTGATTATTTATCAGATTTCTTAGGAAGAACCATCTTGTGATCTTTCTTTGTCTCTGTCTCTCAGTCTCTCTTTGTTTCAGTCTCTGTCTGTCTTGTCCCTCTGTCTCTGTCTCTCTCCTCAGTGGGAAAAATCATGACGAGGCCCCAAAAGCAGGAAAACAGACTTATTTTACCACTGCTTCTGAGTGAAACAAACAAACAAAAAAACCCCAAACAAACATCAAGCTTTATCAAAGAGCTAATTAGGTAGTCATGACTTGGAAAGCCTCCAAATAGAATTTGATGAGGGTTGAAGTTAATAAAGCACAGTGTCTGGCTTCGGGCCGCCAGGGCAGGCAGGGAAGGTGCGAGTGTGTAAGGAGAATGGCTAAGGAGGAGTCCGCCAGAGGAACAGAGACGGCAAGTATGGCAGGCTGCACTTGAGGCCTGCCTCTCTGTCCTCCAAGAGCCAAAGGTCCCCCAGTGCAGTGTGCTTTACCAAGCAGAGGCTCTGGAGACAGCAGAGGAGAGAGGACACAAACTCTTCTCCCTGGGAAAGGAAAAGGAAAACCCCCAGATTTCCAGAGAAAAGAGCTTCCTGTCTCCAGATTGCTGCCTTGGTCCCGGGAGCTTCCTTACCGAACAGACAGACCAGCTTATCATTTATACACACCAATGCGTGGGAATGCTGGGTTTGTGGACTGTGTTGTCTTTTCTCCACCAACTCAGCCTCCTCGCTTGTGCCAAGAAGGTCAATGGAAACCCACACTCTGAGTGAATGAGGTTCAAATTAAAATCTCAAAGTAGCTCCCACTCCCACAAGCTTTTCTAGGGTATATAATAGTTTGGCGAGCATTTTCTTGCATAGTCTGCTCAATAATTCCATGTGATAGTTGTCTTTTGTATGTCCACTGACATCGCATGGGAATGACATGGCCCCAGAGAGACAGAGAGGCTCGGCTAAGGGCACACAGCTGAGGGATTGTGGATGGGGCATCACATTTGGTTTTGCAAAGACTATGATTTAAATGCAGTCTGTCTGTTGTGTGATCTCGGGGAAGTGATTGGAGTAAAGGAGACATGTGGTCTTTTAGACTGGGAGACTAGCTACCATGGATAGGGGCCTCCTTGTATGTCAGACCTTGCTCTAAGTGCCTGAAGAATGGTGTTTGCCTGACGCAAAGTCCATGTAAGTCTTCTCTTTCCCCTGAAGAAGTGGAGCCCATTCCTCTTCTCTTTGAATCTGACCTGGATTTGTAATGTGTTTGAGTTGTAAGATATGGCAGAAGATAATGTCCTACCAGCTCCTGTTAGGACTTAGGCTGTAACTTCTACTTTTGTTCTCTTGGAGTCCTGCGCCATCACATGGAAACCTTCTGCCTATCCTGCTGGTAACAAAGACTCAGAAGCTCCTAGCTGAGGGCCATGCATCCCCACTCAAACTTTCACCCATCAATGGCATGTGGGAGAGAACTGTCACCCCAGTGCCCTGCCCTGAGCTAACAGGATACTGTTGCTTGTAGCTATAGATAAATGAAAGAGAGTCTAATTTGTGTGAATTAACATAGTCTGCATCTCAATCCCATGGAGAATCTGAGTCACAGAAAGGTTAAGTTATACAAATAGCAGGATTGGTTTTAAGCATGTCTAGGCTAATTTCAGAGTCCACATTTATAAGCCCTGTTCTCTTTGTAAAGGAGCAGTCCCTCCTCAAGTTATTAATGTGACTACCCCTCCCAGTGTGGTCATATGAGAATAGCCCATGCACTTCCCAGACCCATTCCCCACATAGCCACTGGCTGCCCATACCTCCTCCTATTGGTGCAGTCAAGGCTTCAAGAACCTGCCATCCCTGCAGGATCCCTCTTGTTTCCATCCCATGATTTCCGACTGGATTTGCACCCCCAGTTCTATTCCATCAGGGACCTAGTTAGCCAATGCTTGCCCTGTTCACTGCTCAGAAGAAAGTATCCCTCCTGAAGATCAATCTCAGGGGCCTCTAGATTCCTATAGGAGAAATGATAGAGCAACTGTGGAAATGAAATATCCCTGCCCAAACCATCATCAGATTTGTAGTCACCAGAGGCTCAATGTGCTCATTTGGTGCCCAGGGTGGTGGGCATCAAATTTCACTGGATACATTTAATCAAAGGCAGCTACACTCTAGTAAAGGAAGCACTCTGCTAAGAGATGACTCACACTAGCCAATAGAACCCAACATGCAAACCTAAAATGCTCAGCTTTGTCTTGTTCTTTAGGGAGTTAAAAAGAATCACACAATCTAGTGCATTGCAGAAAGGTGAGTTGACATTGATATTTCATTATCATTGCCTTTCTTTGCAATTCTGTATTCAATAGTTCGTGCATTGAAAACTAACTTCCTATGCCAAGAAGAAGTGCATGAGTTCAACAAACAGCCAAAGGACTATGGGGTAACCAAAACAGCAACAACAGTTCGGAGACCCTGTGCTGTGGTGTGAAGGTATGGAGATAAGCCCACGAGCACAGCATATTCCCTGCCAGTCTTTACCTGCCCATTTTCTTCATACAGTTGCAAACAGGCTGTTTGATATAATTACATAGACTGTATTGCTAGCTAACTGTAAACATGTTTTCATGCTATTTCTTACACACATAGTTTCTCACAGTGTGTGACAATCTCTTAGATGATGCACCATAACTCACCCTTCCCTTTTAGTTTGCTCTTGGAAACAGTTCATAAGTGACAGTCGGATGAGCATCTTCCCCTAGAATGGATTTCCCATATTTCTGATGGTTTCCTGCAGCAAGCTTTCCAGCAGTGACAGAGTAATTCCTGTCTAGGCTCTGCTAAACACCTTTCCTGACAGCCAGGGAGTTGTCAGGGAAGAAATGGAGGCCAATAGGGGAGAAAGACAAATAGAAAGACAGGATCTCTGTGGACAGGAGTGCAGTTGTGCCCTGCTCAAGGATGCGTGTCCAGTGGGCATCATACTATAAGTGTCCACTTAATGGACGAACTAGCCTCTGCTCCCTCCGGTGCTGCCACCAGGGCTGAGGCTAAGGCAGACACCAGGAACAGAGGCTGGCCTACTGAAGGAACCTACTTGTGCTCTCCAGGGTCTCCAGTCTATAAAAACAAGAGAATTCTAGAAAGGAGGAACCACAGTTTTAACCTGGAGTTGAAATCTAGGCCTCTGGGATATGAGAAAGCAACATATCAGTTTGGCAGTCATTTTTACTTCCAACACAGCTAATAAAAACCAATCATTTGCCTTCAGTGTGGCTTTACATGTAAAACCTCCAAAGGTGGGAGGTCATCACTGTGAATTTCTCCTTATAAACAGGCAGCCACTGGAGTGAGTACCATGGGGAACTGCCTGGACCTCTGCAGGACAGAGGACCTCAGCTCCTCCATGTGGGTGTGTTGGCTGCTGTCAATCACAGCTAGTCTCTCCCCATGACTTTCCTGGTTGAAGGAGCAGGCAATGACCCCAAGGCAATGACCCCAGCTGATGGATTTAGGATACACAGGAGTGACCTCTGGTATAGAGGCAATTGTGCAGCTCCTCCCAGCTCCAGCCCTGACTAGGGTTCAGTGGAGTCCTTTATCACAAAGGTATCATGCTTTCTGTCCCCTCCCTTTCTCCTCCTTCCCTTCCTCCTACCCAGACATTATTACAGGTGGCACCCAATGTCCTGCTGTGGCCATCTCAGAATTTGTTTCTCAGGGAACCTGATCTGAGACAGTTACACAACTCCATTTCACCAAAACTCAGAGAAGGAAAAATTATTAAACGTACATTGGTAAATTTTCTTTTCAAAGCATAGTATCCATAAGGTAAAAACTACTCACAAAAGAAGATGCTTAACTCAACAATACAAATACCTATGAAATCCCAATCGTCACCTACCCTTCATTCTATGGAGTACCAGAAGATGAGTGTGGGAGAAGTCACTCAGCCTGTAAATGGGGGGTGGGAGAAGACACTGGACTGCCAGTGTTTCTACCCCACAGGCCTCTCCATCTTTGGTTTAGAGGAAGTCATTCTCTGGACACAAGCCTATGCCACCAGTGGGAAACGCCTCAAAGCTGGGTATCAATCCAGAGGCTGAGGTACATCTCTGGCCTTGTTCTAATGCCAGAGGGAAATCCTGAATTGAGAAGCCAGATAGCCTGAAATCAACCCTCACTCTGATGCTTGAAAGTGGTGTGACTTCACAACATGTTATCAACTTCTCTGAGCCACACTCTAGTGTGAAATCAAAATTCTAACTTCTAACCCTCAGAGTTGTTTTGTTAATAACCTAAAAAACGCCCTGTAGCATTCCTAGCAGTGTTTCAAGTCTTTAGAAAGCATTAACTAGTTCCTTGTGGCCATCTCTATCCCACATTAACCCCTGGATTTACAGTACAGTATTTTAATTAAAAAAAGAAAGAACTCTCAGTTCTTTAGTATTCCATGCTCCACCCCCTTCTCTGATTTCAGTGGGGGATGAAGGGAACAGAAAAGGCATGACCAGTCCTTGAGAATCGGTGCTGTCCACACCTGCCAGCAGAGGGCAGTACCATTCTGCCAAACTCCATAAAGGCTCTGCCACCCTTTCTTTGCCTCCACAGAACAGAGGCCCCATGGGTCTTGCTTTTGAACTTCTCCCCCCTTGGAGCCCTGGAGGCTACAGTCTGTCTCTCCAGACAGGGAATGACTGGAACCTTGGGCTCTGTAACAGCTGGGGCTGGATTTCATTTGCAGTACCAAGGCACATTTGAAATGCTTTTTCAATTAAGTACGTTTGTTACAATTAATGCTTCTCAGTAGCTCAAGCTGAGAGTTTCCTGAACATTTCACAATCTATTGGCCAGTGCATCTTCTTTCTCATCCTGGGGTGAGGTTAGATAGACATGTAGGTGTGGGGTGTGTGTGTGTGTGTGTGTGTGTGTGTGTGTACTTACACATGCACATCTGTGTTAGTGCATATTGAAGCTAGATGCAGTCCCTGAGTCTAGGTATAAGACACAGGGGAAAGGATGGAGTGGAACAGGGGTCTCTCCTTCCTCCTTGTGCAAGGAATTGAGACAAACTCTAAGGGCAGAATGCTCTGCAACTGAGTCCTTCCCAGTGGAATTAATGAGTGACCCTAAATTGCTATGTATATGTGTGTGAAGGGAGGTGAGGGCCTTGGCCTTCTCTATGTTAGACACTGGGGTTTGAGGGAACAGCTAGGATTTCTAGGGAGATGCTCTGGCATGATCAGTCATGCACTGTACTGAGGACTGTCCCTCAGAAGACCTTCAGGGCAGGGTTCCATCATGGGACAGGGACAGCCTTCTTCACCAAGGGACATGTTCCTCTCCAGATGTGCTTCTGTATTGGTGTATACTAGAGCCAGACACAGGCCCTAAATCTAGGAGTAAGACACCTGGGGGAAAGGATGGAATGGAGCTCTCCATGCCGAGCTCTGAGGCAGGATGGCCAAAGCCTGTATCCTTTTCATGATCGCTCTTTTCTTTCTTTCTTTCTTTTTTTTTCCTTTTTGCCATAAATATAGTGAACAGAAAAAGAATTCCTGCTTACACAAATTGTTTTGCTTTCTTGGGCAGGATGGTCTTATTAAACACACACACACACACACATACACACACATATGCTCACATTGCAATGTTAATACTAAAGAAGTAGAAAATTCCTTCGTGGACAGAATGCTGCTCAGAAAACAGCCCCTCAGAGAGACCCACTTTCAGGCAGAAAAATCCTCCTAGCCAATGAATGCAGTTCAGCTCCTCAAACAACAGTGCTGAAATGACAGCTCTTTCCAAAATGCCTTTAACATCTGTGATGCTGAATCCTGTATGGTTCTGCCTGTCCTTCATGCCACAAAGCGGTTCCACTTAATGCCATGCTACAGCCTGTGACAAATGGTTTTTTTTATCTGTCTTCTTTGACCCAAATGGGATTTAGGATCGGGGAAATTCTGTGACACTAGTTGGGATGGAAAATGGCTGAGGAGAGAGGCTGCTCATGAGTCCCCATCCTAAGGCCCACCAAGGCAGGCACTGGTCCTCCAGACATGATGCTACTGACCTTGGGTTTCTGGAAATTGATTCAAAGAAACAGAAGAGGTGCTGAGGGAGGAGACTGAGCTTTCAATGACTGTAAACTGTGAAATCTCTGCAGATGCCTTGTACACATATCCTCTCTTGTAGCTCCATCTGTCCATGGATTCCCGTTGGTCTGGTGTTTGCTCTTTCCAACACTGGGAGTAGCAAAGAGGCAAAAAATGGTAATAGGATTTTCTCCCATCCTCTGCCATGTGGGCCCCTAGGGGCTCTGTCTTGTCCCACAAACCAGTCAGTCTTGACGCCTTCTCTGGGAACTTAGTTCACTCCAGCTTAGTCCTGGCAACTCTGAGAGTAGCATCTATTAGTAACTCACCAGCTATCTGTTCATCATCAGGCAAAGGAAAGGGGACCATGGCAATCTCAGAAGAGTATGGAACCCAGGACTGCAGCCTGAATGAGATGGGATGAAGTCAAAGGCAAGGAGAGTAGAGAGGAAGAAAAGGAAAAGAAGAGAGGAGAGGAAATGGATTGACCATGATAAAGAAGGGAAGGGGATGGAGGAGAGGGGAGAGGGGAAGGGAGGGGAGAGGAGAAAGTGGAGAGAAAAGGGGGAAAAGAAAGAGGAGAGAGAGGAGAGGGGAGGAGGGAGAAGAGAGAGGGGAGGGGGATGTGGAGAGATGGGAGGGGAAGGGAGAGAAAGAGAGGAGAGGAGAGGACCAATCTGATTTAAAATTCAATTCTCAGAGTTAGGTGTACATCACATTTAAACACACTCTTCTGAAAACAACAACAAAACCAGAACATTCCCCACACCCTGCCCCCCACTGTTATCTTACTGCAGAAATGAGAGGAAGCAGGAAGTGGCTGGGTTTCACAGTTTCTCATTCTATTTTGACAAGACATCTGCTAAAGCTACTATTCTGAACCCCACCATGTATAACCTCCATCCGCATTGCCAGTTCCAGCACTCTACACCAACACAGTGGACGCTGACAGGGTGCTCACCTGGGCACCTGCAGGCGGTGAGGCCAAGGCAGGGAGTGGTTACATGTGAAGCCATAGTGGATGAAAAGCTGCAGAGAGCCACTGGGACCTTGACTCAGCAAGGAAGACTTGCTCTGCAACTTGGGCAGGCCCCTTGATGTCTCAGCCTGGTTTCTAGACTCCCTCCTCATGGGACATTGGGGGAGCGATTAAGAAGGTCTCTGTGGTGGGCTGGGGATACGGCCTAGTGGCAAGAGTGCTTGCCTCGTATACATGAGGTCCTGGGTTCAATTCCCCAGCACCACATATATGGAAAATGGCCAGAGGTAGCGCTGTGGCTCAAGTGGCAGAGTGCTAGCCTTGAGCGGGAAGAAGCCAGGGACAGTGCTCAGGCCCTGAGTCCAAGGCCCAGGACTGGCTAAAAAAAAGAAGGTCTTTGTGGTGCTTTCCCTATGAGGCTCAGCATCTAATTTGTAGATGTATATGGAATTTGATCACAACTACAAATTAGCCGGCTAACCTCCTAATATTCTTATATAAACTGTAACAAAGAAAGTGATTGGAGTGTGTGCTCTAAATCATTGAGAACTCAGAGGATCCCATGAGAAGAGAAGAGGTTCTTTTGGTCATTTCTGAGCAAGTTTTTAGGGTGTGCCTGAAGATGTGGCAATGAGCGCACATACACAGTCTCTTCCTCTGTGTGGCTCAACACTGGGAGCTCAGATCTCTGCTCTAGATTTCACTGTGTGTCCATTGCCCTTGAACAAGTCTCTGGACCATTGTGGGTCTCAATTTTCTCATCAATGTAAAGGAAATAGTCAACTTATGCTGTGGGAGCACCGTGGGGCCCTGGCTGGAGTTTGGGGAATAAGGTTTTCAGCACAGGGCCTGCACACAGCAAAAATACACACTTTATTTTCCTTCTCATTCTTCATCAGAGAATAGACACACAGAGGGGCTCTAGAAGGAATTGAAGGTTTTTGGGTTTTTTCAGCCATCATTTTCCTGATACTGTGAATCAGGAACACCTTTACTTTGTGCGTCCATTTTGGTACTATGTTAACTATCCTTTATCCTTAGGCAAGAGCTCCAGCAGGTTCCAGAACTTTCCTGCTTGCCTTTGGATAGGAGACCAATCTCACTTGCAGCTAGTAAAATATCTAATAAAATTAACCCTCAAACTTGGATTGCTCCTTCAACCCATGCTGTATCCTCACTTGTTGGTTGAGTGGCATGAGCCATGTTCCGCCCATCAGCAAAGTGGCAAGGACATGGGCCCTACTAATTTACTGTCCTTTCTTACCTCTCCTCCTTCCTCACTCCTGTTTGTCAATGGATCCTCCAGGGCTAAGGGCAGAGGGTAACTCAGGCATTGGGAAAGCACTGATTTGTACAAGACTAATACTATCATCTGGTATACAATCTCTTTGGTGGGGCAGATTGCCTCTTGCTTATAGGACATGATTGGTTCTTGAGCATCCACAACACACATTCCCCTCCCCTGAGCTGTAATTCTCTTGTTGAAGTCCTCTACTCTATCATAAAGCCCTCAGATCCTCCCAGACTGCTGTCACTAGGACTTGTTATACTACACTGACCATGGATCTGAGGGTTGCTTTTTTCTCATGGTCCTTGCCTTTCTTACCCTATACTCATAGGTATCTTTCTAGTGAGAATCTCTCTTTCTCAGATAAAACCCAGATTCCCAGAGAAGAGACTGTTTTTCAGTCAGAGAAGATATGACAAGTAGGGCAAGGGTCACTATTTGCTCCCCAGGGACAGCCAGCCAGGAGTAAATGTCGGTGCCCCTTCTTGAAAGCATCCTGATTTCTGAGTGGTTCCAGAAGGTTCTCCCTTATTATCTTAGCCTCACCCCAGGGGTAGGTGCTCAGGACTAGTTTTTGTCACCCCTTAGCTAGTCTAATACCAGGAAGGCTCAGCCCCTGTCTTTAGAAGATGTAGTAGGCAAACTCACCTTTGGAATTTCAGACAAATCTCCATGATGCTAGGACAGATCCTTTTTTAGAATATATTTTAAACTGTTATAATCAAGGTGACGAACAGAGGGGTTATGCTTACATAAGTCAAGTAAACATTAAATTTCTTTTTTTAAATTAAATTTATTTATTAATTGAACACAAATTTTTGACAAGAAGATTAAATTTCTTTTTGGACAAGGTCATCCCTTTGATATATCCCTTTTAATGAGCTGTTTCATTCAGAAAGAGGAGAATGTCTCTTTGTCCCAAAAGTTAAGGTATTTGTCTGGTTAGGGGCCCAGATGATCCCTGAGATCTAAACTCTCAGAGACTCTGAGAAGCAGGAACTTAAAGAAGGGAATCTTATCTTGCTTAAACCTGGGTAAGATGTTTTGAAACAGAGGAAATCTGTCACCCTTGCTTAATTGAATAGCACTATATTATCTTTGAATAGTGAACATATTTACGATAGGATGTTTTCAACTTTACTATTTTACTTATAGATGGCATTGCCTTGGTCAAGGTTCTGTCTGGTTACAAAGGCCAACTGTGGGCCTGGACTACACAATTCCTAAGTCCCCACTCGTCCAGCCACACTAAGTGACTGTTTCTTCAGGGTGGAGATGGATTTGGTCCTATATTCCAATACATGAGGGCATGTCACTGGAACAGGCCTGGCGCCCCTTAAGGGCTATGGGAATATTTGCTGTTGGAAGTAAAAGGCAGTGACTGAATTCTCTCACCATCTATTTCCCTTGGACAACTCAGAGCTTTGCTATTTTAGGATATTGCTTTTATTGTTTTGTCTTTTTCTTAGGTTCCTTTTATGTTCACCTATAAACTGCTCTTTGGAGATATCTAGTACTGACAGCCTTGAAATTTGCAAGCAACACATATCATTTCATCACTAAATCTACCCCCAAGAAGTGAGATATTTGGAAAGGAAAAAAAAATGGCAGCCAGAGAGCCAAGCTTCTTTATCTGTTATTCAAGCCTGCTCCTTCCCAGCTTTGTGATTCTCAGCAGTAGGTTATGCAACCACTCAGAGGCAGAACTTCCCTGGTCAGAAATGACATTTATGCTGATTAGATACTCTCCATCTCTCACACTTTTTTTTCCAGGCCCTGGGACTTGAACTCAGGTTCTGGGCACTGTCCATGAGCTTCTTTTGCTCAAGGCTAGCGCTATAGCATTTGAGCCATAGTGTCACTCTGAAGCATTGTCTGAGTAGTTTGTTGGAGGTTAGAGTCTCATGGTCTTTCCTGCCCAGGCTGGCTCCAAACTGCAATCCTCAGATCTCAGCCTCCAAAGTAGCTAGGGTTACCAGTTTGTGAACCACCTGTGCCCATCTCCTCACAGCTTTTTAAAGGGCCTACCACATTCCAAATACTAAGATTTTTACAGTCTCGACTTCCACTGCTTAGAGACTGGGAATATGTCCAATAGTCAGCCCTTTCTGTAAAGTTTTCAGTGCTTTGTTATAATTATTATATTATCATTCTATGAGAGCAATTTAATTGCTCTGAAAGGAGCTAAGAAGACTGAGTAGGGATTTGGGATGTAGCTCACTGGCAGAGTTCTTGTTTAAGAAGCACAAAGCCCTGGTTCAATCCCCAGCATTGCATAAGCAAGACATAAGAAGGAAAAGAAAAATGGTCCAAAGGACAGGGAATATGAAAGAAATAGCCATATAAACACGGAGGCCAAAGGCAGGAGTACAGAAGACAGAAGCTGCAGCTGAGACTCCTACTGGTATGCTGAGTAAGGGGACATTTCGGGTACTTGCCACCAAGGAAGGACCAACAAAGCAGTGTGGGGGGAAAAATCCACTTCAGTAAACAGAGCTAGACTTTGCAATTCGAAATTTCAGAAAAAGGAGCTATTTTGTGTCAGCAGTTTTGTGTTTTGTGGCTAGGTTCTGCTTTGATTTAGCATTCTATTTTAGGGATGGGGGTAAGAGAGGACCGCAAGTGTTTCCAGCATCTTCCAGGCTTTGCTTCCGAAAGGGCTTGCTTCTGGCCTATGCTGGGATTGCTTGGCAAATGGCTTTTTGCCACCTGGAGAGGTGACCATAAAGACATTAGGATAATCAACATCTGGGGATGCTGAAGCAGTTCTGTGTGTAGGGCAGGGGAAATTGCTGTTCAAAGATCGTGCACTGAAACCCCAAAGGCAGCAGGACCCCGTCTTTCTGCACCTGCTCCCAATTCTGCACCTTCTATGTGGAATAGAAGTGAAGAGTTACATCTGACCTCAGAGAATCCAGGTATTAGCTATGGCCTAGACTCTACCTGGTCTCCCAGATCCTGATCCTCAAACCAGCAGAAATCACAGTGCTAGATAGACCCTGGAAGTCCCTTGTTTATGCATAGGAAAAGGGTTGCACCTGCAGTTTCAATGTTAATATGTGTAGCCTCTTACCTTAGAAAGATGGAAAAAAAAATGAATGGAAAATAAAATATTAGAGATGGTTCTTTTAGGGAAATAAGAAAAACAGGGACAGAGAGAGAGAGAGAGAGAGCCCTCAAAGGCATGGGAAATACATTTTTATGTTCTCCAAGGCAATTTAAATAATAGAAAACATCCCCCCAAAGCCTAGGGTGCTTAATGCTAGAGTTTGGATTCCAGCAGTGGTTGCCAGGGTAACGAGTCCCTCTTACTGTATACAACTCCCATCTCCATGAAGTCATCTACTATGCAGGTGCCTTTGGAGGGCTGGGGACTGGAGCAGAGGCTGTCACAGCAGTGGTCACACTGAGCAGCTGTCAACACCATTCTCTACCTGCGGCTCAGCCTTCACCAGAGGGCCCAACCCTCAGAGTTCCAGCATGGTCCTCCATGGGGCCCTCCATTACTGCCACAGCAAGACCCCACAGCCCAGCTCATCTTCCACAGGGTCTTGATCACAAAGCAGCCATGCAGGAGGCAGTGAAGAGGTGGGGTCTCTATACCAGGTTTCATCCTCCCTGGTCATCTGCTTTTCAGGAACTGGTGAAGGCCTTATTAAGAGACCCCAAATGAAGACTAAATGGGGCTGAGATTTGTTTTCAAGAAAACAGTTTGGGGGGCTGGGGATATGGCCTAGTGGCAAGAGTGCTTGCCTTGTATACATGAAGCCCTGGGTTCAATTCCTCAGCACCACGTATACAGAAAATGGCCAAAAGTGGCACTGTGGCTCAAGTGGCAGAGTGCTAGCCTTGAGCAAAAAGAAGCCAGGGACAGTGCTCGGGCCCTGGGTCCAAGCCCCAGGACTGGCCTAAAATAAATAAATAAATAAATAAATAAATAAATATACATATATATATATATTTTTTTTAAGAAAACAGTTTGTTTTCTAAGGCTGCCTGAGTACACTTTGGGGTATTTTCCTAAAGAATTGCTGTTTTTGGTTTAAAAGCTGAACTCCAATAGAGTTTCAGAGTTCCCCAGAAACCCCTGATGGAACTGTTCTCAGCAGGGGAGGGAACCCCTCCCATCCCACGTGGAGCTCTTCTGTTTGCATATAGGCTACAGTTTGCTGGACTATAAATGTATCTACTTTTCTTTAACGAAGATAAACTGAAGAAAGAGTTGTTCTGCTTAAAGAGGTTGAAAATTCTTTAGGCTATTTCCCTAGTGTTTAGTTTCTTCCAAGCTGATTTCCTTCCATGATTTGTCCTCTCAGGAAAATGAAAAGGCACTTCTGCCATGCTTAGTTGGTGCATTCATTCCATGCTAAATTGGCCTGATGAGAAACGGATGCCCAGCTGCTCTGTGGCAACTCTTCCACCCAGTGCATGAGGCTTGCAGGCCAGACCTCCCCTTCAAAGGCAGCGCCAAGCCTTCACCTTCCGCCATCCACATGCCAGCAGTCCAGATGTCCCCCAGGAGGAGAATGTGTCCTTGGAGGCCACAGGAACAAATGGCAAAAATCTTTAAGCCAAAGACACAGAGAGAGCACACGTGTAGCACATAATCTGGCTGGCAGCCATGGCCACACCAAGCTCCCCCGGAGTAACTGTGGAGGCCCACGCATCTGCCTGTCTTAGAAAGGGCTAGAACATTGCCAGTTAGCTCTGGTTAGCAGGTGACCTGCTGTAAGCTTCCTACAATAAGTGTCCACCTTGTCATGGTGTGCAAAACATACATGGGAAATGAACTACTGATGACTGAAAAGTGCAGGGTTCGGTAGTTTTATGAAAGAGAAAGGACCTTTGGTTATACCAGTGGCTAACTCCAAGATGGCTAAGCTGCCTCCTTACTGAAAGCAGGATAGAAAGGTGGGAGCCTGTGCTAGGTGCTCTGTGTGTGTGCACCCACATTGTTGTGGCAATAGTTTGGTGAGGCGGAGGCTGTGACTCATGTGTCTGCCCCTTTAAGTAGCTGTTGAGCGACTTAAATGAAGCTGAGAGGGAGTGCTTAGAAGATTTGCCCAAGGCCTTACAGCTAAGCACTGATAGAGATAGGCTCACCTCCAGCTCTACTTGGCTACAAATCCAGGACTTATTCCCCTGCACCCCTAATTCCTTCCTTTAACTTCCCCTGTTCTTTTCTTACTGTCTCTAGAAAGATAGGGTAGTCAGGTAAGTGGTTGGCATGGCAAGGAACTGGGAAGAGGATGCATGGCGATCCCATTTCATCCAGGAATGAACTCATCATCTCTAAGCCGTCCACAGAGTCAGGTGCCCCTTCCTGAATCATGGCCCACCCAAGCTATCCTTCTTTTCTTTCAACGTTGGAATGTGGAATTCAGGAAGGCATCACTCAGCTCAAGCTTGACACCTGTTCAGAACATTGGCACTACAACTGTTAAGTCTAGGGAACTTAAGATTTGGACCTGGCCTTTGTGAAAGCTTCTGTCTACACATGTAAAGTCACCATTTTTCTCTCTGTTTTATAGACAAGGAGATTGAACTTTTCAGGAGTTAATCAATTATACAAGTCACAGATAGCAAATAGCTAACAAGATTTGAACTCAGGGCTTTCTGATCTTCAAATGTTCATCACTTTTCATAATCTTACTCTGAAAGCAACCAAGGATGGATGAAGGAACTCTCTTAAGAGTCTCAGAATTCAGAGGAGATGATACCCTTTCTTTGACCAGTAGTTTTCTTATATAGGTAATTACACCAATGTTTGGCCTGCGATAGGGAAAGCTTATTAAAAGGAGTTAGGCTTCACCCCTTATCAGAGGAACTCCCTAGGTGGCAAAAGAGGCCCCTTAGCGGTGGAATGTGTCATAGCCAGGCTGACCTTCTCGAAGGGCCACTTTCTAGTTCAGGATTTGAACAAAGTCCTGAATTTCCTGAGTCTCTGGATGTTCAACTATAAGGTAGGAAAGCATGGCAGGGTTGTAGCTCTTAGTCCAGTGCAACAAGCTCAAGGCCATAAAGTCCTTTGTTATCTCTAGGTCTTGGCTTTACTGGAGACTTCTCCTGATGAATCACAGCCCCTTGCCCTTTTTGGGCCATTATCTCTAAAGTGGGCCCTCTAAGAATTATCTCTAGGCTTGTGGCAATGAAAGTAGATAAAGCCTCAGGCATAAAGCCAGCTGCTAGTAAATGCTCAACAAAGCATATACAAGGCAAAGAGCAAAGAGTTTAAGAGCTTGGGCCCCAAAGTGACCTGTCTTACATCACCTACTGCCTACAGGTTCCTGAACAGGGTCCTTAACCCTCCAGTACTTGTTTGTTTCAGTCTGGGTAAAATAACAGTATATACCTTTGAGGTTTTTTTTTTTTTAATGAACGTTAAATAAGGTATGCACTTTGTAAGGTCCACCCTCAGGAGGCCTCCATGCAGATGCCCCCACCTGTTTAAGTCTATGCCCAGGTACCTGTGTTACCTAGGTAACTGGCACACCTTGAGGCAGTTATCTCCCTCTTCTCTGAGGTCAGATCCAATCCACCTTGCCATATCTACCACCTTTCCCTATATAATCCGGCTCAACACTAGTTTTCTCTCTTTCCTTTTCTTTCTTGCTGTCTTTCTTTTTCTCTTCTTCCTTCCCCTCTGCCTCCCCATGCCTTCATCTTGTGTGAGCTGTCATTTTGCTGTCCCCCAATAGACTCTTCGCTGCCTGAACCATGTGGCAGGTTCCTTTCCGGAGAACCTTACACATTTAACATGCCAAGCATGGTACCTGGCAGTTGGAGAGTGACCTATAAAGGATCCTATTTGCCAGGATTTGGCTACAGAGGATAGATCTGCAAAGTCTGGGAGTGGGCTTCCTGTCTGTGATGATGCTCAACCAGAGGCCAAAAGACCATCTATCAAGGGTAGGTGGGAAGGAGAAGGCCTATGGTGGACTTAGCTGAGGTCTAAGACCCTTACCTGTCTTTTTTATGCTGTCTAAGTTTGGTTAATGGAAAAGACACAACAAATTAGAAGTGGAGAAATTATTTCCTCACTTGGTTTTAATAACCAAAGCCCTTTCCAGCCCAAAGCAATTACAGACTGGTCCACAGTAAGACAGAAGCATATTTCAATTGAAAAATGGCATTTTCGTCTCCATTGCCATATGGAGTCCAGACACCAGGTGGCCCAGGGCTGAGACCAATCACAGGGTCCAATTGGAACTAAATAAAATGACCCCCCGGAGGAAATAGCTCCAGCGAGGCCCACAAATCCCCATGACATGTCATTTTAGCATGTTCCCCATCAGCCTGGGCCTCACAGTCTGCCTAATGCCTGAGGCCTTGTCTTTTCCCTCCAGTGGGACAAAGAGATCAGGGGCTCATCTGTGAGGCCATCTCTGGGTCAGGGAGGAGCCACGGGCACAGTAGAAGAGTCCTGGTCTCAGGCTGCTGCTATAGAGAGCCCCAAGGGCAGCCAGCTTCACATAGAAACTCTGCCACCAGTTAGTTTCCAGAGAGCCCCAAAGATAGATCACATGACCCAGTACCTTCATGTGTGTCAACACTCTTGCTTCCTGCCTTCCAGCCACCACCCCAGGACAACAGTCTTAATTAACACAGCCATTCTCCCTCTCCCTCTCTGTCTTCTGGAACAATTTGTCCTTTCCAGGGGTCAGGGTAAAGCAGGTCACATTTTAGGCATAAAAGATGGTATAGTTGACACTGGAAGATGGCATTTTGTGCAGCTTCCAGGGTTCTATAAAAAGACTGGGCTCTGAAGCCAAGTCATCCAAGTCCAGACTGACAATGAGTCAACCCCCTTCCCCCCAAACACGGACCATGAAGGTGAAATCAGTAGCATTTCTAACTTCCTCTAGCTAGCTTCTGCTATGCCAGTATAAAATAATTTACATATTTAACAAAGCACAATGTTTGTTATGTAAAAAATGAGAACAAGTCCTTGGGAATATTGAATTAAACAAGGTTAACAGATACCTTCTCTATAGGATTTCCCAGAATTTTAAACTGAGTTTGTTGAGAATTTCCAAGAAAGGGATGAATCATGGGAAACAGGGACATCCTTCCTCAGATGTTGTCTCAGAAGTGTCTTGAAGGAAACACACTTGGGAGAATACTTCTATTACTTACAGCATGGAATTTTGGGTCAGAGTTTCTGCAGTTTACCAGATGTAGGATTTAACATTGAGCTCTGTTTTTATTACCTGGGAACACTCATGGCCACTGCATAGAATGGCCATGAGAACTTATGGTTGAATGTACAAATGTACAAGAAATGCTTAGTGCCTGGGAAGCAATAACCACATGAAGAATTGTTGCCAAGGGTTATTCTTGTTATGATTGTGAAGAATGAAACAGAAAAGGGCCCTTGGCCTTGTCTTTAGGAGCAAGGAGATGGGAAGCTTGGAAGACCTTCCAGTGAAGCTAGTCATGACTGTACATTGGGAGAAGCGTGGGATAGGTTGTTGTCAGTGAAAGTGAGTGGTGTCAGCCATGCAGGAGAAGTAGGCAGGCTGGGTCCTCCAGCTCTGGAAACTAACAAAGAAGGGGCTATGGAGACTCAGCTTAGCCCTTCATAGAGGGTGGCCGGGAATAGCCAATCATATTTACCCCTTCAGTTGCTGGGAACAATTATCTCTCTTGGTTGGCCTATTGTCTCAGTAAAGCAGACACATAACTCCCATTGGCACTGATGGGATTATGTGTTCCTATCGGGAGAGAAACAGAGTCCACAGCTGAAAAAGGGCAGGGGCAGTAGTGGGTCCCCCTCCGTGACCTAACACAATTTGGCCATTTGTTTGATTATCAGCTGAACACAGTGAGGCCTCTTTCAAGAGAACTATTCAACCCTGAGCATTTGCAGCCTGGCAGTTTCTTGATACGTTTTTAGGGAGTAGACTGATTGTATCAAATTCAGGATGCTATGAAAAGGCTTCCAAATGCCCATGACATTAGATCTTGAACCAAAATGGCAGCAGATAATGGCTTTCCAAATGGCTGTGTAGTCTCTGTGGACTTTAATCTTCTTTGCTCCCACTCATCAAAGAAGAATGTCTGAAAATAGAACATTTGGACCCCTCTGCACATTATTGAACTGAATATCTAAAAATTGTCATGGTGTGTATATATGTGTGCTTTGAATTAATAGAAAGCAGAAATTAACTAACACTTTATAAAGTGAAATGAGATTAGGATTAAGTATAATTTGAGTAAATATTTTGTGCTGTGACTTAAAAAGACAAAATAACAGGGCTGGGGATATAGCCTAGTGGCAAGAGTGCCTGCCTCGGATACACGAGGCCCTAGGTTCGAT
Organism: Perognathus longimembris pacificus; assembly: GCF_023159225.1. Classification (NCBI taxonomy): domain Eukaryota; kingdom Metazoa; phylum Chordata; class Mammalia; order Rodentia; family Heteromyidae; genus Perognathus; species Perognathus longimembris. The sequence goes on along the minus strand of NC_063173.1, from coordinate 26,558,476 downwards.
TCCCCAGCACCACATATACAGAAAACGGCCAGAAGCGGCGCTGTGGCTCAAGTGGCAGAGTGCTAGCCTTGAGCGGGAAGAAGCCAGGGACAGTGCTCAGGCCCTGAGTCCAAGCCCCAGGACTGGCCAAAAAAAAAAAAAAAGACAAAATAACAAGGATTGAATTGCCTTAATTGAATAAAGCACACCAAATTGGTAAGAAATCATATAAACTTTATCTATGGGTTTTTATCCAATATAGCTCAAAAAAGTGACAGCCCTGAAAATCATTCCAAAAACCTTTAAAAGAACCAGCATTTCTTTGTATATATTGCTTTTTCTGTGTTGGACTTTGGGAATTCCAACATGAGCTCCAAGACCCAAGAGCTGTGCAGCAGGCAACGACTAGAAGCTTTGGGTGTTCAAGGTTCCCCAGCTAATCATTCTAAAGGTGATTTGCTCCACCAGGAGTTCAATCTGTCTGTGTGACATCTCTGATGGTTTGAAACTTCAGTGCAAAACATCCAGCCAGGAGAAGAGATCTACTCCTTGTCAGGTAGAAAGGCCTCTGGGAACCCTTCCTCAGTTGATTTCCTTGGTCAGACTGATTTTTGGAAAAGAGTAGAAAAGCAAGCTGAGTTATCTGGAAGCTAATTTCTTCAAACCATTCTTGCATGTATACCACTTCAAAAGTCTGTGTATCTGTAATCAGATGACCGTTGCTCTGACTGTAGGGAGACTCAGTACACAGAGAACCCTGTGACTCGGAAGGGAAAAGACCCAGACATCATAAAGCCAGGTGGCAAGGGCAAAATAATACAGGATTCTTGCTTTATGTTTCTATTCACATGCTTAACAAGTATGTGTTTATTAAGTTACTTATTTAATTTTGTGTTTTGAGACAGGGTCTTCTTACCAGCCCAGGCTGGTCAGCATATATTTATTTATTTATTTTGTTTCATTTTTAAAATTTAATTTTAATGTCAAAGTGATGTACAGAGGGGTTACAGTTATATATGTAAGGTAGTGAGTACATTTTGTGTTAATCTTGTTACCCCCTCCCTCTTTTTTCTCCCACTTTCCCTCCCTCAGCCCTCCCCAAGTTGTACAGTTAATTTCCAACCTACTTGTCTTGTGAATTTCACTGTTGCATTGCTTCACTCTTTGTCCTTTGTCTTGCCATTTTGATGTCCCCCTTCTCTTCCCTAATTCATATAAACAAGACACAGGGTACCCATATCAAATACGGTACAACAGGGAATAAACCAAAGGAAAGGAAAAAAAAAAGAAATAATTTCACATAGTACATTCAAAATAACAACAACAATGATAAAACTCCTGTTTCTGTATCTTGGAATTCATCCAGCATTCATTTATTTAACACTTACTATATGCCAGGCATTGCTGTAAATATTGGGAATATTGTGTGGATTAAGATAAAAGTCCCTGATTTTGAAACCTTAAATTATAGTAAAAATAATTTTTTCCAAAAATATATTTTGCTCTCAAAAACATATACAATGTCAATATCTTAGTTGTGATATTTCATTGCAACAAAAGTGAGACATTAGCAGTAATCTGGGGGGAAAGTACATAAGATGTATATATTGTTTCTTGCAAAAGTTGATAAGCCTGTAAGAATTTCAAAATAAAAGGCTTAAATTAAAAAGATATACTGAGGTGGGGGAGTAGTTTCTTTGCTTGCTTAGCATGTATGAGGCACTTGGGCTCAATCTCCAGTACTGAAAAGGACGTAAGTATGTAAAAAGACAAACTATTAAAACAAAAACTTACAGAGAGTACAACATGAAAACATAAAAAAGTTATAATGAAAAAGCAAAAATTTTAAAAAGTATTAGAATAGGGACAATGATTTTCCACAGATTGACAGGTCACAGATTGACAGGACACAGACTGACACACCATGGAAGGCCTCTCAGTAAAGGTCATAGTGATCTGAATGATGGATGATAGCCATTTAGGCCAGGTCATCCTAGATATATGTCACAGTCTGGCTGTTTTATTGGACCTCACCACAGCCTTTCAATGTCAATAATATTTAAAGTTATGGAAAAACCAGCTAGCCAGAGGACTGCTGTTCTAAGCTGCTGCCTTCTGGTGTCATGTTATCATTAGGTCTTCTACAGAACACAAGTGCTGCTGAAGGCAAGAATTTGGGTCTAGGTTTTGGTCTCCTCGTCAGAGGATCTCTGAATCATTGGCAAGTCACTCATTTCTGCGAGACTCATATGTTTCTTTGTACCAGGTAAGATTGAGGCTAATTTCTTCACGTAATTTTTTTATCTTTTAATCTTCACATCACCCACAAGGCAGCTACAATTACCATTTGCATCTTATACATATTACTCATAGAGAAACTGAGGCTTAGAAAGATTAACTCACTTGTCGACATCATAGGAAAAGGCAGTCAGAACATGAATCTAGATCTATTTGACTTACAAAGCATGGGGACACAAATGCATACACTTGTGACAGACATCAAAGGTAACCATAGCTAGAACTGAAGAGAAAAGACCAAGTGGTGGTCTTGCTGAGAGATGGTTAATTCTAAAGACCATCACTGGAATATTACCAGCAAAGCTAAATGACAGTTTCCACTGGGCAGCAAATGGAATCTAAGCAGCAAGAGGGGCGGGGAACCATGGAAAGAAAAGAAGACTTGGGAGAAAAGGGTTTTGTGTGCAGCCTCCATCATTTTTTAGGTAGCATGCTTGAGGACAGTTACTTAGTCTCTCCAAGTCCCACCTTTAGTAGCTGTACAATAGGAATCAGAAGGTCATTGTGAGGTTGGCTTAGACCTTCACTTGACACAGGGTGGACAGTTTATTCCTGCTGGCTGCTGTTACTACCACTGTCATTATTGCTTGCTGCTGTTTTATTCCAGGGTTCCTGAGAATTAAATAAAATACCAGCTATGGAGTGTCTACATCAGCACTTTCCTGGCAGTTCTGCAGGCTTTGTTCTTTGACAGAGATGGGGACTTGCTTGAAATACTTCCACCATAGAACTCACTGTTTGAAAGACCTTGTCTCCCAAACAAGTGAAATGTTTAAAAGGTAATTCATGTCTCCATTAAAAAAAATAAATCAAGCAGCATATACAATGGCCAATCTGACGACCTGCTGTCTGGTAAATAGCCACAGTTACCATGCTGGCCTACTATATGTCTTGCCCAAAACAGATATTCATACTCAGGGTTATATCCCTACTGCCTGATTATGGTGAAGCAAAATATACCAGTTGGGCTTTTGAGACTGCTCAGGTTAGTTCTCAATTCCCATTATCATCTTCCTAAAGCTCAAGGACATCAACTTGGGAATAAGGAATAAGAGACTTCAGATTCTACAACTCCAGGTCAGGGCCAAGGATAAAGGCAACATCTGGGCTCAGCCCTCTGTTGGCCTGGAAGGATCTATATGGCTTAATACTGGTATTGGATAGAGGCAAGTTTTCCAAACTTTAATGGGTATTACATCATCCTGGAGCACTTGTCAAATGCAGGTTCTGAATTCTACATATATGGTGGGGCCTGAGGTTCTGCATTTCTTCATATGTACCACATGTGCTTGTGATGCTGGTCCCTAGACCACACTGGGAGTGGCAATGACCTACTGCTCCATTCAGATGGGGCCTTAAAAAAGGACAGCCCGCTGCTCAAGCCTGCATGGTGCAGTCAGCAGACAGAACTAAGTCTTTGAAGGTGACAGACCTGGACTTGATTGTCAGCCAGGCCTGTTACTAACTAGGTAGCTTAATGAAAGATGAATAATTTCACTAAGTTTTGTTTTTCTCTTCTGGAGACTGGTGAAAAGTCACCGATATTTTATTAAGTGGTTTAGAGGATTAACTAGGATCATGTACATAAGCTACCTAACATAAGAATGTTGCTTTAAGCTGGGTGCTTGTGGCTCATACCTATAATCCTAGCTACTCAGGAGGCTGAGATCTGAGGATTGTGGCTCAAAGCCAGCCCAGACAGGAAAAGCTGTGTGACTCTTATCTCCAATTAACCACCAGAAAACCAGAAGTGGTGCTGTGGCTCAAGTGGTAGAGTGCTAGCCTTGAGCTGAAGAGCTCAGGGACAGTGCCCAGGCCCAGAGTTCAAGCCCCATGACTGACCAAAAAAATAAAAAAAGAAGAATGTGGCTTCATCACTCTAAACAAGATATTGAACCTTTCTGAACCTTAGTTTAAGCTCATGAGCTGACCAATGAGCTGATCTTCCATTTTTCTTTGTTTGTTTGTACTGGTCTAGGGGCTTGAACTCAGGGTCTAGGTGCTGTCCCTTAAGATTCTACACAGGGAGAATGCTTTACGACTTGAGCCATAGCTCTACTTCTGGCTTTTTGGTGGTTAATTGGAGATAAGAGACTCATTGTCTTTCCTGCCCAGGCTGGCTTCAAACCATGATTCTCAGATCTCACCCTACGTAATAGTTAGGATTACAGGCATGAGCTAACAGCATCTGGCTCTTCTATGTTTTTCTGGTTATGGAGCTAGATCCTTGTATACCCTCAGGCCTATCTGTCCAATTCTAGGAGCTTCATTAAAAGGTCAGCACTGAAAAGGCCACCATACTCTTGGTGTTGATTTCTTGACTGGACTCAGTTGGACAATAAGAAGATGGATTTCATGACAACCCTAATTCTCAACCCCCCCCAATCAGGCCTAGTGCCCCCTAAATGTTAATGGGGAGTGGGTTTTAGCTCATGAATGATGATACCCACTGACCAAAGGAGGTAGATGAAACTGCTGAGATATAATTTATTAATAAGGGATAAATAGAATGCTAATTAAGGCAGAGCTTGCATGAAGGCAAATTCCCAAAGTAAAACTTTAAGGAATGCTCCAATGATTATCATTTTAATTAAAAGTATATCATCCAATACAAATGACAAGTCCTCCCCCTTTATCACCCTGAGAACTGCCTGAGATGCAAAGATCAACCCCAGTCTCATTATCACCCTGAGAACTGCCTGAGATGCAAAGATCAACCCCAGTCTCATAGAGGTACAGAAGCTGTGAGCTGGTGCATGAACCCTGGTCAGGGTGAGCTTCAGTTCCTCTGGGACCTGTGTGTTGCCTGTCAGGTTTGGGGCCCCTCTTTTCCTTACTTTTCCTTACTTTGAGAGCATGCATCCTCTGCTACTGAGATCCCCATAGTAGATGCTGCAAGGCCTAGTGTCCAAGCCTCCTTCTTTGGCTTTCCTGATTCTCCTGTTCCTGTTCCACCTGCTTCTCCCAGGACCACTGTTAAGCCGCCCTCCCAGCACAGCCTTGGTGATGTACCGCAGGACAAGCATATCCTTCCCTTCCCTTGCTTGAAAAGCCTCTTTGGGCTCCTTGTTAACCATCTGAATAGGAAAGGCAAAGATTCACTGAGTGCTGATCATATTCCAGGTACTGTGCTAAGCATTCATTCATATCACAACAGCCCTATAAGGTACATATTAACCTATCTCCAAAATGAGAGAACAAAGGCTACGAGACATGAAATATCTCATCTAATTACACAGAGTGGAATGGCAAAATAAGGATTTGAATAAGGCCTGAAATGACCCCCAAAGCCTATGTTCTTAACCATTTAGTCTACATTCCCACCATGCCTCTTCTTTGCTACATGATAAGGAAATGTAAAGCTCCTGCTGGAGGGTGAAGGGGTGGCCTCATCTATTCCACATCCCTCATTCCCTAGGCTTGAAGCCCCACATTAGTCCTGCAGCTTGGGCTCCTTGCCTATGCTGGTGATGAATCATCCAATACCCCCCCCCCATACCCCTCCACATCTCCATGCTTTTCTCCATTCACCTGTCCCTTCACCTCCAACCACATTCCGAGCTTTCCCCTTCCCTGCCAGCTCTTCCCTCAGCCTGGTTGCTTCCCTGTGCTCTTGCACTGCTCTGTGCTCTTCATCTTGGCATTCTTAGCCCTCAGAGTGCCTGGCATCCAGTAGGTACTTAGCTCATATTTACCAAAGTTATGTGACCAATGGTGAGCCATCCATTGAAGCCCCCACTGAAGACACCATAGAAGACAGACTGGACCAGGTCCCTTCCCTTCAGGAGAATACACTCTAGTTGGGGAAACTGGCAAGAAATAAACAAATGAAGAAGATGGCATCAGAGGATGCCAGTGCTCCTAGGTACTCAAGCAGAGAGAGAGGCAACAGTAGTAACTGGAAACCTGTGTGTGAATAGAAGCCTGAATGATGAGCAAGGCTCACACAAGTGAGGGAGCACATCCTGAGGTAGGAATACCTTGTTGTGTCTGAGACTACACATACTCAGAGGAGAGAGAGGAATGTGAGAGAGTAAGCACATGTCTCCAAGCTAGTTTAGATGATTCTAGGAAGAATCTGATGAAAGCACAAGCCAGTGTCAGGAGGATCATCAGAGCCACAGGAAAAGCCTCAGAAACAGCCATCATGGCATCTAGGATGCACATGGAAGCCATCAGAAGATGATATTTGTAGGCACAGGGAATTGTGAACTCAGTGAACATCAACTCTGGGAAAGCGGTGCATACCGTTTTGCTGCTCAGGGAGCATTTAGCATGTTGTATGCTTTCTTGGTTGTCTTTATAGGGACGAAGAAGTGGGATTGCTCTGGTGTAGAGCCCAGAGATGCTGCTAAGCATCCTACAATGCACAGGTGAATCACAAAGATGCATCTGGCCTCAAATGTTGCTGGTCTTCAATAGACTCCTGGTTGAAAATGCTGATGGCAAGTGACTTTGGTCAGCTCTGATTAGGCCAAGTCTGATGGCCAGCTTTCCCCATCACTCAGACTTGCTCAGATCCACCCATCTCCCTCTACATTCGGCTCAGGAAGCCTCTTATGGCAATAAACAGCCCTCACCAGCCCTCCCTAACCAAGGGAGGTGCCTTGATCATTCAGCATCACAGAGAACACTAGACTGGAGACCACAGGTCTGCGGATGAATTCTTGCTATACCTCATGTCACTGCCTCCCTTTGCAAGGACATTTCTGGGGGACAGCCCATGCCCATGAAAGTGTGGGAGACCCACACAGTACGTGGAGTGACCTCTGACACTGCCTTACAACATGAGAAGGGATTGCACTTGGCCTTGGCCATGAAGCTACTAAATTCAGCTAAGGAATTGTATGTACATCAGTCCCAGCAGGGAGACTAGAGGCTTGGTGGAATGCAGAGCTTATATCTTTAAACAGACTACTTTGCAGTCTAGTTCTGCCTCCACGAGTGGCCTGCTCTCTTCTTGGCCTCAATTGGCTCATCTGAGGAACAGGACTACTCCATTTGCTTATTCATCATTAACAATTCTATGTATCACATAGTAGTTGCTGGAGGTGTTGCCTCTAGTGTTACCACTACTAGGATACCTGAGCAGAGTATCTAGAGATCATCATTGCCAAGCCTTTGATTTTACAGATGCAGAAACTGTGGCCTAGGAGAAGGAGACCATATTCTGGGTTTTGAGGAGTGTAGAGCAGAGATTAGAGCTGCACTACTAATAAGAAAACTGAGGTCAGGGGTGAGTCCATGCTGGACTGACAGTTTGGCCTTTCTAGACATGGCCATGTATCTGGCCAGTGCCAGATGTTATGGTATGACACAGGTGACCTCCTGTGCGTGGTGTGTCAACTGTGGCCCCACATTGCAGCATGGCAGCAGTATTTCTCCCATGAAAGAGCTTTAGCTGCTGACTTTGCCTCGAGCTGAGAAATGTGCCTTCTTGAGTATGGCAGTCTTAGAACTCATTCCTGGTTCCCCAACTTTCTCTCTTTCCCTATCGCTCCTTTGGCAATTTCATTCCCTCCATAGCACTTGATTCCACCTAGGTACTTGAAGCTCCCAAACTTACTGAATCCTGCTGATCCTAAGATTCACTTTTTTTCCCCACACATTTTAGTATCTCTGAAGTTGGTATGTGACCTATTTTAATGCTTGTGCCTCTTTTAGGAGGAAATAAAATAGCAGTAGTCTTACAGTCAGTGATTCTTAGATTTGATAAAATATTAGAGATATTTCCCTTCTAGAGCACCTTCTTTTCTTGAGTTCTAAACTATGAATCACAGCACCTTTTCAACGTCTCCTCCTGGACTGGTTTCTTAAACACAACGAGTTAGATCATGACCTGATTTTCCAATCTTCCTACAGCTCCACATGTGGCCAATTCTATTCCTCCAGCTGATCAGTTCCAAACCTCAGGTCAAATGCGACTCTTCACTTTCCTCTTAAATTATACATCCAATCTGTCAGCTTAGGTGTGCTTGCTCACTTCAAAATACATCCTGAAGCCAATCACTGCCCACCTATCTGCAAGCCCCATTCTGGTCCCAAGTCCTCTCTTACCTAGAGTATTTCAGCCACCTCCTAGCTGGCTCCTTACACCTCTGTCCAGCTGTAGTCTGGCTTAGGCAACAGCCAGAAAGTAACTTAGAATTAGAACAGTTGTCCCAGCTCCTTGCCACAATCAACCCCTTCTTTCATACTTTATGCTGAAAATCTTACAATGCACTGTAATTATCTGTATTTACTTTTTTCATGTTTATCATTTAATTTTCCCACCAGAATATCAGCCTCATGAAGGCAAAGATCCTTGTGTTATGTCTGATCTCTTCTAGGTACATAGTAGGTGCTCAACAAATATGTCTTGAATGTCAAATTTCTCCATTTGGTGCCTTCAAGTGACCATTGGCTTGGAAGTCAAATAGGCCTGAGCTCAAATTGTGATCTACTAAATTCATGGTCATGTAAGCTGAATGCGTGAAGTATGTGCACAGTGCCTACCCTATAGCAGATTCTTGGTGGTTATTATTTGTTACCATTATTACTATTATAGTAGTAGTGAAATTGTCATAAAGCCATAGCACATTTCAGTGGGAGGTAAATTGAGAGGTATCTGCATGCTGGGGGTGAGGGGGTAGCCTGGATTCAAGTCCTCACAACATCATACTTCAGCAATGTGACTTTGTATACACCATTTAACCCCTCTGCACTTCAGTGTTTTCCTGTGTGAGGAGGAGAAAATGTCCACATCTATTTCATGAGCACTTTTAGTACGAGTGTTATGCATGTAAAGCACACAGTGTACAATCAATTCTAAGAAAATTTATCCAGCAGATCCCCATCCTTAGCTCCTGATGCCTGGGGCGATGCTTTGAGCATCTCGCCAAGCCTGCCTTCCCGTGGCTGCACACAGTAGAAGGAGCTGACAACTGCTCGCCTGTAAGTACACTCACCTCTAGAGAGATAATTACACTGCACCGTGCAGAGGCAGAGCCCACACCTGCCTCCCTGCTGGGGTGATCAGAATGCTAATGCATTCTGGTCCTCCCAGTGAGAGATCTCTCCCATCACTTCTAGTGGCAACAGTGATGACCTGACCAGGGGACTGGCAACTTTCCTGATGCCACTAGCATTTCCTCCTGGGCCAGTGGTTTCTACTAGGGGAAGGGAGATGGGAAGGCCATTGAATTTACATTCTATATACCCTCCATGGCCTTTCCTCAACCTCTGTGCCCTCATAGAAGGAAGGAAGTGTTAGACAGCAGCTTTCTTCTATGTGCAAAGGAATATCGTGTTCTACTCTAAATTATCTTTCTTTTTTGTTAACACTCGTGATAAACACTTTTTTAATAATGATTTCAGTGCTTGCCACTGAATTTCAGAATCATATGATTTTGAGTTCCATCCATCTAGTTACTAAAAGTATTTCTTTTTTTTCCAAATTTTTATTATCAAACTGATGTACAGAGAGGTTACAGTTTCATACGTTAGGCATTGGCTACATTTCTTGTACTGTTTGTTACCTTGTCCCTCATACCACCCTCTCTCCTCCCCCTTTCCCTTCCCCCCCCCCCGAGGTGTTCAGTTCACTTACACCAAACAGTTTTGCAAGTATTGCTTTTGTAGTTGCTTGTCTTTTTTTACCCTGTGTCTCTCAAATTTGGTATTTCCTTTCAATTTCCTGCATCCAATACCAGTATACACGGTTTCCAATATACTCAGATAAGATTACAGAGATAGTGTAGGTACAACCACAGGAAGGTGATACAAGAACATCATCAATAATAGAAGCTACATATACACATGGGACGTTGAAAGTAGTTACAACTGTGATATAACAATTGTTTCCATAACATGGAGTTCATTTCACTTAGCATCATCTTATGTGTTCATAAGGGAATAGCTATTGGGCCTTGTGATGCTCTGCTATGACTTGCCTAAACCTGTACTAATTATTCCCAATAAGGGAGACCATAGAGTCCATGTTTCTTTGGGTCTGGCTCACTTCACTTAGTATAACTTTTTCAAGCCCTTCCATTTCCTTACAAATGGGACAATGTCATTCTTTCTGATAGAGGCATAAAATTCCATTGTGTATATGTACCACATTTTCCTGATCCATTCGTCTACTGAGGGGCATCTCTAAATTATCTTTCTTGTGGCAGTCTTACCAATTCAAAAGTCTGAACCCAGGCAGGGCCAGGCTGCCCTTCCATCTCCCCAAGTGGTCACTGGCGAACTTGATGAGATTACCCTGAGAGGGGCTGAGACAGTGGCGTTCAACATCCTATCCTAATTCCCTACTGCCCTCAAAGCCCCAGTATCCCATCCCACACTAACAACCACCTTGAGAATCTTGTTCTTCTTTACAAGGGTGTTGGGATGTCTAAGGTAGAAAAGTTTCCTGCACCCCTGGCTTTTTGTTCTAGTTTGGGGGAGCTGCTCAAGGAGAATGCTAAGTCATGAGCAAGGCCATTTTCTTTAAAATAAAGAAAGGTAGGCCTACTTTAGGGTAGTCTTGAGGGGTTTCTCTGAGATGATTTTTCCATATCTTCTCACATCAGAATGTACTTGCTCCAGTACAGCCGAAATGGGCTGGCTTAGGCAACCCATGCACATTTGTTAAATGTTGAAATCTGTAACCTTAAGGAGAGCCAGCTGGCTGCATATCTGGTCAAGCACCTGAACTATGTGACCAGTTCAGTAACTTTAGCTCACATTCTGCAAGTTGATGTGTTCCAAGGAACAGGCTAGAGCCAAATTTTCACAGGTCACAACCAAAGTAAGAAATATAATGACATTGCCGGAGGTTTTTACAATAAAGTTCATGCATTTGGGTTAAAAGATTATTGTTTATTCCATGATTAGAATCCTTTCTATGTGTGTGTGTGTGTGTGTGTGTGTGTGTGTGTGTGTGTGTGTATACATGTGCATGTGTATATTAATATGTCTCTTCTTTCTAGAAGGGTAGTACTTTGATATATTAATTTTGTAAGTTTTGTTCTTTATTGTCTTTCCTATCAAAATAAATTTCTTCATTTAAAAAAAATTTTAAGCCAGGCACGGTGGCTCAAACTTGTAATCCTAGTCACTCAAGAGGCTGAGATCTGAGGATCGTGGCTCAAAGTCAGCCCAGGCAGAAAAGAACCCCATGAGATTCTCCATTAACCATTCAAAAACCAGAAGTGAAGCTGTGGCTCAAAGTGGTAGAGGGCTAGCTTTCAGCAAAAAAGTTCAAGGACAGCACCCAGGCCCTGAGTTCAAGCCCTATGAGGGACAAAAATAAATAAAATTTAATTGGTCTAGGACACCCCAAATTCTGCAACCTAAAGAGTAAAGGGGAAAGGTTACATTGTTGAAGCGGGTGGCCATCTCTCCCCACTGACTCAACACCTTTGCCAGATCCATTCCCAGCTTGGGGATGGAATGATGAGGGCCAGATTTTTGGAAGTCAAACACTTGATATAAAAAAATAATAATCACCTGCAGTTTCAGAACAGAATGAAAAAGAAAAAGATGCCTCTCTTTCTGCAGCATCCCCAAACTCCCAAATACTTGTAATCAGTACAAATTGCCAGGAAGGAGAGAAAGCAAAGACCAGCAGGTCACAGAAAGACAATGAACTGCTCCAAGTCCACTAGGGCTAATTAATAGCAAGGTGATGTACAAGGTCTTTTCTCCAAGCCACCTTCTTTTCTTCTGCCCTTGTTTAAACTCTCCTCCTTGCCCTCTAAGCCTCTTCTCAGATTAGAAACATGAAGTTGGAAGGAGGGAAGTTCTTGATGCAAAAATTATCCATCATTCATGCTTACCTCCATACCTCCTGAGCAGTGAATGTGGCCTGACTTCACAAAGCTCCTGGGGACTTCTGACTCACTCTGTGCCCTCACCATTTAAAAGATTCCATCCCATTTAATTCCAAGGATTGTATGTGCTCATGCATGCACATAAGGGGTGGGTCATCTCTTTGGGCCTTGCTGCTCAGCATCCTCAACTCTACAGGGGACACGAGGAGTAGCTGAATAATTCTCCACTGTGCACTCCACCAATCAGAACTGTCTGGGCTATGAGAGCCAAGGAAGTGTACATTTCAGCCCAAACCTGAAGCTGCACAAAAAGACATTACATTCTTGGCAGAATGTGGTAAGAGATCAGACAATCTCAGTTGAGTGTGGTAAATTCAAAAGACAGCTTGGACTTGGAGAAAGATCTGCTGTGGACAGAGGTGGGGGGTGTGGAGTGCTGCCACATTAAGCCTAGAAATGGTAGTGTCAGTGGGCCAGAAAGTCCGAAGCATGTCCATTGGACATGAGTTCATTGGCTAGTGCCTGGTATGGGCCTGAGAAAATAAGACAAGGAGTGTGAATGTTGATCGAGAGATTGAGAAAAAAAGAGAGCTTGACAGACATATCTACATGTCTATCTGGCTATCTCTATCTATCTCTCGATCTACTTATCATCTATCTGTCCTCCACCAGCTGTTGTCAATGGTGCATCACATACATCTGGTATGTCTGTGGTACTGTTGGCCCAAGAAAGCAAGTTGGAACAAAGAATTACTCCTAGCTTCCCACCAGGTTTTATGAGTTAAAATAGCATTTTCCAGAAGCAGGTTTCCTAGCAGAGAAATAATCATCCCAGGGAAGTGATGGGACTTTTGTATAAAACCAACACTTAGCTTTAGGCTTCCTAGGGGCAGCCAAACTATTGGTGACATTGGGATGGAGGGCAATCATCCAGGTGGAGGGAATGAAGTGCAGAAGAGCCTTGGCATTGTTAGGGGCCCTGAAGAAGCATAAGAGCTGTGCCATGGAGTCAACTGAGCACGAACCTGAAGAGCTTTCCTCCCCATCTCTCCACGTCTTCTTCAAGTCCCAATATTGGAGTTTGTAGTCAGTAAACCAAGAGTATGGGAAGAAGCAAGGAAGAGATATCACACACACACACACACACACACACACACACACACACACGCACACATGTACACACATACACACATACCACTCTAAGACAAGGCTGGCCCTGGGCTGGCCTTGGAATGAGAAGGGATTTATCTCTAGATCAGATATAGAGACATCCACAGGGCTGAAACTGTTTCATGCTATCAAGGAGAGTAAGATATCACCTAATAGAGAGCAAAACTCACAAGATTTCTCAAACTTTTGCTTGGGGTAGGAGGGAAACCTCACTAAGAGTTAAAAATGGAGTTGTGTTCCATTCACACTGGAGCTGCCCCTGGCCAAAGAACATAGTGAGTGGATCGAGAGCCAGAGAAGCCTTTCCAGTGGGGAGGCAGAGGCAGCAGAGGGCAGGTTCCATGTCCATAGCAGCTGGGGCATTTGTGCCAGTAGCTGTGGCCTGGTTGCTACCAGGAAGCTTTACTCTAAACAGTGTTAGCCACTAGCAATCAGGGGCAGATGTGGCATCCTCAGTAGATTGGTTCTGTGGCCAGCTCCCCGTGGCTCCCTGCGGCTTCCCCACAGCCTGACTGCTCCTGTGCTCTAACTTCAATACGAGTGATCTCTGTTCCATATGATCCAGGTTCTTAACTAATGGGCCTATCTTCCCTTGGTCCTTCAAATGCCTTAAGGCAAAGCCGGGCTCAGGTCTACCAGCATCCCAGCCATCTTCCTGGCTTATTCACAGGTAGAGACTTTGGGTCCCATATTAACCCATGTAAGGACATTTGGCTAGGTGACTCACACATAGATTCTATTTCTAGCCATTTTGGCTTTAGAAGCTTGCCTTTCTGTGTACTGTTTATGAACATGGGCTCTGAAGTCCTGCCTCAGTCCTTCCCATGTTTGTTAACAGACCTCAGGCAAATAATTTTTCCTCATTTGTAAAATGGATGTAATAATATTCTATAAGATAGTATGTACCTTAGAAGATTATTGTATTCGAAGCTCTGGGCACATCCCTTATTACATAGTAATAATTAATATTTACTAGCAACAATAGGAGTGATCCTAATAGAATGGTAGGAAATAGAAATAATAGTAAATTTTGGGTCAAGCATCCTTAATCTCAAAAATCTAAACTGTGAAAGGCTCCAAAATCTGAACTTTTGAGTTCAATGTATATGACATTGACTATTAAAAACACCTTCATCCATGTGAATAATGTATATACGAAGCATAAATGAGTTTAGTGTTTAGATCTCAGTCCTATTCCTAAAATATTTTGTTGTGTATTTTTTCCAAATTCTAAAACCTAAAAAAAAGTCTAAAACACTTTTGCTCTAACCAGTTTGAGCAAGGGCTACTTAATCCGTAAAGCTGTAAAGGAGAAAATCTGGACTCTGGTGTGAAAGAAAGATATTCATTCAAAGCAGTGTCTTTTAGAGTCTTTGTTACACAAAACAGCACAGTTTATTTCATGATTTATTAGGGCACATTAAAATTATTCTAAAACTTTAATTTTTTTTTTTTTTTTTTTTGGCCAGTACTAGGCCGTGAACTCAGGGCCTGAGCACTGTCCCTGGCTTCTTTTTTGCTCAAGGCTAGCACTCTGCCACTTGAGCCACAGCGCCACTTCTGGCCATTTTCTGTATATGTGGTGCTGAGGAATCGAACCCAGGGCCTCATGTATACGAGGCAAGCACTCCTGCCACTAGGCCACATTCCCAGCCCTCTAAAACTTTAAAAATGAAAAAAGTTAACATTTATACTCAGGTTTAGAATGTTATGTAAAATTATGCCCATGCAAAGACCAGTAGGAAAAATCATTCTGATGGAATTATAGAAGGAATATTTTCCCAGTGAAATTCCATTGTTATTTTTATATTTTAATAAAAATTGTCTTGAAAGCAGGACAGAAGAGAACATGTCACAGCATGGGTAGATTTGGAACACACTTTTGTCTCCTAAGAGAGAAAAGTATGCTTAAATTCTCCTTCAGCTCTTACAACCCTGGAGTAATGAAAACACAAAGACAGAGAAGGACAGGTGTTCCCAGGTGACAATGTGAGAATCTGGCTGTGTAGGGACACCTTCAGCACAATACTGACAGAGAACCAACCGTTCTTCCGGGCTGCATTTCACAGTGCCCGCCTCCATTTCTGCCTCCCCTGACATCCAGGTGGATATAATGGGACACTAAGACTTGGCCTTAACTCTCATCTGTTCAACCATGCCAATGTGGCCTCCCCTGGCACCCAGCTGTCCCCAAGCCTAATCCTGTTTTTGTTTTTTTCCCTGTGGACCAAGGTTCCTCCCAACAGCAGTCTCAGTAGGTGATCAGATAAATGCCTGGGATTATGCACTGATGAGGGACCCAGGACTCAGTACAAAGGGCAGGGAGGAAGGTTGTCTTCCAGAGACATCCCGTCCATCCACACTGGGTAATAAAAGCAGGGGAGGCCTGCTGTTATTGCTGTTACCACTGAGAGAGGAGGGAGATTGTTGCAGCCAGTGACTCAATGGAAGCAAGACTGTTCTTCCAGATCCACTGGCGTCCCTGTGTTCTGAGAAAAGAGCCTCACCTCAAATTTTTTTTTTAAATCCTCCCAGAGACTTCCTTCTGCCACAGGGACTTCCTAGCCCCAGCCAATGTTCTACACCATGGTTTCCTATGCACAAAGACTTGTCAGCACCTCTCTAAACATAACGTGTAGGCTCTGTGTCACTAGCAACAGACCACAGGCTGCGCTTCCGTGGTATGAACCTTCTCTTCTATTTCACTCAGCTGCATTTGTTGACAGGCTATGAAGAAAATGGATCCAATGGTGCATAAATAATGTATGCAAGACTGGTTTGGGGGTAGGCACATGGAAAAGCTTGGGCATTTCTGATTATCTGAAATATGGTGAATGAAAAAGGCCACTGGAGACCAGTTGCTCACTGTGTGTCATCGGGTAAATCAGTGTTTCTCTCTGGGCCCCGTTTTCCTGATAGACGCTGGCTCTGTGAAAACCACACTGATTTAAGATCTTTCATTGGTTTGGATTTATGACCAAGACAGAAATTCAAATGTGAATTTGATATTTCTTTTATAGAAAAAATGAGTACCATTCACAGAATAGCTAGTCAGTTAAAAGCAGAGATTAACAGGAAGGGAAAAACCTCACTTTTATAAAATGGTGTCTACCCAACATTGATCTTTAAAACTGTAAATGCTAATAAACCATGAGTGTCTACTAGCTCAGACCAAAGACTCAGGACACTACAATTCTAAATAATAATTGGAGAAACATCAGAAGCTTCTTCAGAATGGTCAAAAAAGAGGCACCATTCCTTGGGAAAGTCTTTACTACTTTAAAAAAAATTGGGGGACTTCCCATCGTGCAATTCAGAACTTGAAAAATAAAAACCTCCTCAGATTAGACTGGAAACAGGGCACTTTCCTTGGTCCCACCACTGCATGGCCTGGCCCTTTTAGGCCCAGCCCCCACCACTGCTGGTGCTGACATCAGCTGGTCTGTCTCCTCAGCCTGGCAGCCCTGAGAGCTGGACTAGTGAGATCAATGAAAACATCAACGGTGCCAGACAGACCTGTCTGCCCTGCTCCAAGTCTGCTGTGGAAGCAGGGTTTGGGCATAGAGCTGAACCATCTGTCATTAGGCACCACTGTTAATTGCTGTGCTAATGAACAAGATTTAAACTGAGGCATGAAATGCACATGGAGATTTAGACACAGCTATGTAGTACTGGCTCCGGCTCCCCTTACAAACTGGCTCAGACTCTAGGATTGCCAGGTAAAGATCAAGTTTCATCACAGGCAGAGACAGTGCATGCCTCAATGGGAGGATGTTCCAAAGAGAAAATATTGAAAACTCAGCCAGCTACTCACTCCACCAGTACACTCCACAGTATTCATGTTGCAGATACTGGCTTTATGGTGGGCAGTATATCAGATGCCCAGGCTCCAGAGATGACATCAATATGGTTACAGCCCTCAGGAGAATCACAGCCCCACAAGGAGACCAATAAGGTGGACAAATACAGCAAATACATTGTGACAAGTGCTAGGCAAGTAGTCCTATGGCTGTGAGAATGTGGAGAAGGAGTATCTGATCAGCTTGGGGACTGGAGAAGTTCTTTTCTTTTGCCAGCCATGAGGCTTGAACTCAGGGCCTGAGCACTGTCACTGGCTTCTTTTTACTCAAGGCTGGCACTCTACTACTTGAGCCACAGCACTACTTCTGGCTTTTTCTGTGTATGTGGTGCTGAGGCATGGAACACAGGGCTACAGGCATGCTAGGCAAGCACTCTATCACTAGGCCACACTCCCAGCCCCCGGAGAAGTTCTTCCACAAGGAAAAGATACATGCTAAAGGAGGATAGAGGATCTCTAGAGAAATAAATAGAACTGGATATTATAGGCAGAGAGACCAGGAGTCACAGAGCACATCAGTGTTGGTGAAGACTAAGGAATTAGGTATGGTGGCAGGCAGCAGAAAGGTAGAGATCCAGGGGTACAGAAAATTAGTGTGCTAGAGGAGGAAGCAGGTGCATTGGGGGAGTCCTGAAGAGCAACATTAGGTCCACCTGGAACATGAGGCAAGGGACATGGGAGAGGCCTAGAATGGCTCAGAAAAAAATGACAACTGACTGGGTTAGAGAAGGCCTTGCTTCAGAGGAATCCAGGATGATGCCTCCAAGTTGGACAGGGGAGCTGAGGTCCCTAGCCAGATGCTTTGACTTATCAAAATCAATGAGGGCATGACGTTCATTGCCTTTTCTAGTATTTGGGATGCTTTTCTAGCATGGCTGGGATGCAAAGTGAGACTCTGAATCTAGGGTCTGTACTCTATCCATCTAGACTGCTTCCAAGGTCTTCCTGGTAGAGGGACCAGTGTGAATAGCATGTCGGAGGGAGGAGGTGAGGAATGCACCCAGTGTGAGGCAGTTTTACTGGAGGATCGTGCATGGAGACTGGGTGTTTGGGGACAGGTGATGGTGTACAGATTGACCCAGGATTAACCTTTGGAGTCTAACAGCCTGTAGACAAGCATCTTACCCTCTTGGTTCAGTTTTCCCACAGAAAATGGCACCCAACACTACTTTCCACATATGTTAGACTTCAGAGGGAGGGCATGACTCAAGTGCTGAAGAGATTGCCCCATGCTGTGAGTCCTCACATGTGAATATCACCTCCCACTCCAGGCATAGCCTGGGCCCATCAGCATGCACGGAGGATGTTGAGTGCCAGGCAGGTATGCCACCTTGATCTTGTCAGCATTGGGAAAGCACAGTGGATGTTTTTCAATACACATGTGTAACAGCGGCTTGGGCAGAACATTTCTCTTTTACAAAGCAGCACAGCAACTCCTTTATCTGAAAATTTAATGATTTTTCTTCTTCTACTCAGGAAAATTGCACTACAGTGATGAAAGATGTATTCAACACCTGCAAATGCTGGCTATGAGGTGCCAGTGTGATGAGAGTGTCTGTCAGCAGGCTAGGCAGGTACCACAGCTAGCTGAGAAGGGATTTACAGGCTCCTGCAGGGGCCGGGGCAGCTCTGGATACCCCAGCTGGTAAAAAAGAGGCAAGATGCTGATCCCTTCCTGCTGACTCTCTGAGCCTCTGGAAGGTGTGAGACAGCATCCTCTGAGCCGTTTATCAGCAGATCAGAAGTCTCCACAGGCCACATTCCCTTAACCATAGAAACAGATTGCACTCTGGACCTCTTCTCTTTATTAGGAGAGTGAGATGGCAAGTTCCCTTCTCCAGTGATGGGCATGGAGACAGCTGAGGGAGGGGGCTGTCTCTGTGAGCAGTCTGCTGTGGCTTCATTTGCAGCCAGCCCTGAACACTTTGATTGTTTCACAGAAGAGGGAAGCTGTGTGATCATGTTCAAGCTCAACAGCTGCCTGAGCAGGCGAGGATCCAATATGTACTCAAGCATAAGCACATCCTTGCACTCATCCTGGAGAGAGCCTCATTTTCTCATGGACACCTGGGTATGAGGCTTTGCGTTTACAAATAGGGAAATGGGACCCCAACAGGCAAGTGACTGTCCAAGCTACATATTGCAAAGACTACTGAACCAATCCCAAACCCAGTCTGTGTGAACTCTGAAATCCCAGTTTTAGCCAGTCTGCTTCACAGAGCAAGGTTGGTGAGGGATGAAGTTGGGTACAATGCTAAATGTAAGAAACCAAATATTAGTGGTTGAAGACCAAGTGAAAAACTAGCAGACTCTCAATTCAAAGTCAGAGGGAAGGTCCCTGATTTGCATGTTTACAGAGTGACCCTCTCTGCCTCAGCTTCCTTACCTGTCAAGGGATCTTAGATAACTAGTTTTCAGGGTAAGATCAGTATCCTAGTGCAGGACCTCGCCTTCAGTGACTGCCATGAGAACTGGGTATTCATGCAGAGCTACTGACAGTAGGAGCACTTCTCAAGTATGTCTACCACCATGTAAGACAAGCCAAGGATGGGTGTAGCTGAGTGAAGTATGAGTCTCTCTCTCTCTCTCTCTCTCTCTCTCTCTCTCTCTCTCTCTCTCTCTCTCTGGAAAATGGTCCTTGGAAGCACCTATGTCTAATTTGTCTTCTCTCCTCCTTGAGGAATAGGTGTCAGTCTCATACTTTAGAGTCAAGGAGCTGAGACTCAGAGACCAAATGGTCCATCACTAGTCAGTCAGTTCCTTCTGGTCCCCTACTGCCCATGAGCACAGTCCCCAGAAAGAAGCTGGTTTCTTCCCTCAGCCTTCACACTTCTCAGAGTCAGTCCAGTTTGAGCAGGGTCTCTCTCAGAGCCTATTGATGCCTACTGGCCAATCAGTATGAATGGCTGACAGGAGTTCTATACAACCCAGGGAAAGACATGGCTCAGTGTGGAGTCCATCCCTCCCTGCCTCATTGCTACATGGCTGTAGAAACCACACTCATGTGCAAAGCCATAATGTACCAGTCAGGGAGGATTGTGGGAATTAAAGGGACTCAGGCTGGCCTTTCATCCCCTCTAGCAAGGCACTGCCATAGTTCATGGCCAGGGCCCAGGGAGCTATAAAATCCTCATTTGCTACAATTAGCAGATGAGTAATGAAATAGCAGTAACAATGCCAGTGGCCTCTGCCTCCTACAAATGCCAGCTTGGGACAGAGACCAATAGGGCACCTGGTACCCAGAGGTACCTGGAGTCACACCATGGCTTCTGCCATCGAAGGCACACTTTCTGCCCCTTTCTGAAACCCTGCTGCTTTTGATGTTACTGAGGAGCAGCCCTTGCTTAGTCTCTAAAGAAAGGGTAAATGGGGGAGGGAGGTTCTGAAGGATGGGTAAGAAGGTAGGAGGGAGGCAGAAGAGCAAAGAAGCTAGGGCAGGAAGGAGCTGGACGTACAGACAGCAGGCACTGTGAATGGAACAAAGTGAGGTGCAGGATTACAGAGGCCTGGAACAGTGGGGTAGAAATGGTCAAGTGGGCCCCTTGGGCCATGGAATGGATTTTGAAATAGGGTTGGCATCTCTCCCCCCACTTCCCCACTGGCAAGTACTTCAATGTTTTCCTACATTTCAGCAACATTTTAAGATTCATCTACACTGAAGCAGACTTGCTTGAAAATGAATAGGTGTCAGCTACTAAACTGAGATGGGCTAAGATGCCAGTGAATGTTTAAGATGCAGCAAGCATATGAGGGTTAGTGGCAGCCCTATCCTTCCAGTGATGCCTGAAGCTTGGGTCTGGAAGGCTGCAGGGGACAGCCCACCTCTTGGGGTCCTGCCACCCCCATGTCCAGCAAAGAAAGGACCTCAGGGCTCTCAGGACCAAAGAGAAAGTCTCTGCCAGTCAGAGCCATTCCCTCCAAACACTTCCATTCTGCCTAATCAAATCTGCTTTGTGTAGCACAAAATAAACACCCTTCTAATTAACAGGTCTGGGCTGCAGCTGGATATTATCAAAAGAACATCCCAGACCTTAGCCTTGGCATCCCCAGAGAAGACCTAATATCTCCCTCCGAGGCACACTGGTGTTTGTGGAATCAGCACTCTGATGCCCGGGTAGCCTGCTTCATCCCTCCAAGGAGCTATTTGCTGAAGAAAATTCTCCTCTGAGCCTGTCCTCACCTAGGCAGGCAGGAGATGCTCCCAGCCTGGCCAGGTTTGGTTGAAGGAGACAGAGGAATCAGGTTTCAGAGGCACATACCTGTAATCCTAGCTACTTCAGAGGCTGAGATCTGAGAATTCCAGTTGGAAGCCAGCCCTGGTGGGCAAGTCATTGAGACTTTGATCTCCAACTAACGACCAAAAAGGCCAGATGTGGAACTGTGGCTCAAATAGTAAAGCACTAGCCTTGAGTGCAAAAGCTATGGGGTATACATACATGCACATGCAAAAGGTGCAAGGGGGAGGGAGGGGATTGTAGCTAGCCTGGATCACCTACTAAGCCAAAATGGCCAGGACAAAACCTGGCAAGAAGTGAAAAAGACAATTTCTGGAGGCTTGCAAACTCCAGGTAAGGGTAGCATCATGGTCAAGTTCTGAAGAAGGCCTCCCTCTCTTCCTGTTTGCAGATGACCTCTTCATTACTGTCGTGCACAGAATGTGGAGAAAGTGAGACAGATCTATGGGGTCTCTTAAGAGAACGAATCTCAATCTTCCAATTCATGCTCTAATCACCTCCCAGAGTCCTCACCTTTTAATGCCATCAGATTTAGGCTTAGTATTTCAACTTGTTACATTTAGGAGGGTAGGGGTGTTATTCAGTCCATGATTATTGCAATTATTATTGTGAACATGTGTGAATTCCTGGGCTTTGTGCAAGGAATCGGGGTGAATAAATCAGATGTGGTTTCTGCTTTCATCACCTTTGTCATTTATCAGAAGACAGGAATATTAAGCAACTAATAAATGTTTGTTGGAGACCATATACAGGAATGACCTACGTGATTAATGATAGCAGTAAAGCAAACGTTCACCTTAGGGCAGGGGATTTTGTTGTAACTGAGGGCACAGCCATGGTGAGAAGACAGACATGGAGTTGAGGCATAGTGTGGGTACAACCTGTGTAGGCCGGAGATGCAGAGTGACCACATAAGATGGCAGCTGTGCTGTGTCTCCAGCATAGAACAGAGATGCCCAGTTTAATCAGGAGAAAGGCAGGCAAGAAAAACCTTTCTGAGCTGAGTTATAATAGCAGATATGAAGTCAACCAAGCCAAGCTGACAATGGACGTGTGTGCGCATGCCTGTATACTTAGTTGGAGTTAAGCCTTTCATGGACTTTCCTTCATAGGTTGGCTTTAAACATGTGCTCATGCGTTTGTGGGGAGGAGGGGTTAAGCAGAAAATACATCACATGCTGACAGTCGTGGCAGAAGAGTATAACAAGGCAGAATTGAGGAGTACAGGTTACTGAGGTTTAAAAGAGTCTTGTGGAGCACATTCTGGGGTGGGAGCAGATTTGGAGGGGAAAAAAGCAAAGGAGGCATAGGCACTGGCTGATAGGCAGGGGGAAGCTTCCCCCAGCAGGTCTCTGCAGGGCCTTGTAAGCCTTGGGGAACACAAGCCTTTCTCCTGGGCTGCTGGTGTACGGAGACAGTGCCTCCCTCTCCGGGCTTCAGCTGATCTTATATGCAGCCATGTGTCTGCAAGCTTGTGTTTTACTTGCAATTACCCATGTCCCCTACCACTAACCTGTCTAAACTCAGGGAACTCCCTACCCTTCATATTACTCTTCGCTCATCTTCACTGCCAACCTTTCTAACATAACGTGTTTCCTACACATTTGAGCTGGTCAGAATTGCAGGTGGATCCCATTATCTTCTCCTACCCTCTCTAGCCCTGGCCCCATTTTGTGGACCAAAGGAAGACAGTGGTCACAGAAAGACATGGCTTGTTTTGTTTGTAACACAGAAATGAGCTGTGGGGAAGGACATGAACACAAATGATCACAGTCTTGTGGCCTGGAAGGAAATCAGTCAACAGAGTTCACAACTTGGATTCTTTCTCTCATAGCTGAGAAGGGCTCCAGTGACTTTCTGTACGAGGTGCAATAGTTCTACAACTGGGGGGCGGGGGGGGGATTGTAGAGTGCCTTTGCAATTGTTAGGTTCAATGTGTACTCCCTCACCACAGCCAGCCGGAAGGAAAGCAACAAGCAATAGCTGTTGAGAGCCTCCAGTGAGAAAATGTAGGTCTGGGTGAATGGGACTATTGGTTTACTAAGGACTAAGTATAAGGACAGTTCCTTACACACTAGAAAGTGGGGACAATAACTGTTGAAGACAAACCCCAATACAGACTGGTAGAGAGTCAGGAAAAAGAACCCGGAAGAGGCAGAATATCCCTCTTGGCCTAGGTGCTAAACTCTGTGCTGATCTCAGCATTTATTTGTTTACTTTTGCAGTACTTGAGGTTGAACCCAGGGCCTCCTGCATGCGAGGCACATTCTCTTCCTATCTTCCAAGCCTCGGCATTCCTTGGCCTGGATCATCATCACTCTAGTCAGCCTGCTTATTAGATGATGTCATCCTCCCTGTGTGTCTCTCTCTTCTTGTCAGAACACTGATCACATTGGGTGAGAGGCCCACTCTACTCTAATATGATCTCACTTTAACTATACATCTGCAATGACCATATTTCCCAGCAAGACCAGTCCTATGGTGAGGCACTATGGGTGAGGACAACTTATCTTTGGGGATACCTAATACAATCCACAATAATTGACCATAAAGAGACAAAAGTAATGTGTCTCACTGTGTTACTCTACATCAGCTCATGAATCCCACATACACAGGGACTAAAACTGTTTTATATCACTGGGGTTCCTGGCTACACCCAAGCCCAGGAATAGCAGCCCATCCCTGCCATGGAGACTTTCTGCTGCTGAGTTCAGTGATAGCACATGGTAGCCACACAGGGTGCCACCACTCTAGGATTTGAGTGGCGAATCCAGCAAGATCTGCCTGGGTGGCATATGTCCCACTCTGCAGTTCTTCATGCAGACAGCCACAAGATGATGAGGGTCATCATTACACACCCACCGGCTCTTAGATACCAGTGGTGTCAACCTTTTCTGGTGAGAATAACACCCCTTTCATATAAAGCTGGATGACACAATGGAATGGGAAAGAGATGTGAAACAAGGCAGTAATGATGACAACTACGTTGCTGCTGAGGCAAAACAATGTCTCACCCTTTCTATAAAAGTGCCCGGTTATCACACTTGTCATGCATGGTCTATAAATGCATCCACAAAATTCACACCACTGTAGTCTCCTCTCTCCCCAGCCCAGGTTGCATGCAGTGTGAGTAGAATTATTTATGGCTCTTTCTGCACTTTGATTTTCAAAGCCAAGTTCTCACATGCTTTCTGTCGATCAGAGGGATTAGTGCTTAATTCTTAGGGATTGCAGGCTGTACCTTCTCTTCGCAGCATCACCCACAGTACATGATACCGTACTGGTATCACAGTACATGTATTTGGTTATGATTGACCTTGGCAGAAGCCAGTCAAAAAGCTGCTTGGGAGGCTGTCCCTGATACACACAGCTGGAAAATTCCCTTTAGTGTGGACAAGTAGAAGAGGTCCTAGAATTTCCAACATACTGGTTTTTTTGTTGCTTTTATTTTGTTTTGTTTCATTTATGTGTGTGTGTGTGTGTGTGTGTGTGTGTATGTGTGTGTTGTTATTGTAGAGATGTTATACAGAGAGGTTACAGTTCCATAAGTCAGGTAATGAGTACATTTCCTTTTGAACCATGTCACCCCTTTCCTCACTCTCTCCAAGTTTTCCCCTCTATTCCCATCCACAAGCTGTATAGTTCATTTTCCATATAGTGTCTACTGAGCACCACTGCTATATTTATTCACCACCTCCCACCTTTCCTGTATCCCCCTTTTCCTCCAAAAGACAAATAAACAAGACAAAAGGAAAAGCCAACAAAAAAAACACAACAATAACAACAAAATCTCTTGTTTCCATTTCTTGGAGTTCATTTAGTAAAATATTATTTTATACGATCATATGCACATAGAAATTGAGTCTTTGTGATCCCTTCCTATGAATATCCTCCTTTAGTTCTCATTGTGTGAATGTCTAGGGATATGTATTATGTCCCAGTGTTTTTATTTGCACCATCCAATGTGTTTACTTGTAGTTTGTTTCTTTTTATTTAGTGAAAGTTTCTACTTAAGTCTGAGTTGCCCAGCAATTCAAACTAGCCATTTTCCCTCTAATTGAGTGTTTACTCTATGAACCTAAAATAAATGTTGAACATAGAACATTACCTGGTTCTACTGACATGGCCTGGAAACCTCCTTTTCCTCTTCTGCCCTTTTCTCTCCCTCCACACCCCGCCCCCTCACAGACACCTTAGGGTTTGGTGCCTCAGCCAACCTGGTCTGCATTTTCTGCCTCCTGGGCACCCTCTCCTGTATAGTCACTTGCAGCCCTCATGCCTCACTGAGTCCCAGCTTCTATATTCCCTTGGCTTCCCCAGAGAGGAAGCTGCCAGCTGTGGGTCTCATTAAGAAGCAGTTTTCCCTGGAGACGAACGTAGAGGATCTTGGGAACTGCCACTTACCCCATGGTCCCAGATCTCCATGCTGACCAGACACCACCCTCTTCCCCATCCTTCAGGAAGGGCACTTCAGGCTCCCTGAAGAACACTCTGGGGATAGGGTGCTCCATAGGGAGTGGAGTGGCTTCCCCCTGAGAAGGAAAACAGTTTGTGTATTTCCTTTGGAATCTGCCCAGGCGACACAATGTCAAAGACTGGGCCTGATGTGGGGACCTCAGAGGGCAGGGTGCACATTTCTGGCTGTAGATGCTAGAATGTGTTGCAATTGGCCATGTCCATTCCCACTTGGCAAGCAATGTTTGGACAGAAGTTTGTTTTTCAGTCTGGGCTTAATATGCAAAAGTGCCCTTGGCCAGAAGGAAAGGCTGGTGGTGTCTGGCCAGATGGCAGTTCTGCAGGCTGGGGAGGGGCTGCACAGCTCTGCAGGGTCCCTGCAGGGTCCAACAGAGCCACAGGAACCCCAACCTGGGCAACAGGACAGCAATTCCCTTATTCTTGCCCTTCTCTCTAGCACCGCCTCCCAGGCCTGAACAGAAGGGTGAGGATGATGGTGGCTGGCAGAAAAAGAGCCACTATTGCTCAGTCAGTGAGAAGTAAACAGAGTGTGCTTCCAGAGGCTTTATGGGGCAAAAAGCCTGCAAACACAGCTCCCCTCCTCTGCCTGGTATTCCTCCCATGCTAGTCCTTCCTGCTTCAGGCTCCCAAGTCCCTTCTTTGCTTAAAAAAAAATCGATGACCATCTTATTAATACACAATTCCCACATAACTCACCAATCATTTTTAGTTAACTGTGAATAACTCTGCAACCTTTCTCACAATCTATTTAATTTTGTTATTTTTATTATTTAATTTAAATTTTATTGTAAAAGTAATGTCCAGAGGGGTTATGGTACAGAGGGGTAATGGGTACATTTCTTTTTGAACAGTGTTACCCCCTCCCTCATTTTCTCTCAAGTTTTCCCTTCCAGATGCCCTCCCCCGCAAGTTATATAGTTCATTTCCAGCATAGTGACTAGTGCATAACACTGTTGAATTGGCTTACCCTTTGTCCCCACCATTTCTGTGATCCCCTTCCCTTCCCCAAATCAAATAAACTTATATACATGACAAAGGGTGCAGAAATCCACAACAGAGAAAATAGGGAATAAATCAAAGTTAAAAGAAAA
This sequence comes from Perognathus longimembris pacificus, assembly GCF_023159225.1. Classification (NCBI taxonomy): domain Eukaryota; kingdom Metazoa; phylum Chordata; class Mammalia; order Rodentia; family Heteromyidae; genus Perognathus; species Perognathus longimembris. The sequence goes on along the minus strand of NC_063173.1, from coordinate 26,531,568 downwards.
GGAAGAAAAAAGAAGTAACTGTAAACAGTAAAACAAAAATATATCCTTGTTTCCATTTCTTGGAGTCCATTTCCATAAACATCATTTTATATGGTCATTATGCATATAGCTCACACAATCTATTTTAGACAATGGGTATGCACTTACAACCCTTGATTTCTCACTCCTCCCCAACCTCAGGCAACTGCTAATATAATTTCTGCTTCAAGATTGATCTATTGTGGACAGTTCACAGAAAAAGCATCTGAGAGTTCAGTTTAAGGAGTGTTTATCTGACAAGGGCAAACACAAGCTGGACTTTCTGAGCAGCTGGACGAAGAGACAAGCCCAAACCAAGCGTGTTCCTTCATTCATACAATTCTCTGTTAGTCAATTGCTTTGCTGTTTTCTCTGACAACTCTAGACCCACAGAAACTACTGACCTGGTGGCAGGGCCAAGCATTGCCATTGTGTGGCTGTGCAACCCTGCACGTCTCTTAAACCTTATGGACCTATTCCTCAGTGGCAAACCAGGATCCACCCATGAGGTCCACCTCCTACTCTCGTGCTAGGACCAAACAAGAAAGAGCCATGAATCTACATTGCCATCACAAAGCCATGTGAGGAAAAATGTGGGATAATTCCAGCCTTTTCAGCATTTATAAATTTGTGATGCGCTTACCTTCCCATTTTGCTAACTCTAAGCCCTTTCTCCTTCTTCGGCTTTCTTTTCCAATGTTCTTTTGTCTGGATGCCTGTTATAGAACTGCCAAGCATAACTCAAGAGACACCACCAAGCTATGCCAGAAAAGAAGAGCTAACCACCTCCCAATGTTCCTGGGCAAAAAGACAGAACAGCCTTTGGCTGGGCAAGCAGCCATGCAAAGACTATAACGCTGTCTCAATAGAAGGGATTGTGGGCAGTGACCAGGGAAGTTCTGAAGTCTGGCTCTGAATGAAGCACCTCTAAGCTGTTTCTTTACCTGTACAATATGGGATACAAACAGTGACCATTATGTGGGGCCTATGATAGGATTACCTGAAATACAAGCTGATGCTAAACAAAAACATGATGCTACTGCAATTAATAATTACCAGGGCTATAGTAACTATTATTGGCTGCTATCAGAGAGAGGTGCAATGGATGGCGGAAGAGCACTGGCTCCTGTGTAGGTTTCAGGTCAAGCTGTTCCCTCTCCCTGTGCCTCAGTTACTTCATGTATAAAATAGACATGAAAATTGCAGCACAATTTGTCATAGCGAGAATCTGGAACCAACCCAGATGCCCCTCCGTAGACTAATGGATAAGGAAAATGTGGTACATATACACAATGGAATTTTATGCCTCTATCAGAAAGAATGACATTGCCCCCTTTGTAAGGAAATGGAAGGACTTGGAAATAATTATACTAAGTGAAGTGAGCCAGACCCAAAGAAACATGGACTCTATGGTCTCCCTTATAGGGAATAATTAGCACAGGTTTAGGCAAGTCACAACAGAGGATCACAAGAGCCCAATAGCTATACCCTTATGATCCCATAAGATGATGCTAAGTGAAATGAACTCCATTTTATGAAAATGATTGTTATATCAGAGTTGTAACTACTTTCAACATCATATGTGTATCTGTAGTTTCTACTATTGATGATGTTCGTGTATCACCTTCTTGTGATTGTATCTACACTATCTCTGTAATCTTATCTGAGTGTATGGGAAACAGTGTGTACTGGTATTAGAATTAGGAAATTCAAAGGGAATACCAAAACTGAGAGACAAAGAGTAAAATACGAGAAACAACAACAAAAGCAATACTTGCAAAACTGTTTGGTGTAAGTGAACTGAACACCTCAGGGGGGGACAGGGGGAGGGGGGAGGGGGGTAAGAGGGACAAGGTTACAAACAGTACAAGAAATGTATCCAATGCCTAACGTATGAAACTGTAACCTCTCTGTACATCAGTTTTATAATAAAAACTTAAAAAAATAGACATGAAAATAGTACCATCTCAAGGTGTCACTGTGAGATGTAATGAATCCATGCATACAATGTGCTCAGCAATGCCCAGAAGGAACCCAGAGCATAGCTTTGTTACTACTATCTCCCAAAAAGCTTTTGTTCACAGCACAACAGGCTATCACCTGCTGCTAGGCCTCTTCTTCTCACTGTATACCCTTTCTGGTCCCTGTTTTCCATTTCAAAGTTTCTTCTGCTATTTTTCCAACTTGAAAAAAAGAGCCTCTGTATTTCCAGGCTCATCTAATAGTCTGTTTACAGCTGCAAAATTGAAGAATGGGAGGCTGGGGTCTAGTTCAGTAGTAAGAGTATTTGTCTAGCATGTGTGAAGAAGTCCTAGGTTCAAGCTGTAGCACCATTACCCAGCACCCCCTCCCACCCTTTCACACACAAAGAAATTGAAGGAGTGAAAGAATTTGTTAGTTCCTCCCAGAAAATGGGAATGAACAGAGATATGACTTCAGGGATGCAAACAGATCTCTAGACCCATTCACTAGTGGGTTCCTATTTGAAAATTCCAGCTCTTAACATATCTTTCTAGTTTCATGTTTTGGGCACTATCAAAGCAATTCTAGCAACCAATGTTCCCAGGTTCAACAGCTCTGGTGCATAAAAATAGAATTCCATTTCCTCCTTAGAGTTTTAGGGGCAGTGCTTCCAAGGCTTTAGGGGTAAACACTGATGAAATCCAAAGAAGCAGCAAAGAGAAGATAGGGCAACTGATTATCTTCCCATATTTTCTGTGGCAGCTGATTGCATTATCATTTATCACAGTTCCTGCTTTCGCCCAGGAAACACATCTTGTGATATTGAATGGAATAAATATCTCAACCATCCATGCTGGGAATTTAGCCCATTTCAGCCAAATCTCAAATGCATTTACATCTAATCCCTTTATAAGCCTTTCTATGGGATAGAGTAAAATCTGAGTAAGACATTCCAGACTCCCTGGAGTACACAAGACAGGATGCCCTTGCCCAAACTCTGTGATGTAATTACCATGGGCAGGTGCCTCATCTGAGCACTTGAAGCCCCAGCACTCATGCTAATGACATACATGGTTTCTGTCCAAGGTGATTTTGTTCACTTGTATGCACATACACACACACACACACACACACACACACACACACACACACACACACACACACAGATTAGAAAGACCAAGTCTCCAAGTCTCAGGAGGAGAATGACTGAGTTGGAAGGAGCCTTAAGAAGAATCAAAGAGATCTGTCCTCCTCCTCCTCCTCCTCCTCCTCCTCCTCCTCCTCCTCCTCCTCCTCCTCCTCCTCCTCCTCCTCCTCCTCCTCCTCCTCCTTTTGCTCCTCTTCCTCCTCCTCCTTCTTTCCCCGTCCCATCTCTCTCTCTCTTTCTCTCTCTCTCCCCCCTTCTGTTTCCTAATTTGTCAAGTTGCAAATAACTGCAAAATCCCTTCACTGTAAGATTTTTGAAGACCCAATGAGAAACCTAGGCCTGAAATGTAGTAGCTGCTTAGTCATTTTTCTTTCTCCCCATACTACTCCCCATACTACTTTCAATATAATCATTTTGTTTTGGAGGCTTTCTCCTGAAAGTTTGGCAGGGCCATGGTCAAACTACCAAATATTGAATAAAGCTAGGAAAAGTCCTAAAGGGCTTACTTCGTAAGGTATAGTTTTCTTTTCCACGATGCAGGCAGTACCAACTGGAGGTCTTGTTCATTTTTTCAACAAATTTAGTCAGCTATTGTTGGACGCATTTGGAGATTTAGTGGTGAATAAAACATTTATTGAGAGAGACAGGTCTGAATGAATTGTTATAATCATTTCATTTAAATTCTGACAAGTGATACAAAAGACAGACAGGCTCTCTAGGAGTTTATAACACAGGGACTTAACAGAGCCTGGGGTGGGGGTCGTCAGGGAAGGCTTCCCCAAGGAAGTAATGTTTACACTCAGATATTGAAGGACAATTAGAAATTTTCTCAACGGTGAGTGGGGCTGGAACCAAGGGCTAAGGAGAACCACCCAGGAATTGCACCCAACGCGTGCAAAAGACAGAAGGAAAGAAGGCACCTGAGGAACCTGAAAGATTAGCAAGAAGCCCAAGAGGCTGGTTTTGTGCTTGTGTATGCATTTGGCTTTGTTTAGCTTAGGGGAGGAAGGGATCAGCACCTGGAAAACAAGAAGAGGAAGTAGGAAGGAGAACCACTGGAGGGAGGAGCCAATGAGTCAGACTACACTGACCCAAATCTTGACCAATGGGGCAGGCCAGGAAAAGTATTAGTTTCACCTCCAGAGGAATGAGGAGTGAGGCCCACTTAGGATGAGGATCCAGACCAGCTGAGTTAGGCTGGTCCCCAGAGCAGCCCATCCAGCTGTGTCTAGTACAGCATCTGTTTTCCCCAGCCCATCTCCCATAAAGGAAAACACACTCCTTATTTTGTTAAGAACTGGTCTTCTAGAGTCAATGGGCAATCCAAAAGACTATATGCCTCTTAGGCTTCAGGTCATGATTAATCTTCCTTCCCAGGAAGAGCACAGACTTGGGGTCTGGAGTTAAGACTTCCTGAATCTGAATCCTGACATTGTCATTTATAAGCTGTGTCACCTCAGGTAAGTCTCTCAACCTCTCTGTGTCCTGATTTTCAAAAATATGGGTACAAATGGAGCTAGTAGAAAGATTAAATAATACATACAACTAGGGATACATGGGCGGATGCCTTCCATAAATGCAAGGGTGATGATGATGATGATGATGATGATGATGATGATGATGATGATGATGGAGGTAAGGAATTGATGATTTTATTAATAGCAGACGCAGCAGCAGCAGCAGCAGCCCAACCACACTTGCAGTGTTCCAGAAACTGAGCAAAGCATTTCATATACTTTGCTGCAAATGCTCCCACAAGTTTGATATAATGAGACCCATTTTCTAAATGAGGAAGCGGGCACTATGGAATTAAGTGACATAGCTCTTTAGTGACAGCATTGGGAATTCAAGCCCAGGCTCCCCAAACAGTCCACCCTCCAGATCTCTATACCAAATTAGCCACTTCTTAGTAAAAATCCCATAAAATTCTGTTAATTACGACAAATGAGGATGGGGTTGGCATACACTACCTGTTCACTGGTTTGCAGATTTTTTTTAATATCATTCCTGGCCCCAGGAGAACTCTCCAGGGAACCTTCATTACCATACAATTCTTTGGAGAAAATGAAACAACAGCTGGTCCTGCCAATCTCCATGGCAACACTCCTGTAACTACCAGAATCGTGTCAACAGGAAACATTTATATACATAGATACGTTCTATATTTGCACTTACCCACGGTATTGTACATTGACTCGCTGATGACACTACTCAGGGCTCAGGAAGAGATGTTTTCAATCACTTCAACTCCTAAGCCCTTTGGTAGATATTTTCAAGACCCCAAAATAAGTTGGGCACAGGTAAGGAAAGAGTTTTCTAGGGATACAGACCATCTAAGACCTGCCCTGACCCCACACTTTACTCTAACAATGGGTGAGTGTGGAGACAGAGAAGGTGTGGTCATATGACCTGTGTGGTCACCCAGTGCCCAGAAAAGATTCATTTAATGCTAGTGCCATCTTGAAATACTTGAAAACTGTTGAACAGAAAGCTCCATGTTTCAGTGTGTCCCACAAATTAAGCAGCCAGTCCCAGGTGAGGAGAGAGCAACAGAGAAATACTGTGTATTTGTTTGGGGATGACATTGTCCTTTTTTTAGATTGGCTAAGCCACTCAATATTGTAGAGCCTCAATAAATGGTCTTGTACTGAGGAATACAACTACACCGATGTCACCAGAGTCACCAGAACGGAAGCTCTCCTTAAGCCGCAAACAATGGTTGCTCTGTTGTGCATGACTGCTAGATGCCAGACACTCCACTCAGCTGAAAGTGATACTGTTTCTGATAGGGGAGCTGAATAGGTACAACTTGCTTCATTTCGTAGGTGATGACACTGAAGCTCAGAAAGTCTCTGCAATTTGCTTAAAGTCATGCAGTCTGTCAGATACAAATCTGATAAATGTTCTCAAAGGCCCTTGAGCTACCTCTGAAACCTCTTGCTGCTCACTCACTCTGCAATCTAGCCCTGGCAAGTGCTGCCATTTTGCGCCAGTCAGCTACAAGTCATAGGAAGATAGGCCTCTCTGAGCTATGTACCTAGCTAGGATTTCTGGTTCAAGCTCTTCTTACTTCTTCCACTGGATCAAACTGGATCAAACACTTTCCAATATGGTATAGTCCTGGCTTCCTGAGCACTGTCAGTGGGATGGAGTGATGCAATCCTCAAATGTAGAAGAGTTAACATCCCATTTTGTATCAAGAAAACACTGGTAGGAGGACTCAAGAAGTGGCTGAGCTTTGCCAGCTTCTTATGGTATACTTATGATAGTCTTTCATTGCAGCTCATTCAGAAAAAATCCTATTTGTCAAGAAAAAAAATTAGAGTGATTTGCTGGTTTCTTTTGTGGGTTCTTTGTAAAATAACAGTCACAAAAAGAAATATATCACACCACCAGATGCTCACACCTGTCATCCTAGCTTCTTAGGAGGCTGAAGATCTGAGGATTGCAGTTCAAAGCCAGCCCATGCAGTAAATTTAGTCCCTGTGAGACTCTTATCTCCAAGTAACCACTCAAAACCAGAAGTGATGCTGTGGATCAGGTGGTAGAGCACTAGCTTTGAGCACAGTGAGGCTCAGGGACAGCACCCAGCCCTGAAATGTGTCTCATCTTTGCTGCTGTGGTTTGTACCCTCCAAATGAAGTATGTGCCTCAATTTGTGCCCATTCTCTGTTATCTGGAGAATCTGACCTAAGACATATCTAGGCAGAACAGCCTTTCCAGCCAGTCCAGAAAGTCTGGATGTGGAAATTAGTCACTTGCTAAGGCAGACATGGCTTGTGGTTCTCTGCTCTTCTACAATTGTAGAAACTGGCCCCACCTGAGAAAGCCAGTTGCCAGTGTATTTGCCCCCAAGCTCCAGTCTTCCTTTTCCTTGATCCATTCTGTCTGCATGCCCTGGTACTTTATGGACCCCATCAAATCCCAGCTCATGATGAGACACCTGACTAAGGCAGCTCAATGAAGTCCTTTCTTCCTTAAGTTTAATTTGGGACTAAGTGATTCAGTCTCAGCTTCTCTTGATACACACTCTTTGCCAAACATAAATCCTAACATCTCATTCACTAAGAAGTCTTTAGAGTGGCCAGTGGCCATGCTTTCTACCATGTGGCTAAAGTTGATCCACAGGGGGGAAAATGAAGTCCAACAAGCTGTAGAGGCAAAAACTGCAGAAAGAGACTTGGTGGTACTACCAGGCCTGATGGCTTTCTTCTTTACAAAGCTCAACTCGTCTTCTCTTCTCCAAGGCTTAGTTGCTCTGTGTGCTCATCAAGTATCCTCCACAGAGTTCCTCTTGCCTATCCTGATCAAATGGTGTTTCTGTAACATGCAACCAAAGCACGGTGCATGTAAATAAACTAGAGGCACTAACAGAGTGGGTAGAGGCTGAGTTTTAGAGCTCAACAAAGTTGAAGTTGAATCTTGAACTTTAACACTTTAGATCTCTGAACAAAGGGCAAGGAGTTGAACCTCTCCATGCCTCCTGTTCCTCATCTAAGAAATCAGAAGAATAAAACTGTCTTTTAAGACAGACATGAGCACTGTAACTGATTTTGGTACCCTGGGTATTATAGATACATTTATCAAAACTAGGGAAAGGAAGAGGATCATCAAAGTGGAGAGACAAAGGGTAAAAGGCCAACCAATGCAATAGCAATACTTAGAAGATAATATGCTTTAAACCAACTGTACAAATGCGGGGGGGGGCAAGAAATTAGGGAGGGGGAAGGGGGAGACAAATGAGGGAGGAGGTAACAAGTTTGATAAGAAATGTACTCACTGCCTTACTGTGAAACTGTAACCCCTCTGTACATCACTTTGACAATAAATTGATAAAAAAGACAGACATGAGGATATAATGAGATCATATATGTGGAGCACAGGGTCCACACTGAGCAGTTACTAAAAAGGATGATTGCTCTTCTGTGCCTTTCATGTTTGAGGGAGAGAGAATCTTTAAAGGCTGGCCTTGCCCTGACCCTCTACACCATTTGGTTGGGTCAAAAAACACCGTGAGTCTGCTAACTTTCTTCATTCCTAGCACTTTGGGCAGAGCAAAACAAAACCCTAAAAGGTTTGCCTCTGAAAGCAAAGAGTTATGAACTCTCATCCCCAAAAGGTAACATCATGGGCAACACTGATCCACATTTCAGGTTAGACAACTCTGAATTGAACACATTTAGTGACAGTAAACATTTCCCCACAATGACAGCACATTCTGCCTTATCTAACTCTGATGTGAATAAGCTATTTCGTTTGCCACCTCCTCCGTCAGGCTTGAAATCTTGACAAATAGGGAGATCCAGATTTCTATAACATAGTAAGATCAAATCTTTGAAAAGCTCTCACATGTCATCATCATGAATCAATAAGAGATCATTCAAAAAGCCATTGCATGGATTGTACAAAAGAGTGAGTTCAGTTTTAAAGAAACCACCAAGCTGTCTTCCAAAGTGGCTGCCATTTTGTATTCCTACCAGTAATGAATATGAGTTCATGTTGCTCTATATCCTTGCCAGCATTTGTTTTTGTCAGTGTTCTAGATTTTGACTTCTCCAATAGATGTATGTAGTAGTATTTCATTGTCATTTTAATTTCTTATATGATGTGGACCATCTTATCTGACAGCTGTATAAATTCTTTGATGGTTATTGGGCTCATTGGTAAATTGCATTGTTTGTTTTCTTATTGTTGAATATTAAGTGTTCTTCTCTATATTTTGGATACCAGTCTTTAATCAAAAGGATTTTTCAATGTTTTCTCCCAATCTGTCAATTGCCTTTTTTTCTCACCAATATCCTTTGCAGAAGAGAAAAATCTTAATTTTTAGCAATTGTACTTGTTAGTATTCACCCAATGGAACTGAAAGTTTATGTTTGCACAAAGCCTACACATGGATGTTTATAGCAGCTTTACTCATAATTGATAAAGCTTGGAAATAACCAAGATGTACTACAGCAGTGTATGAATAAATAAACAATTGTGTGTGAAGACAATGCACTATGACTCTGTGCCAAAACAAAGGAAAAGAATTATCAAGCCATGAAAAGTGATGGAGGAAATTTTAAATTAAATAATTGAAAGAAATCAACCTGTAAAAGCTCCAAATAGCTGACATTTTGGGAAAGACCCAACTGTAGATTCATGGAAGTTAGGAGAGAAAGTGATGAGAAAGCAGAGCACACAGTATTTTTAAGATAATAAAATGGTTCTTCCCGATACCATAATATTGGATTCATGTCATTTTACACATAAATACACCGCAGAACTTACACCACCAGGAACAAATCCTCATACAAGCCATCTGCTTAATGTGACCATGATGTGTCAATGTAGGTTCACTGATTTTAACAGATGTACCACTCTAGTAGTGGATGCTGATGATTGAGAGGCCAGCTTTGTGTGAAAAGGGTGTTTGGAATATTTTTTCAAGTTTTGTTATGCACCTAAAACGTCTATCAAAAAGAAAACCCTAACAAAGTCTTTTAGAAGACACCATAAGCTTACTTTTTCAAGTTTGCTTGGCCAAACATATGAATGCACAACCACATCATGTTTTGTATCCAAACATCATGACCATGAAATTGGAATCACTCTGGAGATAAAAGGAAATTTCTTGACGCTCCTCCAATCCAGAAGTAAAGTCTATATCCCTTGCCCTCGAATTTCAGTGGGCTCTATGCCTAATTTGACCAAAAGAATATGGCAAAGGTCACCCCATGTCAAGCCAAGCTTCACGCAGCTGGAAGTGTCTATTTTCTGTGATTTGGAACCATGACTCTAGGGGCAAGAGACTTCAAAGTCACCATGCTGTTGCAGCCACATGTTCCTGCCAATGGTCCTAGCCTAGCCCAGGCAACTTATATGTAAATGAAAACACATTGAACCCTACAGATTAATTCATCACCAGCCCGATTCCACTAGTGACTTCACTCAGTGCCACTCGAACAGAATCACTTGGCTGAACCAAGACTGAATTCCACACTTCCCCATTTTGTAAGTTGTAAAATGGTTTTATTTTGAACTATTAAATTTCGGGTTGACTGGCTATGTAGTAAGAAGTAACTGGAACAATCATTACTTGGGACAAATAAGGAAATAGAAGCAAAGCAAGGGGGCTGGGAATATGGCTTAGTGACAAGTGCTTGCCTTGTATACATGAAGCCCTGGGTTTGATTCCTCAGCACCACATATATAGAAAAAGCTAGAAGTGGCGCTGTGGCTCAAGTGGCAGAGTGCTAGCCTTGAGTACAAAGAAGCCATGGACAGTGCTCAGGCCCTGAGTTCAAGCCCCAGGACTGGCAAAAAAAAAAAAAATCACTAGAAGCACAGCAAGGTAACTGACTTGCCTATGTGACTGGGCTAAAGTAAGACCAGAGTCCAAGATTATAATTTACTCTCATTTCATCTCAGTGACACTATGGAACCCTATTCAGCAGCAAAGAACTCTCATGTACATTTTAATTTTAACTAAAGTAACATTATCTGGCACTTCTAGTAGTATGATATCAGTAGAATTCTGTAGCACTGTGTGAAGTGCTTTACGCCCATTTGCCTATTTAATCCTCACAATAACCCCATGAGATAAATGTTAATATCATATATAAGTAGAGAAACTAAGGCTTGGACTAATGAAGAGATTTACCTAAGGCCATGTAGCAACATGGAGAAGAAGAGAAGAAAAGAACAGGGATTTGAGTCCAGATGTTTTTGCTCATGTGCTTCAGTGTTGGGGCATTTTATCATTCAAAACAGTTAGGCTACCTTGAGTCTGACCTCACCAAATGATGGGTGGCTCTGGGTCCCATGTGGCTTCCCATAAGTATTTAAATCCAAAAAGATCCCAGTTCCTTTCAGCATACTTGAAACCCGTCAATTGTTCAGATGGAGCAAAAACACACATAAATGCTTTCTCTTCACTTTAATAAAATGAAGCATCTTTTTGTCTGCCTGAAACCCTAGCAGAGAAGGAAGACCACCCAACAAATGCCACAATTAATTTCCCAGTGTGCAATATTGCCTGTGGGGAGAAGAGGTGTCGGCTCATTTCTTATTCATGAAGTCATACTGCCAAGCTTCATTTGCATGAAGTAATTTCTGCTGCTGCTACTCTACCATAAAATAAATCCATTTCTCCTACAGGATGCAGTCTCTTTACACGAGAGAGATGAGTAAGCAGTCTATGCTTAAGAACACACCCTTTGGACCATTTTAATCAGAAATATATCTGTAGCTAAAAATAAGTAATTTTATAGGAATATAAAATGTCTTAGTCTCAACATACTCAAATGCAACTCTGCTTTAACTGTTTTGGGGAACGTGGTCAGCATTTCTCTGTTAAACATTGAGGTTTTACAGCCACTGGAGTTGTAGAGCTGTCACTAGTGAGCCACTGTCCGGGAAATGGACAAATTCTGACTGGGGAGTTACTGGAATTACAGACGACCTCTTAGAGTTGGAAAAATAACAGTTCCACAAAGATGTCCATATTTCAGTAACTGCACATTGCAAAAACATTACTTTTAACGCAAAAGGGACTTTCAAAATGTGAATAAAGACTCTTGGGATGGGGAGAATATCCAAGTTATTGAGTGAGCCCAGTTTAATCACATGACTGATTAAAAGCAGAGAAACCTTGATGACCAACCAGCAATGAGAAGCGACCAGAGATGAATGTTCAGAGTGCTGCAAAATCTCTGGCTTTGAAAATGAAGGAAAGGAGGTATCTTTGCCTTTTGGAGGAAACTATAACAAAATACCTTAGACTGGGGGATTTATAAACAATAGAAAATTATTGGTTCACAGTTGTAGAAGCTGGAGACTTGTAGGGAACTTGTTCTTGACTTAAAAATCTTATATAGACAAGGAAACAAAGAAACTCACTTGAGTTATTTTTAAAGAAAAGGCACTGAGTCCACTTAAGAAGGTGAAGCCCTCATGACATAATTGAGTAGATTTAATACTGTACTATCACACTGTATATTAGGTCCCGACATACGAATTTTAGGAGGACATAAATATTCAGACCATAGCAAGGACCATGAACCAAGGCCTGTGGACAGCCCCATCAGGAGGTAGACAAGCCAAAGAAATGGGTTTGTCTTTATGCCTCCAGAAAGAAACACATCTCCCCTGATACTTTGATTTTACCCCAGTAGAACCCTATAAGAGCTTTGAAACCTCTTTGAACAATTTTACATACAGTAAAAAAAAAAATGAAGGCTGAGAATGTAAAACAGGTCCTTTCTTGGATGGATGCAGTAATAGGAGGGCAGAGGGCAAACGGGAAGAGTAAAGCAAGTTGAAAATGGTCAAAATACTTTATGCCCATGTGTGAAAGAACAATGAGATTGGTTTGGGAAGAGGGGAGGGAATGTGACAGAGGGTTATGTCTGATCAAAGTGCATTGTATGCATATATGGACATGTCATATTGAAATCTTCTACTTGATACTAATAAAATGCTAAAAAATTTAAAATAATGTTTGAGTCATTTGAATTCCCTTATTTGGTGGTACTTTTTAAAATCAACAACTGAAAATACATCTGTGTGAGATCGTTTCACTTCTCATATATGAACTTGGGTCTGAGACAACTAGAGTAGACTAGATAAGGTCTGGGGAAGCTCCATCCACTCTTAAAAGTCATTGCACAAAGGGTTGGGAATATAGCCTAGTGACAAGAGTGCTTGCTTCATATACATGAAACCCTGGGTTCGATTCCCCAGCACCACATATATAGAAAATGGCCAGAAGTGGCGCTGTGGCTCAAGTGGTAGAGTGCTAGCCTTGAGCAAAAAGAAGCCAGGGACAGTCCTCAGGACCAGGACCTGGGGCGGGGGGGGGGGGGGGGCGGGGGGGAAATGTCATTGCACAAGCAAGAAAAAGGAAAAACAAATGACAAGACATCCTTTTTATTTTTTCATGACACTTTTTGAACTCTCTCCTATATATTAATTGAGGGTGGGTATATCATCTCTCTACAGAATTTATAGCTCATGAGCCCATAGTAGGTCTGTGATTTAGGCAGGATTTGGCTTGGCAGGGTAGGCAGTGGCTCAGTTCACTTTCATAAATGGTGGACAGTTGGCTTTCAGGTGAGTGAACTCTCTCCTTTCACCCCTCCCCCTTTCACACACACACACACACACACACACACACACACACGTCTAAGCTATATGATAAAACAATAGCAAGCATAGGAATATACTAAGGACTTTTAAAGTCTCTCCCAATGAGTCTTCCCTACTATGCCATTGGCCAAAACGCATCACTTGGCCAGACTTAGAAACAACTAAATGAAAAGTGATATGATAAAGATCATGAATAACATGTTTGTGTGTGCATGGTGTCTCTGTGTGTGTGTTCACTTTTACACTGAATAGAGGTCAGCAATACAGTTAATCTACCACAGAGAAGAGGAGACATTTTTACTAGAGATTTATTAAGTGACTGCAGAATCAGGAACTTACCTAGTGGATATGAGGTAAACATAACCTACCTTACATGGGTAACAGGTATTCTAATAGAATTTCTGAAATGAGTGTTAAAGGAGCAAACAAACATTTGGTATGAGGTACTCTCATAGGGTGACAGGTCTGGGCCCTGAAGTGGAGCTACAGCCATGAATATAATATTCCATTACTGTATACAATATCCTCCTCCAAAGTGAGCATTATACTTACTTCTATTTCATGTACCAAGGAACCAAGGCTCATCAAGGTTCAGCTATTTATATGCCTGAGTTCAGGATAGTGAGCTACATGTATCTCATGCTAGAACTAAGATACCTTCTACCATACATTGGACGTCATTACTTTATTGATTCTACAAATATTTAAGTACCCACAGCGTGCCAGATGGCATTTACATCTCTTCACAAGTGATTTGGGAGACCTCTCCCTCTCAATATCTAACACATACTAAGTGCAAACAGATTGCCTACCCCTCCCACCTTTGCCCTGGTGTGTGGAATCATCATTGTTAAGAGATGCTAATAAGTTTCCTTAAACAATAACAAAAACAATAACATCACCCCTTCCCCAAGTAAAAGCAATTCATCATCATTACTGTAGCCTCTGCTATACTTCAATCTTCGGTTCCTGGTCTTTTTATTTATAGCGTCTTCAAAGAGGTTCCATGTCATTAATTTCTTAGTGTTCAGGCCAATTAGATGAAGTTAGCTCTTCTGTATAAATCACTCTCCCCAGATGCAAAGGCAGCTGTGCCTGCCTAAGGTGCTGCCTCTGCCCCTCTAAGAAGTAGAACAAGCTACAGATGGTAGGAGCAGGTCAGCTGGCTATGCGGTTCACATAAAATGAGTGGGCTATGGACAGATGTTGACCATGGATTTATTTCCTCATATCACACTTGAACATGATGAGAGGTTAAACTAATGGTTTAACCACAGCACCTTGCTAAGTGAGGGCAAACCTTGGAGGGATAAGCTACTTTAATAACACAGCTGTCACTTAGTGAATTAAAGCTAGTAATGCATAGCTTTGTACATTTGATTGTGATGAGACACAGTTTATCTGCTGAGCTTCTTGAGAGCAAGAATCTTAGCTTTCCATCTTTGGAACACAATAGGCAATAATAGGCTCCATAACTATTTTAGTGAGTGAATGTGTGGTTGGGTGGATCATAGATAGGAAGACTGATGGGCAGGAAGATAGAAGAATGTAATGGGATAAATAAATATTGGGTTAAATAGGTTAAACATTTACTGAACAAATGAATGACTTTCTGATTATTTTAGTTAGGTTCCAGCATACTAATGGAAATAGGTAGGGGACAGAAAGAAAGAATATATTGAGTACCTTTGTATGACATTTGTGTGCATGTTACTTGGTTCTAATTGCACCTGTCTGGATTTGGCTTTTCAGTTACAGAAAGAGATACAAGGTATGGAGAAGTTACTTAGGGGATCAAGCCCAAAAAGGTAGGGTTCAAACCAAACACTGTCCAATTCTTAAAGCCTGTGAGCCCCTACTTTGGGGATCTGACTTCCTGGTTGTATAGATGAGGAAATCAAGATGGGGGGAGTATAGTGTTCTGATCATGGTGGAGCTCTGAACTCTATAGGAGGTCCTCACCTCTAGGAGTTGCCTAGTGAACAGGGATGGCTCAGACAGACTGGAGATGTCAGGACATATTGGGGACTCAAACTCTGGTTCTGGAGTCTGATTAGGACAATGATAAAATGATCTCAGGATTATTGTGAGCACTGAACAAAAAATATAGACATTAGCCACTTTTCCTGCTAGAGTCTGTCCTCCGCCTGCCCCCCACACTTCTTTTCAACCCTGGAAATCACTGGATTAAATACGGCATGCATATAGAAGGTGCCTCTTGGAGGACTTTTGCCAATTGTGTTTGGTGTGTTTAGGGGCACGGAGGTAGGCTATCTGAAACATTGTAGAAGGGAATTTCATTTTCTCTCTGGGGCTTTCAGGTCACAAGTTCAGATGATAGGCTTACCTTTAGGTTAGCAAAATTCATGCACTTCTGCTCCATGATTAATGATTCCTGAAAGCTCAGCTCTGTGTGAACCCTGGGGCCAAGGGTTGTAGCTGTTCTTCTAACCATAGAAAAGTAAGGACAGTCTATAAAAATTTAAAAAAGAGCCTATAGGGCTGGGGATATAGCCTAGTGGCAAGAGTGCCTGCCTCGGATACACGAGGCCCTAGGTTCGATTCCCCAGCACCACATATGCAGAAAACGGCCAGAAGCGGCGCTGTGGTTCAGGTGGCAGAGTGCTAGCCTTGAGCGGGAAGAAGCCAGGGACAGTGCTCAGGCCCTGAGTCCAAGGCCCAGGACTGGCCAAAAAAAAAAAAATAAAATAAAAAAGAGCCTATAGAATCTAGGGCTACAAAAATCAAAGGGTTAGACCACTCCTGGAAGGCTCCTTGTTCTAAAGGCTCCCCCTCACCAAAGGAGTGGACCATCGGGTTTTATTTGTCACATTATGGTGTCTGTGATCTTGGCCCTGTGGCCAAAGCTGAGAGAGAGCGAGAGTGAGAGGAGAGAGAGAGAGAGAGAGAGAGAGAGAGAGAGAGAGAGAGAGAGAGAGAGAGAGAGAGAGAGGAAGACAGAGAGAGCTACAAATTATAGAAAACATATAACACATCAAAACTACATTTTGTTTTACAAGTATTTATGCAGCACTCACAATGTGCCAGACATAGTGCTAAGCACTTTATTTAAAGAATTAACTCATTCAATCCTTGTAACAACTCTGTGAGGCTGACATTATCATCTTTGCTAATTACATACCTTACTCAAAGTCAGTCAATATGTGTTAACACCAGGATTCAGTCCCTTACCTGCTAAGCTTTGGAGTGGCTGCTCACTGGGATAGGCACAATCTGCCTTTCATCCTAAGTGGCTATCATCACTCGCCACTACTTCACAAGTGAAAGATCTGAAGTTCAGAAAGATTAAAGAACATGTCTAAGCTCAAGTTAACTCTAGTTCTGGTTGAATTCAAACCATTCCCTTGTCATTGGTCTTAAGCAAAAATAATCCAGTAGACTATTTTACTAATTTTTACCTATCTCATATTATTTCTAGAAATAATTCTAATGTTGTTTCATTGATAAAAATAGGTTATTAGGTGCCTGTTATGATAGCCAACCTCCAAAGATATCCTCCACTGCTCTTACCATCTAATGTTCATGTCCATGAGTAGTACTGTCCCACAATCAACCAGACTGATCTGTGTAACAGAATGCTGAAGACTTGCTATGGTGTATGAATTCCAAGGCCTGGTGATGAAATTCACTGGAGCTTCTGTCCTGTTCTCCTTTGAATCACTTGTTTTGAGAAAAGTCATCCACCATGTTGTCAGGAGACTCAAGCACCTTTGAAGAGGTCTAGTTGGCTGGCAACCATGGCCTTCTCTAACTTTCAGTGCTCACTGTTGATCTGTGAGAGTAACCTCAGAAGCACATGTGCCTGTGCCATCCTGTCTTCAGGCAAATACAACCATTGTGACTGTCTGGACTGCAGCCTCATGAAATGCCTCTGAACCAGAATGACCTGACTCCTGAGTCCTGCAAGAGTGAGGTAATGAATGTTTACTGCTTTATGCCATAAATTGGCAGGCTAATTTATTACATCAAAAAAGATAATCAAACACTTATTTAAGCATGCAAATTCTGGAAATTTCTTAAACCAGAGAAAATATCTAAGATTACATCTCAGTATCTTATTTGGAAAGAACAGTCATTGTATGACTAAAAATCACCTAATGGCATGGTCCCATTTTCACTCTACTCTCAGTGTGGAGCTACGCTTTCTCTAGTTCTAGAAGTCTCTTGTTAATCTCAGGGTTCCAGCTATACTTGTTGTGTTAGAAGAGAGGTGAGATATTGTAATCCAACCTTCGCCTTCCTTGGACCCGAGCCCCCTCCTTAGTCCTCTCACCCTATCTCCTTCCTCAACTTTGCTGCCCTACCTCTTAGCATCACTAAGTAGAGAAACTTGGCAGTGACATAGGCCATGTCCCACCCTCTAATATTTCTTTATATATATATATATATTTTTATTATCAAACTGAATTACAGAGAGGTTACAGTTTCATACATTAGGCATTGGATATATTTCTTGTACTGTTTGTTACCTCGTCCCTCATTTCCCTCTCCCTCTTTCCCTCCCCCCTCCCCCCATGAGTTGTTCAGTTGTTCAGTTCATTTTCACCAAACAGTTTGTAAGTATTGCTTTTGTAGTTGTTTGTCTTTTTTTCCCCCTGTGTCTCTCGATTTTGGTATTCCCTTCCAATTTCCTGGTTCTAATACCAGTATACTCGGTTTCCAATATACTCAGATAAGATACAGAGATAGTGTAGGTACAACCACAGGAAGGTGATACAGGAATATCATCAATAATAGAGGCTACAGTTACATATGGCATGTTGAAAGTATTTACAACTGTGATATAACAATCTCATTTCCATAACATGGAGTTCATTTCACTTAGTATTATCTTATGTGTTCATAAGGCCACCCTCTAATATTTCGAAGCCTATTTCCCTGACACAGTTTCCTCTATAACTCTCATTACAACATATAACTCTCATTACTACTTAATTATGGGCATATATAAATATATCTATATATGCATACTACAAAATTATGACCAAAATTTACATTTATATATTATATTCTTTATATGCTTTTATATGTATTAATATGTTTTATACATATTAATGTATAACCATTAATTGTGTGCTTATACTTACTGATCTTCCTTCTCCTATCACTTAGGAGTGATGAGGGAATACATTGCTATGCCTGGGATACATACTGGACAGAACAGAAGCTCAGGAAAGCTTGCTGAGTCAATGAGTGGAATTCCTAACACATTTTGTGCTACCCCCAGGGATTGTGTGGTATATTTAATGATAATCATTAACTCCTAGAGTGTTTTCCTTTGCTAGACTTCATCAAAGACCTCTTCATGCCCCAGTCAGGTTGCTTCCACCTCTTATGGTGGGAAACACTGCCCTGCAGTAGTAGTCCATTTGCAGCTGACATCCATTAGGGTCTGTGCTTCTGGACAGAAGGGATAGGCCTGTCTCATCTCTGGATGTCCAGTACTTAGCAGAGAACTGGGTGCTCACTTGATGAATCAATCAATATGAGATCAGGAAGGAATAAACCTTCCTGGGGGAATTTGGCTGTCACACACTGAGCTGACAGCTGAATTCATGGTGTGACCTAAGATGCTCACTTGCATCTCTCTACAACTGTCTAGCTCACAAGTCTAGTTACCCATGAGTTCCCTGGAGATGGGGGCCTTATAGGTTTTGCTCCAAGGGTGCACAAGATTCTCTGCCAGGTGCCTCCTGGCTTGTTCCAATAAATTTCTAAGGGACAGAGATCAGGCCCAGTATGGGAACAAGGTGGTATGGAGTGTCTGGTACCACAATAGTCCTGTTAGGGGATGGCCAGATGAGGTCTATAGAAGTGAGGAGGGGAGGATAGGAAAGAGGGTGGCAGGGCCCCAAATAATAGCCATGAGAGCTCCTATGCTTCACCTAGCAACTCTGTTCCCATAGACCATGCAGAGCAAGTGCTCAGGATTGGAGACAATCTAGCACAACACTCTACAGGGTGGTTCTATGGGTCATCTTTGCTCTTCACAGTGAGAACTGAAAAGTAGTGATTCCCTGTCATATACAGAGCCAGCTCTGTGCAACCTTTTACCATCTTGCTCCTGCTTTGTCTTGCAGAATATGTTCCTGGAAACCAGGAGCTATGCCACTCCTCCACTCTCAATCACAAATTGGGGTGTGATGTCCATTGCCAAAAGTCAGTCTGTGCCTGGGTGATGAAGCTGGCCTCATGTTACACTGGCTTGGAATAAGAATCTCTCCTTCTGTAGGTCATACTATGTAAGTGACAGACCAAATAGAAAGGCACCCACACTTCCTTCCCTACCCAGCCCCCAGAATTTAAGACACCAATGCTGAGTCTCAGGGTTTGCAGATTTCCAACTGAGGCTTCAAATAAGTGGGTCTTTGGATCTGCACATTTGCAAGGAACCCTTAAATGAGATATCCTTAGTACCTGTATTCTCGGTGGGGGGGGGGGGGGACCTCAAGACATTGCTTTCTCTGCCCAGGGAGAACCAGATAATTAGACAACAGGAGAGGTTCTGGTCTGACCTAGACCAGCATCAATTGCATGAGCAGGGTGATTCCTGAGAGCAGATGCCCTGCTGCCCTTGGAAAAGTTGGCTGGTCTGCATAACCCAAAGTATCCTGGAGAGAAAATTGAGGTTTGCTTCAAATGAGCATTTGAAATGCTAGGACTTGTGCATAGTCAGCACTCAATAAATGGCAGTGTGTATGTCAGTGGTGATGCAAAGATGAGATATTTGTTTTGTAAAGCTATTACTAGATGCTACTACTGAGCACTAAATATGTTAGATGTATTTTGAAGCTGAGCTGTTCTAACAATGCTGTGGTAAGTATTAAGATCCCCACCATGGAGGTGAATGACTGAGTGTGAAATAACAATCTGGCCTCTAGGGCACACAGTGAGGAAGAGGCAGAATTGGGTGGAGAACCCATGGCTATGGGATTTCAGCTTTCCTAACCTAACCTTGACCTTGCCATCTGTGTCTTTGTGCCACATGAGGCTAAAGAAACATCGAAGGCAGTCTGCCTTTGTTGTTCTTGATGGCTGTGGCTATTCATAGTCATCTCCAGTCAGCAATGCCTACCCGTTGAATCAGCAAAAGGGTTGGCAACTCTTAAACACTGTGCAAGTGCTGCCGAGACTAATAATGCTTACACCGCCACTGAATTTAGAGTAGCTTTTTGTCATTTTGTATCTTTTTAGTCAATGCATTCAAACTGAATACAAGTTGGTTACAGCATCACTATATTTAGAGTAGCCTTTTCATTTTGTATCTTTTCAACAAATGGATTTAAACTAAGTGAAAGAAGATATAAATTAAAATAACATTGGGCCCTGAAATTTAAACTGGTGAATTACAAGACATTGTGCTAACACAGCCTCCTTACTTTAGGCAAGGAGAAACTGAATTAGGGAGTCAGTGTCATATCCATGATCATTGATGTCTGACATCACACCATATAATATTCCTTTTTGCTTTTCAGAAAGTGAGGGAAGTGCTTAACAATTTTTAGGGTATCTCTATCTCTGGTTCTTAGGGCTTCCATCTATGACTTCTCAGAATCCCACGACCCCCTATTAGGTCTATTTCCTAAGGTGTAGTGACTTGAAACAACAATAATTTTTGTGAATCTGAAAAACTCAAGCACCACTTATCCAGGTATTGTACTTTGGGGTGTCTTGCAGACTACAGTCAAGTGCCGGCTGGAGCAATAGGTATGTCAAGACTCATGGAGGGCAGATCCTCTCCAGAGTGCACTCATCATTTGAACAAAAGCCATTCTTTTGAAACATGCTGGGTTAAGGAATGTAGTTTCTCACTAGCTATTGGCCATAGTTCTGTGGTCTCTCTAACGTGGCTTGCTGTTACCAAATCCAGCAAACCAAGAAGGTGAGAGAGGAAGAATCCAGCAAGATGGAATTCACAATCTTGGAATGTAATACAGAAGTGGCATCTGTGTTCTTACTGGTTTATGTGTGTCCCCTAGTCTGTGCCACTCTAAGGAGGTGGAAGAATTTTTGGAGGTAGACCCTAGAATGGGAAGAAGTTAGGTTATTGGGGGTGTGTTCTTTAAAGGAACGACAACCTCCTTCATCTCTCCTTGCTTCTTGGCTGTTATAAGGTAAGTGACTTTTTCTACAATGTGTTCCCACCACAGGCCCAAAAGCAACAGGGCCAACGGACCTTGGAGTGAAACCTCCAAAACCATGAGCCAAAACAAACCTTTCCTCTTTTTTAGTTTATTCACTCAGGGATTTTTGTCACAGTAATGAAAAGCTGACTAACATAGCACAGGCTGCTCAGAAGTCACTAGGGGAGGTACCAGAAGTTATCTCTTGCAGAACACCAACTCATTTCCCAATTTTCTCTAGGAGAAAAATCTGAAACAAAAATGTTTCAGCATCACTTATAGGTGAGCTTGCAAGTGACAAGTCATTGCTTCCCAAAATTACTGAGTCAGTTCTGCCTGCTGTATACTCCTTTGGCTTTAGACCAAGGCTCTGAGAACAGTACAGCTGGAAGGGACCTCAATGTCTTTCAGAAAAGGTGTCCAGGGAGGGAAAGCCACTTACTCAATGTGCACAACTTATTCTTTGGTCTTTAAGCCCAGAGTACGTTAGGGTAGAGAGGGTCACTCCCACTCAATCCTACTCTTAGGTCCAGGGAGAGAATACCTCAGAGGCTGCAACTTTCTCTGGACATCCTGTGGGAACTCCACAAGCATTGTGGCCTGCAGGATACTGACTCATGGATCCTGGAAAGCACTCCAATGGAACATATTTTGTAGAGTACTACTCAGCCATAGAAATAGATGGTGGGGGGGGGGAGAATGATGGAAAGGTTAAAACTGATCAAGATGCACTGTACTCATAAATGTACATGTTGAAATAGAAGTCCTTTGTACTAAAGAGGATCATTAAAAAGTATTAAATTATTTGATTTGCAAGAAAATGGGTGCCACTGGAGATTATCATGTTAAACATAATAACCTGGACTCAGACCAATATCACATATTTTTGTTTATATGTGGAATCCAGACCTTTTTTTTAAAAAAAAAAAGGAAATGAAATGAAAAGGGAGACTACTTAGGAAGAGAAAAATTAGTGGGTAAGGGAAGGCATCAAGGGATGGCAATGAGGGAGAGAATATGATTACGGTACAATACATACATAAATGATGAGGAGAAGACTTGGGTGGAGGATTGGGGACTCAGGAGTGGGTCATAGTTTCAGGCTATCTTCTGAAAGAAGTTTCGGCAAGAGGATTGTAGCCTTGGAAATAGAGGGAAGCCCACCCAAGATGCAGGAGAACAGACTTTAGGTCCCAGACAAAGGGACTATAAGATTAAGAGATGTGGTGTTCCTTCCTCTAGGCACAAGAGCATTAATTGCCTGTGCTGCTCCTCTGGGAACTGACTTACAGGAGACTGGTTCATAAGATGAGATGCTTTCAAACAGACAGAGCTTGACAATAAAAGAAGCTGCTTTCTTGTTCTCATAAGGGTATGAGAAGTGATTATATGAGTATCTGAGTGTGTTATGGAGATAAGACCTAAAAGTACATCTTAGCCTCTCCAGATAGGAGGCAGCACAAAGCAAGTGAGAGAACCAGACTTTAATTAGTATAGTCTGTCTCTGAGGGCTTGAATAGACACAAAGACACGTGTGTGTGTGTCTGCATGTGTGTGTGCATGTGTATGTGCACACACGACCATGTGTAAGAACAGTCATAAATCCAAGGTCACCTAGGGCATGAGGCTATGAAGACTAGTATAGCAAAGGGTATAGGTGGTAATGCTTCAGCAAGATGTGTGAGACTCACTTTACAATGGCCTCTGGAAAACCCTAGGGGGATGAGACCCCCCATGTACAGGATCTATTGAATACAAATTTGGGTTTTAGAATTTAGAGATCTTGGTTTATATCTTACCTCTGCTATGTCCTTTTGTGGCTCTGTCTTTTTTTTTTTTCTGACAATCAGGGGTACTCTATTTTTGTTCTGGCTCTGGGGCTTGAGCTCAGTGTTTTGCTTATCGCTTGCTTGCTCGCAGCACATGCTTTACCACTTGAGGTATGCCTCTAGTCTGGCTTTTTTTTTCTTGGTTAATCAGAGATAGACTCTCAAACTTTTCTGCCTCAATTGGTTTTTAACCAAGACCGTCAGCCTCCGAGTAGCTAAAATTATAGGCACTGAGTCAACCAAGTATATTCATTTCTTTCTTCTTTATTGTGAAAGTAAAGTACAGAGGGATTACAGTTTCATATGTAAGGCAGGAAATACATTTCTTATCCAACTTGTTAAGTCCTCCCTCATTTCCCCCCTCCGCCTCCGCCTTCTCCTCCCCCCTGAGTTGTACAGTTGGTTTACACCAAATGGTTTTGTAAGTATTGCTTTTGGAATGGTTTGTCTTTTTTATCCTTTGTCTTTCAATTTTGGTATTCCCTTTCCCTTCCTTAGTTCTAACACATGTATATACAGTATCCAAGGTACTAAGATCAGATACAGGGATAGCAGGAGTAAAACCATGGGAAGGGAATACATGAGGAAAAAAAGGAAAAAAAAGGGTAGTTTCACATGGCATGTTGAAAATAATTACAACAATGATATACCACTTGTTTCCATAATGTGGAGTTCATTTCGCTTAGCATCATCTTACGTGTTCATACGGGCATAGCTTTTGGGCTATTGTGATCTTCTGCTATGACTAGCCTAAACATGTACTAATTATATTCCCTTTGAGGGATACTATAGAGTCCATGTTTCTTTGAGTCTGGCTCACTTCACTTAGTATAACTTTTTCCAAGTTCTTCCATTTCCTTATGAACGGGCCTCTTCAACAAATGGTGCTGGCAAAACTGGTTCAATACCTATAACAAACTAAAACTAGATCCTTATATATCACACTGCCCTAAAATCAATTCCAAATGGATCAAACACCTCAAAGTAAAATCAGATACCCTGAAAACACTACAAGAAGGAATAGGAGAAACTCTTGTGCTCCTTGGCACAGGACAAAAATTTCTTAGTAAAGGCCCAGAAATGCAACAAATCAAAGAAAGATTGGACAAATGGGACTGAATTGAACTGCAGGGCTTCTGCAGGGCAAAGGACATAGCTCACAAGATAAACAGAAAGTCCACAGATTGAGAGAAGATCTTTACTAGCCACACAACGGACAAAGGCTTCATATCTAAAATATACGTAGAACTTAAAAAATTAAATTCCTTCAAAACAAATCCTCAAAGAACCAACTGCCGTCTCAACAAATGGGCTAAAGACCTAAAAATAGACTTCTCTGAAGAGGAAATGAGAATGGCCAAGAAACACGCGAAGAAGTACTCTACACTACTGGCCATGAAAGAAATGTAAATCAAAACAACATTGAGACTCCACCTCACCCCAGTAAGAATGTCCATTTTCAGGAAAATTAATAACAACAAATGCTGGAGGGGGTGTGGCCAAAAGGGAACCCTACTACATTGTTGGTGGGTGTATAAACTTGTTCAACCACTCTGGAAAGCAGTATGGAGATTCCTCAGAAGGCTAAACATACAGCTCCCCTATGATTCAGTAGCCTCACTTTTGGGCATGTACCCAAAAGATTACAAGCAAGAGCACACTAAAGCCACCAGCACAACCATGTTCATCTCAACACAATTTGTCATTGCTAAAATATGGAACCAATGTAGATGCCCCTCAGTAGATGACTTGATCAGGAAAATGTGGTACATATACACAATGGAATTCTATGCCTCTATCAGAAAGAACAAAGTATATTCTTAATAGTCTTACCTATGACAGGTTATGAGGATCTTTGTGAGCAGAGAGCTGGCTAATGGATTTCAACAATGTCTGGCAAATGTCAAGCTTGGCTCAAAAAAATGGAAGCTAGTATTTATTTTAGACATGGGGGTGTCACAGAAGTGAGCCCAAAGGTGTGATGGCCAGGTTAGCTGTCGCCCTGTTCTGGCCCTCCCCAGCAGTGGTATCCACCTCTGTGTACTGGTACACATGTGTGCTCACTACATGAAGGGAAAGGGTGTAGTTTATGTCTTTGCCTTAAAAAAGAATACTTATTTACCCCATGTGACAAATAGCATGAAGGTGTGCTAGTCATGGTTCAGATAAGCCTTACATGGATTTGTCAGTGCCCACCTGACCAACTCAAGCTGACTTTTTACTATCTGAGAACTTCCTTAGAAAATGCCAATGGTCGTGATTTGCAAAGACTGCTGGGGAGCACAGTGATATGTGACCAGAGTGGCATATACTAACTTCCCAAGGCCTGGTTTTCCCATCCATTAATGTCAATATGCCACCTCTACTTCCAGTGAACTTACATGTCCTGAAGCATCTCTTTTCCCCTGTCTGCATTTATGGAAAACTGTTTGCTTCAAATTCCACAGGCAGCAATAACCCTGGGGTCCTGAGGAATGTTCAATATGATCCAGGACAGTTGAGTTTATTGCAGAGGACTCAGGTAACAGGGGACTAATTCAGCAGCACATTCTCATTACTGAAGCTCAGCACAGGATTTGGAGGCTGAACACAGGAACAGTAGAGGCCCTGGGAGGAAATCCATCTTGGAGTTGATCCTGGAGCTTATCTTTCAACCTTTCTAGGGACCATGTAGGTTTCCTGCCTGCTTTCCCATGTTGTTGTCAAAATCTATTTACAATAAACTATTATAAATTTTAAGTTTAGATATACTCTTAAGACATAGATTTTTGATAAATGGATAATACATGTTAAAATCATAAATATATACTTACCTTTCTCTCTGACAAGCATAAAGAGTTTCCTTCTGAGCCAGATTGCTATGTGGCCCAGGTGCACAGGATAATCTCCATATTTAAGACCCTGTCTGACAGGAACACTAAGGGACAGGGTAAGATTGAGGTGTGGAAGACACTGTAACTGAACCTTTATCATGTGCTGGGCACTGATCTAGATGTTTTACATGGATCACGCCATTCAATTTCTTAACAACCTCCTGCCATAGGCAGCTCTTCCAAGAACTCACTCCTTCCCACAGAGCCCCTGGTATGATCTTTGAGCCACAGATCAGAAGGCCTTGTCCTGGGACCAGGAGCTATGGGGTCCTTGGCTATCTACCAGTCTAAAGCCACCTCTGTCCCTGACTATTGTGTACAGATGCCGGATGCTAAGAATTCACCAGGGTGCCCTGGGGGTACTAGCTATAGTAGAGATTTGATTCACTAGTAAACCATGAATTGAAAATGGCCCTACGAATCTTACCTCAAAAATGATTCATCAGTCACCTGTCTGGGCTGTGTGCAGCTGCTAAGGTCTCATGAAGGCCATCTGCTCTGTCTCCACACCATAGTCCCTCTTTCTCTGCTATCCAAGTCCCTATGTGCATAAGGCCTGATCACCCAGTGAGCAGCCTGAGGATGAAATCCAGGGAGGAAAAGTGTGAGCAGTCAAAGAAAGACAGACAGACAAAGCACGCAGTAGCAGCTGGTGTGGGCAGCTAGATTCTCATCTCTAATCTTAGCTCCTGCAGTCTGTGGGGGAGAAATGCCACAATTTACATGACAAGGGCCAAAGGAGAGAATTATGGCAAATCAATTCTGCACGAAGAGATAAAGCCTCCTATTTAATGTATGCAGTGGAAGGTAGAAATTCAATCCTCGTAATGTCAGATGATACTGATTAAAACTGACATTCATTATTAGTGCGATGATTTTTCTTTCTCTTCTTAGACCTGAAGAACAAACAGCCCTCATAAAGAAAGGGCTGTTGAACTCCATTGTAAACAGGCAGCTGAATAAAGCAAGGGCTGCTGGGGCTGTAACTGAAGCTGGCAAAGGGCAAGCAGGGACCAGCACCACCCTGAGAGGCTCCTGGACTCCCTGTCAAGTCCTTGTCAACTATACCCAAAATGTGTACCCCTGGGCCAATTACATTCCCCCTCTAAGTTGGTTCCCTCCTTGACAAATGTGGCTCTCAAAAGCCTCAAGATATCTCAAGAAAAACTACTTAAATAGGTTGGAATGTCTCCCATACTCTGATCCATTAGACCTCCACAATGCACGTTAGTGGGCTTACAGCTCTGAAAAGTCATGCAGCAAAGAAACCTGCTTAATTGTGCCTTGCATTTCCTCATGTAAGGTTTAGCAAACTTTTCCTGCCTAGGATCACACTTCTGTTCCAATAATTAAATTGTACTGTTATAGTGCAAAAACAGTTGAGACAATATGTAAATTGGAAAGGTATGACTGTGTTCTTTAAATAAAACTTTCTTTAAAAAAAAGCTAGCTAGTGGTATAGTTTGTCAATGTGTGCCCAAAACTAGGATCCAACTCAGCCACAACCTTCTTTTCTATATGTGATTCTATGCTGTGTTATTGCTCCTGGTATCTAGCACTCACTTTCTTGAATGCTAGGCATTAACATGACAATTTATTTTTTTTAATGTATATAAGGCACTTGGCACACTACCTAAACACAGTGGCAAGTAATGTTCATAGTTGATGATGACAGTTTTGTTCTGTGGTTGTTGTTGTTGTTGCCATCATCATTATTCTCCACAAAGTCCTTTAGTGCTGACTTGGGTTCTGTTAGGAGGTAAGGAATGAGAAGGACTAGCTTCTAATGTGTCACCAGGGAGATCCACAGCAAAGCCCCCTTGTGGAGTTGCTTGACTCATCATTAATTTCTCATCAGAGTTCATCTTCCCTGACCTCCCTGTCAGAGAAATTCCTTCAGCTTCCTTTCAGCTTGGGTAATTATAACCCAACACAGTACTGGACCACTAAATGAACTGTGGTTCAACTCACTGCCACCCTCCAGATTCTGCCCCATCCAGCTGGCCAGGGTCACCTGGTTAAAAACATCTACCCCATTTCTACAGGCTCCGTCCAGACAGCCAGGAGCCCAGGAGACCTCTGGAAGCTGGGAACTATGCTAAAAATGTGCACCTGTCTTGGGTAATGAAAAACCATTTCCCAGATGCCTGGCAAAACCTCCTTTTTAATTATACCTCCTTATGTGGAAAGCCTCACTTCTAAAGTAGACATTATATTTGAATCAAAATTTCTGACCTGACAAGGAAAGGGACTCTGCTTAGGAGAGGGGAGCCACGTGTGCCAGCGTGCATGGGAGCCAGCAGGAATCAGAGATGGGTATATAGATGTACTGGGGCGTATGCTTTCACAGCAAGGGGATAGGTGAAAACCTAGTACAAAGATTTTTAGTCTTCACTGATCAATGGCTTAGGTTTGGCAATCTCACTTTATACTTGCAAAAACAAGCACCATTCTTGGCACATAGTAGGTATTCCATTGATAGGAATATTTGACAAATTAATTCATTAGTTAATACACTCTCCATCTTTTTTTCTCCTCTTGCTTTAGTTTGGTAGGCTGAGGCGGTTTTCCTTCTCAAATTTCAAACTGGCTTCCTGGTGTCCAGTACTTTGACATGGTCTCTTGGCTAGCACCGCGCCCCCCCCCCCCCCCCCCCGGCTCTCACATTTAAAACCTCCCATCAGTGCTTCTCACAGTCCTGCCTCTGGGCTGCCTGTGCACTCATCCTAAGTATCTGGGCCTCTTGGCTTTGCTGATACCCAGCTTCCCATGCAGATTCCTCAGCCCCATCCTCATGCTGACCCTAACTGGAGCTCACCACAATGCAATCAAGAACGAGGTCTTATTCTCACATTCTACTTTTTCTCCCTGGTGTCAAAACACTTTTTCTAATTGATCTTGGAAATTTTATGCCTGATAAACTTTTTTTTTTAATGCACCTAGCTGATTACCTTGCAAGGGCTCTCTGAGCATTTTGAGGGCTCTGGGACAACTTTCTAGACAAGATCTTTATTTAGGGCAATTGATGCTGAATGAGTCATAACAACAGCAGAATTGGCCTTTGATTGAAAAGTGCTTATAGCAGGCAAAGTACTGTCACACAGCATGATGAGATAGGGTGACAACCACCTGCAGTACCTAGTCCCAGACTCAACATTTCAATCTTGGATCTCCTCTTCTTGGCTGAGAGCTTTCCAGCAAGGCCTGCAGCCTCTCTGAACTACTCATTATGGTTACTCATAATATAAAATGCAGATGCACAATCATGGCCTTATCCAGCCCAGGGAAATACTATGAGAATGAGATGAGATGATTCACTGAGAAGAAAGTTCCCGATCAACTGCCAAGATCACTATTTCATTCAGCCTGCCATATGTCAGGCTCTCTGTGGGAGACCTTCATGAAGGCTGCACATTTTCTAGTATGGTCTTCAAGTCACAGCTGAGAAAACAGACCCAGAGAGAAATGGCGTGGCCAACGCCACAGAAGCCATGCACATCCAGTTCTGCCAGACTACAAAGCCCAACCTTTCACTGTGCCACACAGTGGACATTTTACTGTGCTTTAAGATAGAAGCATATACCTCAGGAGGCAGCCACCCCCACTCCATAAATCCTTCCAGATTAACTGTTAGAATACATAAGATATAATAAATAATGCAGGTAAAATCAATGCCAGCTCCAAGCCCTCTAGGAGTTTTGGGTGTAATGCAAGTGGCAAACATTACAGGAGACAGAAAACAGCAGAGTTAGTCACAAAAGGACCATCAACAAGACAGGTTTCACAGAGTTTGCAATTTTTCTTAGCAATGCCCTCATCAGTGCTCATCTGCCATGGTTGATGGAAGACTGTCTGAGTACCCGATTCACCTTGAAACAGTTTTTGATATCTTTGTCCACGAATATCATTTTGTTCTAACCCAAGACTAGTCATAGTTATTTCTTTGCGACAAAGTTTAGAGGCAAAGATCTGGGAAGGCAAAGATGGGAGGGCTTGATCCCCTTTACGCTCTCCTGATAGCTGTGGTGGTTAGAGAAACAGAGCCTGATGGGAGGAGAGGGGAAATGAGGCAGGAAGATGGCAACCTGGGGCTGCTGGAAGTAGGCCAGATGCTCTGACCCAGGGCTGAAGACTGGGGTGGGAGCTGGGGTTACTTAGCAGTCTGAGGAAGGAAGGAACTTTACCATTATCCTTTACTTCTTCAAATCTGAGCTTGTGCCCCAGGACATCCCAGGGCGATGGCTTCTCTAGTAAACGTTTAGCATAGTGTTTCTTAGTGTATTGGGTCATGGGACCCATTCGCATGCTACAGTGCTAATGCTACTTGGGACATCACTTGAGCAAAATTATGATTTTTCTTTTTTATATGAGGACCCACAGTCCAGAGTGGGTGGGGGTAAGGGAGTGAGGGAAGGGATGACTGATTTAGATCAGTTGGTAAGGAACCTGAGATAAGAATCTAGACCAGAGTCTTTAAAGTAATCCAGTCAGTGGAAATACAAATAGTCATAGGAGTAAATGCATACGGGCTCTAAAAGGGGAAAAATTCCTTGGTTCCAGCTTCTGTTAGCTAACATTTTAATATATAATGCATTTGGTGCAACTTATTTTACTCTAAGGTAACTATCATTGCAAGACTGATATATTCATGGCTGGGTATGGTAACTCATATCTATAATGTCAGCTACTTTAGAGGTGGAGATTTGGGAGGCTAGCAATTCAAAACCAGCTCCAGCAAAAAGTTCACAAGATGCCATTTTAATCAATAGCTGCGCACAGTGGTGTGTGCCTTTCTTTCCAACTACTCAAGAAGCACAAATAGGAAGATTGCAATCCAGACTGGCCTGGGAAAAAGTGAAATTGTAACCCCTAAAATAACTAAAGCAAAAAGGGCTAGGGGTGTGGCTTAAGTGGCAGAGTGCCTGTCCCATGAGCACTTGCTAGAACTGCAAGGCCCTGAGTTCAGCTTTTGTCAAAACTGTTTCTTACTGGCAATGGGCATTCAATTTCAGGAAGCCAAAGGGAGAATCAGAGCCTGGGGCTGACAGAATACCTAGGTGAAGGGGAACATACCTCTTGGCTCTTGCCATGTGAGTATGTAGGTTGAACATTACTGTCTTTTTAAAAAAAAATTATTTCTCAAGAGAAGCCATATAGATGGACATTGATGGCATACCTCCTGAAGAATAACGGTTGTTGTTGTTTTATCGGCCTGAATTTTGTCCGTATGTCCCTATTTTTGTTGTGCGCTATCTTTCTTCTTCCACTCCCACCCATTCCTCTCCATAGCTGGCCAAGCGCAGGCATGCTCTGGCAGTAGTGGGCAGAAGCAGGCAGGTCAGCAAGGGGGCAGAGGTCTTCCTCCTCCTCAGCTTGTTAGGACACCAAGGTATTCCCCACACAGATAAACTGGGACCACAGGGCTCCACAAAGAGTAGTTCTCCACATAAATATTGCCAGGCTTGAGCTAATGTGATGGCGGCCGGTCTGTAATCCAAACAAAATAGACCATTGTCCCAGGATGATTTCTCCTCTGGACAAAAGCCTGTGAACACTTCAGTTTCCCACTTTTTTTAACCTCTGTATTTATGGGCCATGTTAATTTAATTCAGCAGCTCCGCCTTCACCATGCTTCAAAAGCAGCCTATATTTGCATTTCATGATTTCAAAGCCTTTCTGGTCTGCTGGGTTTCACTGAAAGGGGAAGCTTTGTCCTCTTCATTCTGAGAAAGAAGTCAGAAAGCCACCCAAGCCCTTTGACACAACACAAAACACTCTACAGGCAGGCTGCCACTCATATCACTGGAACAGGCACAACCCCACAACACCTGGAACTGTCCCAACTCAGCTCTCCCTGCCAATCCTGAAAAGAGGCTGTGACCTCTGGGGAATGGACACCCTCCTGCTCAGAGGCTGCTGACCCTGGGCCTGTGGACAGTTCGTTGTGTGAGCCACTGGCCAGGCCTGCTGAG
The DNA here is from genome assembly GCF_023159225.1 of Perognathus longimembris pacificus. NCBI lineage: Eukaryota > Metazoa > Chordata > Mammalia > Rodentia > Heteromyidae > Perognathus > Perognathus longimembris. Next base: position 26,499,492 of record NC_063173.1, on the reverse strand, counting down.
TGCGGGGATTATTCAACTGTTGGGTCTCTGTCCCCATCAAGGATTACCGCACTGTATGCACAGGGATAGGGGAGGAGCCTGAAGTCCTCCATCCCTAACTTACCAGTGTCTGGCACTGACTTTGTCAGGTTTACCTCATTCCAACCGTAGAGCCTGTGAGATAAAGCCTAGGGATTTCTTTGTACAGATGAGGAAACCAGAGCATAGAGGGGCCAAGTGAGTTGCCTGAGGCCTCAAACCCTTTAGAAATAAAAATATTTTCTTTGGAAAGCAAAGTTGTTGACTTTTTGTCCTTGTCCTTGGATGACTGAGATTTGGGGCTTATAAGAAGCCAGTGAATTTCTATTTATCTTTTCAATATAAATTTTTACTGCATATATCATCAATGGGTATGCCATTTTTTCAAAACATTAAAGACTTAGAGCTCCTTCAGTTACCTCCTCCATCTCTCTCCTGCTGTCTGTGTTCACACACTCCAAGTGCTTTTTTTCCTCCCCACAAAGGACTAGCTTCCAGAAAACCCTTATACCAACTTCCCAAAGATTTATAAACTATGTGTTTTCTAATGGCTACATATGTGCACATTGTTTAGCATGATCTAGTAAAATGGCAATGGTAGTATTTACATGTCACAATTTAGTTTTGTTTTTCTTTTTGGCACTATTAAGACTTGAACCCAGGATTTTTCTAAGATTCACCTAAGCTTGCTACCATGTGAGCTATGCCAACAAGCCATGGTGGTGATGAGAATAATGATGATGTTAATTTGTTTTTGAGATAGGGTTTTATGCCTTTCCTCAAACTTGTGATCTTTCTGTTTCTGCCCCTGAGTAGCTGGGATTATAGGTGTAAGGCAAAACACCCAGCTATAATTAACTCTGTGTGTGTGTGTGTGTGTGTGTGTGTGTGTGTGTGTGTGTGTGTGTAGTACTAGGGTTTGAATTTAGAGGCTCAAATATTCTAATCTAGTGTAATCCTGAGGAGCCCTGATTTTTTATTCTTCCCAGTGGTTATTTAGATAGGGTTTTGCTTCCTACCATGTGGGTCCAAACACATGACGGACCTACTCCGGGGCTTCATTTCATCACTGAGATCATAGGCTCACTTTATCAAGTACAGCTCCTCCCCCTCCCTTCATGAAGGAGGAGTCTCACAGACTTTCTGTTCTGGCTGTCCTTGAACTCTAATCCTCTTCCCCAATCTCAGCCCTCCCATGTAGTTTAGGATGACAAGTATACAACCATTGTGCTCACCGATTGGTTGAGAAGCAATCTTGTAAACTTTTCAGTCCAAGCTGGCCTTAAACTACAATCCTATTTTCAGTCTCCTAGAAATGAGCCACTGGCAACTAGCTACTATTTACTTTTTCACACTCAACACAATCTAAAACTACCTCAATTTTCCTAACAGGCTCCATAGCAAGGTCACATAGGAGTTCACCTTCACAAGTCCAGCTGAAGGGGAAGAAACCTTGTGCTGCTTCCTGGGGCGCCTTTGCAAGCTTTACCTCAGAGCTGATGTGAGAAGGGTAGTTGCTATAGGGAAAAAACCCTACTAATTCCCAGTATCTTCCTACCTATCCTCTAACGGAGGGCCCTGACTTCTTATGTCTTCTACAACTCTGGCACAGTGATGTGAGCAGCGTTCTTGGGGAATGTTTTGGGAGTGTCATATGTTAGAAAATGGGGTAGGCTGCACTGGGAAGAAACAAAGGGCTCTGTGGGCTCCAGAGAACCCTGTGGGGACCTCAGAGTTGTTCCAAGTCAAGGCAAGGGAGACATGATACCATATGCCTGAAGAAGCTCCTTATTGGCAAAAAACAAACAAACAAAAAAAAAAAAACAAGAGGGTGGAATCTTGTGTGAGATAATTTCCTATGGCACAAGGCAAAGGTCACAAAGGGCCATAATTGTGTACTATCAACTTGTGAAGGATGGGATCATCACCCTGAAGAGCGAAAGCGCACCATAGCTTACACTGCACATACTTTCAGAAGCATGGCAGCAAAACTTGAAACTACATCTCCCAGCATTCCTGCCAGCAATGGCTTGTTCTGACCAATAAACATGGCAGAAATGAGAGCAAGTTAAAGGGTTGTGCCTTAAGGGGAAAGACTGTGCCATGAAATTATATCAGGCTTTGCAAGAAAGACAGGTCAATTTTAGTGCTCTTTAATCAATTTTATTTGGATCTAGACAGTATATACTGACTCATGAGGCATATACTTTTGAATAAATCCAGTAGATATACTACTAAGCCTCTCCATAGTCGTCATATCTATGCCAATTTATAAGCTCCACCTGCAGAGTACAACTGTGTACTCAGCCGTCAGTACCCTCTAACACAGAGGTCCAACTATGACCAACCTCCCAGTGTACTAGCAGTAGACAGGGATTCTGTCACATGTACAGAACAAAATAAGTCCACCTCAGGAATAAATAGACCCAACAGGCCCACCTATGCCACATAGCTCCTGGCTGGGAGAATCAGGACAGAAGGAGTAATGTGGAGTTGAGGTAGCATTCTGAGCTCTGATGCCTGGGCTCCAACCGTACCTAACCTGGCTGCCCACAGGAGCCTAGGGAAGCTTACCTGGGTCTTCTGTCTTTTCTTCTTGGAAAAGTGGGCATTGTTGGCCGGTACAGAAAGGGAGAGCTCTGCACCAGAACTAAAAAATCTCCAGCTCATTGTGGAGCTCTGTGAGCCCAACTGTTGAGCTGCCAGGATCCTATCAGGTGGGCAGAGAGCATTAGCTTGGCTACCTCTGCTGAATAACTGATTCACCATTGAAACCTCAAACCTTTGCAAGGTACTTCATCTTCTCAGCAGGTTCCACCAAGCTTATTAAGGGCACTGCCTGAATCAGGCAGGAAGTGAGGGCCTTGCGAAAACAGCACACAGGGAGGAGGGCAGCTAATCTCCCCAGGGCTTGTTGTGGGCCAAAGCTTTACAATCATCACCCCATTTAATCTTTTTGACAACTTGCAAGACCCAAGTATGACTACAGATGAGGAAATCAATACTCAAAGGAATGAATGAATGTGCTCAGTGGACAGAGTGAGGCTTCAGAGCAACCCTTATTTCTCTCAGCTCAACAATGGAATCAAGACTCAAACTATTATTCATAGCTTATATTTTGACATTACATCTATTGCAAGGATTGTTCTTTACATATTTTAGCTATTGAATTCTTAGTACAACCCTATCATTGTTTTACAGATGAGGAGACTGAGGTGCAATGGTTAAATAATTGGTCAAGGTCATACATAGAAATTGAAGCTAGAATCGGAACCTGAGCCTGGATCTTGAGTCCACTTGCTTGTCCTTCGTACACTAGTCCCTCTCTGATCAATGTTCTTCCCTACACCCTGAACTAGCTGGAAAGAATACTGGAACTTAAGGGGATCAGAGAGAGCACAAGTGAATTTCCCCGTCGTGCAGATGGACAAACAGAGCCAGTGATGAAAAAACACACAGATGGGTAACAAAGCAGAGGGCAGAATCAGGGGAGAGGGGGAAGAAACACCTTTTCTTATTTTAATAGGTCTGAAGTTCTCAGGAATCTGGTGGGTCTAGCTGCAGTGAGGGTGACAGCCCAGAGTTGGATGTGGAAAGAAGATGGAGCTGGCAGTGGCTGTGAAGGCTCTGGTGCTCTGGAAGCTGAATGGGTCCCAAGATGTGGGGCTGCAGTTCTATCCCATTCACTTACAGGTTAAGCTGTGCCCTCTTAGATTTACGCAGCTAGTTGAAACCTGGTGAGGATGAGGATGAGCCTGTAATCATTACTGAGAGGCAGAGGAAGGTAATGGTTATAAGAATGTAGTATGAGGGACTGGGAATATGGCCTAGTGGCAAGAGTGCTTGCCTTGTATACACGAAGCCCTGGGTTCGATTCCCCAGCACCACATATATAGAAAATGGCTAGAAGTGGTGCTGTGGCTCAAGTGGCAGAGTGCTAGCCTTGAGCAAGAAGAAGCCAGGGACAGTGCTCAGACCGAGTCCAAGGCCCAGAACTGGCAAAAAAAAAAAAATGCAGTCTGGGAAACCCCATCCTTCACTCTCTGTGTGAGCCAAGACAGCTTTTTCATCTCTCTAGCCCTCGTGTCCCACACTGCAAGAGTCACACAATGGTAAGAATGAGCACTGAATCCAGTCCTGAAGGAAAGAACCTGGCACAAAGTAAGTGCTCAAGAAATAGCTATTGCTTGTGGCTGTCATTAACACTGCTTCATGTTGGCAGTGGTAGTGTCAATAAAGACTCTGGCACTGACCACATGGCAGGCAAAAAGCACAGTACATATTTCCTCATCTCAATCATGGACTTTGGTAGATATTTCTCTCTCCAGTTTGCAGATAAGGAAATGGAGACATAGAAAGGTTAAGATACCTACATAAGGGAACAAATGATCTTCTTTAGGTACATGCTTCCTTAGTGCAGAATCTGCTCTGGTGACATGAGTGTGTAGCCCTGGGTGCTAGGGATGATTTGAAAGAATAGAAGGTACATTTGAATGAAGGTCTTACAATACTGCTGTGAGTCTGGAGATTCCAGATAACCCTTCATAACAGCAAGAGCACTGGGGGTGGGGGGAGACGGGTTCTCTTTTTGCCCCAGCGGACCCATTCCCCAGACTGTGTCCTGCTCTGTCCTTTGGAAGGCTGACCCAAGAGTCTATGTCACACAGGCTCCCTTGCCCTCTGATTAATCAATAGCACCAACAAGACAAGGAGGAAAGGAGAGCCTGGATGGCCATTCCCCAGCTCTCTTCCTACCAGGCTGGTCTCATTCCTTTTCATAAGTCCCAAGCTGCTTTTGGGTAGCCCATTGCCCAGGGCATGGTTCTTTCATTGGACTTTTTGATCTAGGGCTCTGAACAGTTTTGAGTCTGCCATTTCCTGTTGGCTACATGAACCATGCCCGTGCCTTTGTAAACAGCCTCTTCATTAAGTTGTCTGCATGCACCAGGGCAGTGGGCAACCTGCTTCCTATTGGAGCCCTAATCTAGGCTTCAAGATTCTGACAAACTTAGAGCAGAAGCGCATTGCTGGAGTCACTTTGGCTCACTTGGAGTCTGCTTAAAGGATGGCACAGAACCTGCAGTGAGTTATCAGGGCATCCTCCAGCTCTTAGGAGTCTCACAGCTCTGCTGCACTGATTCACTGGCTCTTCTGGGTCTCACTCTGCATCTCAACCCCAGTGGGAAAGGAAATAAATCCTCTCCAGAAACACTCCCAGAAAAGCTGCCTGCATAGCTTCCTGCACCTCTTAGCAGGATTAAGAGCAGTATCAAGCCATCTGCAGGCTCTCTCTGGCACCCTCCTCTCTTGATGGCAATGAGAAGCACAAGGCAGGGACAGCACAGGAGCTGCTTTGACATTCTTGCTTCTTTCTAAGAAAACAGGCCTCTACCAAGGCTGTGGTATATATGACAGTTCACTTCCTGTTGCTGACAAATACCTGAGAAAATCAACTTAAGGAAGGAAAGAAGGATTTATTTGGGCTCAAGGTTTCACAGGGTTCAGTCTAAGGTTGGCTGAATCTATTACTATGATCCTGGTGTAATACTATATATCATGACAAAGAGGGCATGATAGAGTAGAGGTGCTCAGCTCATGGCAGCTAGGAGGAAACAGAGAAAAGAAATAGAGAGAGGGAAGCCAGAGGGATACCTGAATATATGGTACACCCCCAATAAGTGATGTTTCCTCCAAATAGGCCCTTCCTGTCACAGTTTCTACCACCACTTAAGAGTCCATTCAAATGTTGAGCCTATCCATGCATTAGTCCAAGATTAGATCAGATTCCTCATGATTCAATAATTTCCCAATTACTAGATTCCCTAACTGGGAAATAAGTCTTCAGTGTATGAGCCTTTTGGCAGACCCTTTACATTGAATATTTACATTAGCAAGAGGATGGGACTCTTGCATGAATAAATAGCTTCTCCATCACTCCTGCCTCCACCCAAGGCCCTGTCTTGGCTCCTTCTTGCCTTGCATTACACATACAGATATTCTTAGGGTCAGAATGCCACCAGTAATCTAAAGGAGGCAGTAGATTCCTTGGATATCATACTTTGCTACTAACTCTGCCATCAGACAGAAATCACTTTAAGTGATTTTGAGTACTTTCTCCATCCCAAGTGTTATTCTATGAGCATATTTTTTTTACCTAAGTCTTATGAGAATGTATGGCAATTCTACACATTAAAAATTCCATTTTATAGCTCCAAGGTCACAGGCATAGTACAGGGACTCAAACCTTTGTCTCCAAACTCTCCACATTAAGTCATTAATTATGTGATGTGCCTTTCATATGGCCCAGTATGCACTTCAATTTTCTCTTCTAAAGAACAGAGGACACAATGCTACCTAAAAGATAATAGCATCAGAGAAAAGCCTAGCCACATACTAATAACAATAATAGCTTTGGATTTTTAAGATTTAACTAGAGCCTGGCACTAGCCTAGAGTTTTATTTCAATTTAATCTTCCTAATTCATTATGGGTTGAATCACATCTTCCCAAGTGATATGTGGAAGTTCTAATCCGCAGTACGTTAGGATGTGACCTTATTTGGAAAAAGGGACATTGAAGATATAAAGATAAGGTCATTTTAGAGTAAATGGGCTCCTTAATAAGCCACATCATTCTAAGTACAGAGAGAGACACATGGAGAATTCCATACAAAGACACAGAGACAGGCAGAGAAAGAATTCAGAGGCAGAGACTGATTCTGTCACAAGCCAAGGAGCACATGGGAATGTCAGAAACTAGAAGGAACAAGGGAAGATGTCCCTACTCCCTTAACCCATCAGAGGGGCCACAGCCCTGCCAATACTTTGATTTTGGATTTCTAGCCCTCCAAACTATGGGTGAATAAATTACTATTTTCTTTGTCATTCAATTTGTACACTTGATTACAAGCAGACCTAAGAACATAGGTTTGTTTTAAATTTAATTTTATCGTCAAGGTGATGTACAGAGGGGTTACAGTTAAATACATAAGATAGTGAGTACATTTCTTGTCAAAATTGTGACCTGCTCCCTCCTTTTTCTCCCAATTTTCCTCCCCCCTAGAGCGCCCCCCAAATTGTATAGATCATTTCCAACATATTATCTTCAGTATCACTGTTGTATTGGTTCACTCTTTATCCCTTGTCTCATCATTTCATGTTCCACTTACCTTCCCGAATTCAGATAAACATATATACAATACCCAGGTTAGCAAAATCAAATACAATGACAACAGGGGATAAACCATAGGGAAAAACACCCAAAAGAAATAACTTCACATAGTCTGTTAAAAACAACAGCAAAGAAAAACATCTTGTTTCCATATCTTCATTTCACTTAGTATCATCTTATATGATCATATGTAGATAGTTTTTGAGTTGTTGTGATCCTCTTCTAGGACTATCCTAGACATATAACAATTATTACCAATGAGGGAAACCATGGAATCTATGTTTGTTTGTTTCTGGCTTACTTCACTTAATATTTTTTCCATGTCTTTCCATTTCTTTACCTGTAGAATGATGCCATTCTTTCTGATGGAAGCATAGAATTCCATTGTGTATATATACCATATTTCCTCCATCCATTCATCTACTGAGGGGCATTTGGGCTGGTTCTATATCTTATCTGTGGTAAATAAGCTGCAAAGAACATGGTTGTGCTGGTAGCTTTAGTAGGGCCTTGTTTGTGGTCATTTGGGTAAATGCTTACAGGGATTTCTTGGTCATAGGGCAGCTCTTTGTCTAGCCTTTTGAGGAATCTCCATACTGCTTTCCAGAGTGGTTGAACAAGTTTACACTCCCACCAACAATGTAGTAGGATTCCTTTTTTGGCCACATTTCCACCAGTATCTGATGTTACTAGATTTCTTCATAATGGCCATTCTAACTAGAATGAGGTGGAATCTCAGTGTTGTTTTGATTTTCATTTCTTTTAAGGCCAGAGATATTGAGCATTTCTTTGTGTCTATTTGCCATTCTTATTTCTTCTTCAGAGAAGTCTCTCTTTAAGTGTTTGGCCAATTATTAATGGGGTGGTTGTTTCTTTGAGGATTTGTTTTGGGTTCTAATTGTTTGAGTTCTAAGTCCATTTTAGACATGAAGCCCTTGTCTGTTGTGTGGCTAGTAAAAATCTTTTCCCAATCTGTGGGCTTTCTGTTTATCTTGTTAGCTATGTCCTTTGCCATGCAAAGGCTCTGCAGTTCAATGCAATCTAATTTTTTCCAACCTTTCTTTGATTTGTTGTTTCTGGGCCTTTATTGATAAAGTTTCCGTCTGTGCCAAGGAGCCCTGGTGTCTCACCTATTCCTTCCTGTAATATTTTCAGGGAATCTGCTTTTACCTCATGGTCTTTGATCCATTCGGAATTGATTCTGGTGCAGGGTTACATATAAGGACCTAACTTTAGTTTTCTACAGGTGTTTAGGTTCACGCTTGGTACAACTACATAATAATAATAAAAAAAGATAAATAAAACCCTGAGATTCCGAGACATGAACTTGCTCAAGGTCACACAGCAACACCAGGAATGGAACACAGTCTATTGGATTCCAGAACCTCTATGCCCCTAGCTTTCCCTGTGTTAGGTTCAGCATGTGTTCATTCCCTTCCATGTGTCACTCCCTTCATCTGCTCTTTCTTCCCATCCTTTTCCTCCTTGATTCAGACCCACACCCCTTGGGAGACTACTCTGTTGGCTCTTGCATTTGTAACTTTTTTTCTCTGTGAACTCTCAGGTTTCCACACACTCCAGGGCCATGCAGTACCTTTCCTTATGCCTTCCTCTGCGGATCCCTTGTTAGTTCAGATGGGGCAGAACCAGGTCAGATCTGTGGCTTCTCTGCCCAGAGCTATGGACGGGGAGTGGGGGCTCACTCGGAATTTGTCCATTCACCTTTAGACTCTCCCATCAAGACAGGATGCTGACTCTACAAGAGCCCATTCTGATTTTCCTGAAAATGTGCAGTAGCCACAGATATCATGGGAGTAAGATGCACTGTGAATATTTCTGTCAGCTTTGAACAACAGATACCTATGACTCAGTCTAAATTTTATGCTTAGCTTCTTACAGGAAAAAAAATCTGTGGTAAAATAAGCTCTTTCACCACCAATCGGAAGGTGTGTTTGAACAAACTTCAGGAAAGCAAATTACATATGGCTTTTAAGCCCATGGGATTTAATTAATTTCTACAAATCTGCCCTAAAGGAATGATCAGAAATCCAGATGATATTTATGTTCAGATATGCACATTAAAATAATATTTGTTATTTTTGAAAAGACAAAAACATGCTAAATGTCAGATTAGTTAAAATATGATATTGCCATGGAAGAAATATATCTTATTGATTGGATACATTATGGCTCTTCTCAAAGTTTAAATACTACACCTGGCATATTAATCATGTTAATCCTGTAGAAAATGTGATATCCAGGGAGAAGGTAAGTGGGAAAAATCAATTTGCAAAATTGAATATGTGATATAATTCCACCTTGGATGGAAGAGACACACAGAGAAAAAGAATAAAAAATTATGGCAGACAGGAAAGATAAGAAAGAAAGAGCCTCAGATTACAGGAGGAACTATATTTCTAAAAATCTTTTTATTTTGTTGGCAAGACTAGTAATCATTTCCTTTTCTTTGTATGTTTCTGTATTTTTGAAGGTCTCTATAATAGTCAATAGTACTACTTGTACATAACTGAAATAAAATTTGGGACAGGAACATCTCTGCCTCGAGAGGCATCTACAACACCTCCTTTGCTCTTACTGCATATATTTAGGATTCTTTTGCTCTTAGTGTATATGTTTCAACTTTGACTGTTTGAGTCTTCACTCACGGTTTTTCTGGAGCCCTCATGTGGAGCTTATTGCTTGGTCACATACGACATAAGAATACTCAAGCATCAGATTATTCACGAGTCAGACTCTTTTTTTTTTTTTTTTTTTTTTGGCCAGTCCTGGGCCTTGGACTCAGGGCCTGAGCACTGTCCCTGGCTTCTTCCTGCTCAAGGCTAGCACTCTGCCACTTGAGCCACAGCACCGCTTCTGGCCGTTTTCTGTATATGTGGTGCTGGGGAATCGAACCTAGGGCCTCGTGTATCCGAGGCAGGCACTCTTGCCACTAGGCTATATCCCCAGCCCTCGAGTCAGACTCTTGTCACAGTGAATGGACAGTTTTCCAGTGTATCATCTCTTTCCACAAGAGAGAGCATCACCAGGAGCAGACATCATCTGGGATTATTTCCAAGACAGGCTCATCTGCTCTGAGCAGCAGCTGGCTTCTGCACCTGCACACCTCTTACCTTGTTCCCAGACTTTCAGAAACAAAAGCAAGAAGAAACTGAACCAGCTTATTCATCACCCCTCCAAGCACAAGGCGGCCAGACACATCTCAGAGACAAGCTCCATTGAGGCAGAGGTAGAAGAAATAAGGGATTGTGGACAAGTGCAAATGGATTTTCTACAGCAAGGTCACAGGAGAGGAAATCCCACCAATACAGACAAAATAAAATTTCTAGACTGCTATGTTGGCCAGTGTAGGTGACAGGCTTTTTATAAATGCTGCCTGTCTTCCCAGCTGGTGTGTGGCTATAAAATTTAAATAAAATACCAAAGATACACAGCCCCAACGTTATCATTATTATCACTCTCTCATGGAAATGGGAAATTCAACTAAATGAACTCTACTGGGAACTGCATTTTAATGAAATTCACATTCATGTATATTTCCAGAGCTCTCTACACTTTATAGAAATCAGTTGGTGCTTTCATTCTGAGCCTAATTGCTTAACATCTCGCTCCTCTGGCTCTTTCTTGGCTCATCTTTTAGGAAAAAAGATCATTTCTAATCTTAAGGTATCCAAATTGGACAGCCACGCTATCCAGTGATGGCTGTCTAATTGTGATTCTAGTACTCACTAGCTAAACCTGTTTCCCTAAACTGTATACTGGAGATTAAAATATATAAACAATATAAGGTGTTTTGGAAGATAAATGTAATGATAGGCATAAACTGTGCTGCCCACAGAAGATCATGTATTATGGTTATATTATCTTCCATTCTGTGGGTTCAGCCTCCTAATCAGAGGCATACTTGCAAATTCTCCTTTCCACAATTTCCAGTACACAAAAAGTCTAAATTTTCATTCTTAATCTTTCATGTGTTTGAAACAGCTGGTTAATTTAATTCAGTTCATAATAATCTAAGTCATTTAAATCTATTAATAAAATATTGGTTACTACAAAGAATCTCTTTGGTAAAAGGAAAAATTAAGATCTTTGATTCTCCTCTATGTGTATGTAGCAAGGGCAAATTTTGGAAAAGAAATGTTAACCAACCAGTGGCTGTCATAGGAAGGCAGTCCTCCCATCTAGCAGAGGGCTCTCTATCTTTCGGGTAATCAGAAGCAATTGAATCTCACCCAAGACTCTCAGTGGATAATGTGATTCAGTGGTTGGTTTCCTGGGCTTGGCTCTAAAATATTCTCACTGCAAGTTAACCTATCAAAGAGCAGTAGTCTTCTGGATTAATCCAAAGAAATTGGATTATTCCATAACATTTCATTAAAATACTAGCAATCTAAGCCAGGCACCAGTGGCTTCTGTCTAAAGGCCTAGCTACTCATGAAACTGACACCTGAATGATTGTTGTTTAAAGCCAGCCTGCACTGAAATGTCTGTAAGATTCTATCTCCAATTAACCAGCACAATGCCAGGCTGGAGGTGTGGCTCAAGTGGTAGAGCCCCCGATGTGAACAAGAAAAGCCAAATAAGAACATGAGGTACTGAATTCAACTCTCAGTTAGTAGTACACACACAAAATAAAACAAGTGAAAATAGGAACTACTGCTACAGTACATGAAATAACTCCTCTAAAAATGTAACATCATAAATTGTTCTCCTAAAACAAATATGATTTGATTCCAATAAGAACTGACCTGGAGTTGCTCATGAGATGGCCAAGCAAGTTATCATGAAATTAAACATTCTCTGGAAAAGACATTCTGAGTTTGATATAAGAAACTTAACATCAAACTGTAGAAATGTGTCCATTTCTGAGTTGGGGCTTGCTAGTAGAGTGTCACCTTTTTGTACAGTTGGCTTTTAATCACAACAGCAAATTGGGAAGAGGCTGGCTTGCAAACTACAACCTTCTGAGGGATGAATCAGAGCCTGGCAACTTTGCTAGTAGAACTCCCCTGAACTGTTGCCCAAATGAAGACAGAAATCTACACAATGTGATGCTCACTTTTCCATTCTGCACATTGAGGTCCAAAGACAGGAAAGGACTTGTCCAAGGTATGTGTAAGTGTGACCCCAACCTGAATACAGGACCTCTTACAGAGGGACACTGACTACGTGGTGCTTTCTGCACTAAACAATAGGAAATTCCCCTGTATCCACTTTCATTTCCTGTATTCACCCTCCACTCTAAAGCTTATTACTGAGAAAGTTCCACAGCTCAAGTTCAAAGCCAATCAGTCCCAAGTGTGTGGCCTTAAATATTGTCGTGGGGCTCCAACCTCTCACAATAACAGTAGAATCCATACTTGGTGAGAAGGACATTCTTTTAAAGCAAGGATGGCATTAAAAAAAAAACACAACAATCCCATTAGAGTGTAGCCTGCAGTCAGCTTGTGATGGAAACGGGTGCTCTGGGGCTGCTTGGGCCCAGCACTAATCAGGCTCTGCACTCGATCCGGAGGGACTTGGATTACTACTGTCTGAAATGGAGAAAGGCCTCCATTATCCCACAAATCTTTTCACTGGATTCAGGCATTTTCACGCAGGAGGAACATTTCTCGCCTGTTGGCCTCTTTTCTCCAGGTTAAGCCACATCAGCTCTTTCTCTCCAGGTGCTGGGCAGCTGGGCCACTCGCTGCCTGCTCCCAAGGGCTCATGCTGCGCATGGTGTGCTGATGTCAGTTCGATCACAAAGAGTCGCCATCCAGTCTGGCCTCTTCATACTTTAACAGTTTCATCTCTTACCAGCACCCTTTCCACAGTCTGTCATCTTCACAGTCCCCCAATACTCACTCCCTCTGGCTTCCAGAACTTTATCAATTGCCCTTCTTCCTAGTTGCCACTCCTCCATTAAACCCATCTGGCTCCTCTTTGTCCAGCCAGGCTCAGCTTTTTCCCAAAGCTTTGCATAACTAGGACTTCTCCAGGAAATCAAGCATAAAATATCTGAGGACATTGGTTTTCCTGTGCTACATCAAAGTAAGTATCTTGTTTCTGGGTTTCCCTAAACTAGGAAAGTAATGAAGTTAGTGGTTTATATTCTTGTTTGTGGTCAGTGTTGCCCACACTGCTATGCTGAGAAGGATATTGAAGCTGCATACTGAAGCCTGTGCAAACTAATGCAGTTGTCAATTAACCATGGCTGCTTTAGGCATAGGAGTAGGAAGTGGAGAGGGCGTGTCAATTTAACAATGGATTATGAAATCCCAGAGCATCTTTATGTTTTTGGCACACAAAGTACAGCATTTGAAGCAGAGTATATACTCAGTATTTGTGACTGAATGAATGGAGAATTTAATATCTACTATTTACTCAAGCTTGCTCAGATACCAAGGACCATACTATATGTTTTGTGTTACCTAATCCTTCCAAGTTTTTGTAACTAACTATATTTTTAGTTCTATATAAAATATGGAACCTGGAGAAAGTTAGGCACATGTCTCAGGACCACATTGCAATGGATGCAAGATTTGACCCAAGTTTGTCTAATCCCAAAGTTCTTTCAATTCAGCAAATCAGAAGTATATTCTCAATATTGTGCTTAACACTCCAGCCTATAAAGGGACAAATTTTAATCTCTATTGAAGTTCATTTGTAATATTAGTGTTGGAAGTGCTGGGATATAAACCCAGGGCCTCACATGTGTTAAGCTGGTGCAATTTTGACTGAGCCATACCTCCAAACTCTTAGATTCATCTGGAGCCAGGAAAGAATGTTTCAAGACTGTGCTGCTCAAATTGTGGTGTGATCTTCAAATCACTCCTCCATCCTGGTATTAGGGCATTAATCAACTAAAGGGAGATTGGCTTAAAAGCACAATTTTTTTCTTCTGAATTGCAGTCCGTCTATATGCGAGTTCAAAACAAAATATAAAAGCAAACACAACATACACAGAGAGAAATATCCATATGCATTCATTAAAGATAGATTACTTCACACACTAAAGTAAGCATAGATGGCTTGCAGTTTGGAAGTCCAATTGCATCTGCATATCAATTGTACCAGCTGTGAGTGTGGAGTGACTACTTTTTCTGAATCTCAGCTCCCTCCCGGATGAGGCAGGAATAATCAGGTCAGTGGTTTTCAGTGTGATCTGGGACTAGAAGCTTTGGCATATATAAAAATTTCAGGCTGTATCCAGACATACTGTTAGCCTTTGAATATGAATAATTTCCCCCAGACCCATATGATCAATGCTTGCACCTCAGCTGGAGGCATTGTTTAAGGTGATTGTGGAAACTTTGGGAGGTGGGCTTGACTGGAGGAAGTTGGTCATAGGAAACTCTGAAGGCTATACCTGGCTCTTGTTCCTTGCCTTCCATCCCTCTTGTTTCCTGTCTTCCATGTTGTAAACTGCTTCTGCCATACCATACCCACCTCATCACATTCTATGAGTGAAAAGCTTTTCTCCTTTAACTAGTTTCTGTGAAGTATTTGGCCACAGTGATATCAAGGTAACTAATGCACCTGAATCAGAAACTCTAGGGATCAGGTCAATGTTCCAAGCTTTCATGGGCTCCTAGATGATTCTGAAAAACACTCAAGACTGGGAACTAGTGACTGAAGTAGTGGCTTTCATAGCTTTTTCAGCACAATCTATAGTAGATATTTTATTTTCCATCATAATCTACTACTTTAACATGAGTGTCAAGCGACATTCCTTTCCTTGCTTCTTGAAATGATCCCTGATGTTTGTTTTTCCACTCAATTCCTTATTCTTTTGTGTGCTATTTCATTTTTAAACTACCTAATTGATTTCATGACCCATTCATGAATGATAATTCATTTATATCCACCAATCTAAGTGGTCCCTTCTGAGTCAGACTGATGAAAAGGATGTTCGTAAAATATCTGCCATGCTGCCTGTTGCATAGCTGGCTCTCAGATAAAGGCAGCTCTCATCATCATTGCTATTATTAGTAAATTCCACAGCAGGTAGAAACTCGCTAATCTCAGTGAAATGATGTTAATATCTGAAACCCCATAAAACACATGAATCCTCAACCTCTCCTTTCACATGTGCTTATGTGTAAACCTGAGTTCATGGTTTCCTAGAAAATCCTTCCAAAAGCTATACTTACTCCATTTCTTGGCCATAAAATAATTGTAGCACTAGGAGATCCGCATGGAGGCATGTTGGCAATGGGCCAGGGAGAGGGGAATGGGGACTCAGAGATGATGGTTCTGTGGAGCTGAGAAGGGAATCTGTGGTACACTGAGCTCTGATGGGTAAATTTCAACTTTCCCATGACATTTACTCAGCACAAGAGCTTCCAACAAAACAGATCTCTGCTAAGGGGACCAGATGGCCACAGACGAACAAAATGGAAAGGTATTGCTTAGAAATTACATCCAACACACCTGAACTCTACAGGCAGAAGCCACTACAGTGTTAATTGTCCTCTGAAAATCAGCCTTGAATTTAATCCTAAGGACCTGAGATTATGAATTCCATCAGAAGGATGCTGTAATGATGCTCAGCTCTCTCAATTGCATAAAGGAAGGCTATGAGGAGGGTAAGGAGTTCTACCTATTAAGCCAAGTCTGCCAGGGGAGATATTTATTCATCTGATAAGTTCTTCCACCCCAAGAAATTTTTTTTAATGATCTCTATTAACCACTCTTTAGGCTCACCTATTCTATGTCAGGCAGGCAACATGCTGAGTACTTTATTTGTTAGGGAATGCATGAGTATAAATGAAAATTTTGAGAGGAAAAAGTCATCTTTCCATTTCTGGTGTACCCTGTTATCATAGCAGTATTAATTGTTCTAAGACAGAACTGAGTCTACAGCACAGGCTTGCTCAAAACTGTTCTATACTTCCCAAGTTCTGAGAGAAGAAAGCTTAAGTCCCTTTGCCTGGCTTCAGACTCTTTGCATCCTGGCTCCTATCAGCCTTCCTCATGCTAATTCCCACTACTGCATTTTAAGCACAAGCCGCCACCTTCCACCACCCCGATTCAGGCCATTTTCCACACTACCAAGCATTGGTTAGTGATGCCAGTTCTTCGCTTAACTGTCTTAGATGGCTCTGTGGAGACATTTGCCATAATCACTACATTCATGAGCCATTTGACTCTCCTCCACTCAGTCTTAGTCTGGGGTGAGCCTCTTGCAATCCTGGCTGTAACACACTCATTCCTGACCCATGGAAAACGGTGCAGGTGATGATGGAAAGTAGCCCCAGTCAAGCCAAGCCAAGTTGTCACAACTCTGGGACTGTGGCACAGACAACTGCATTCTCTGGTGTAGGACTGAGCTCAAGCATAGGGATGCTGACAGCCACTTTGGCACCAGAGGGGATTGTATCTGAGCATGCATTTCACAGAGGGAGAGGAAAAGGCAAGCTCTAAACAACATGCACCGTCAGTCCTGGATCCAACCTTGCCTGAAAGGAAATTTATCCCTAGACATTTCCATGACATCAGCCAATACATTTCCTTTATGCTCCAGCCAGTTTGGGTTGGTTTTTATGTATCTTACACTGCTGATCTCCATATTGGAAGCTATTATGGGCATAATACTTGCTCCCTTTTAGCAAGACATTCAGGATCCTGAGGGAGCCATAGGACTTACCTATGTCTCCCTGCTTGTCTCATCACTGCCCATCCCAAGCACATACTCAAGTATGGGCTGGCACATACTCAATCCTCCCTGCATTGCTCATGCTGCTTCAGACTTATAGCTAGGACTTAGAACCCAGTCACACGGATAGTGGAGGATCAGGGTTTAACTGGACCTGAGCTTACCTCTCAAGGTAGGAGTGGGGTTAGCAAAGAAGATGAGGGGGGCAAGAAACACTACAGGTTAGGAAAGAGTCAAGCTTGCCTCTATTTCCATGTGCAAAGAACTGCTTGAGCATATGGGCTAAGGGCTAGGCATGCTACATTCAGATCCTGACCCCACTTCCTACTGGCCATGGGACTTTGACATCGTGGCTTCTCTGTGTCTTGGTTTCCTGATCTATAGAAGGGAGGTCATTATGGAGTCTACTATGAAAGGTCATTATGGAGTCTACTATGAAAGGTCATTGTACAGATTAAGCTACAGATGAAGCACTCTGGGTCTGACGCAGAGTAGGTGCCGCCAGAGTCTCAGCTATTATCACTGTTCAGGTGACAGGAAGTCAAAAGAACTATTGAGGCATGATCCCAGGGCACGTGTAGGATAAGGCCTTGCCGTGTGGCTCAGTCACAGCGGGACGTTGGTGTAGCACACACGTAGCAGATCCCACCTAGGCTTCCTCTCCATTCATACCAGACATCTGTGGGAAGGGACTCTCGGATGGTGTCAGCTGGCTGGTCCCCCAGAGTGTGTTCTGGCCTCTCCCAGCTGCAGTGCAACTGTCGCTGAGCTGACCCATTGTTGCATGCTTCAATATGAGGCCAAGGCCACTCTTTGGATGGCAGCTCTGGGCACCAGGCCAAAGGCCACTCCTGTGCCCCTGTGCCGCCTCCCAGATGCTCTCTCATGGCTGGGAATGAGGACTGGTGTGAGTAGGATGCCTGGCACCACAGGTGCCAACCTGCCACCAAACCATCAGTGGGACAAGGACAAGGGACCAGATGGAGACTGTAGGGCCAAAAGAGAGGCAGGCAGTGGCATGTGGGCCTGGAAGGGAGGACTGCCTGCATTTCCTTCTCTATCTTCTGCTAATCAGCCCGTGTCCATAGCCTGCTTCTGTGTCAGATTCTCTTCAGTCTTTGTGAGGAAAACATGAGTCTGAAATTGGTCAGATCTTTCATTACAAACATTTCTGTCCTCCCCTCTGCCCAGCACAGTCCTAGTTCAAACTTGTTTTAAAATCTGTCCATTTTTATTCAAATTCCTGTTACACCAGACCAACATTTCCTGCAGGGATAGCTGGCCTTCCTCTTTCCCTCTCTCCCCTGCAATCCATCCTTCATGTGGCAGCCCAAGTGACCTTTTAAAAATGCAAATCAGAGGGTGCCATTGCCTGCATCAATCTCTCCAAGGGCTTTCCATCTGCATTAAAATTAAACTGGAACTTCTTGCCATGACCAAGGACCAAGGACCTCCAGGATCTGGCCTTGTCTACCTCCTCCATCACTTTCCCAATTCTTGCCATCTTCTCTTTCTCACACTCACCAAGCCAACTTCTTCCCCAGAGCATCGGCACTTGCACGCCCTCTGTGTCACACAAACACCCACAGGACTTCACAAGATTGGCTCCTGTTGTCTTCAGGAGCCTTCTGAAAAGTGTACTTTCTGAGCTCCTGGCCTCAACTCCCCTTGCCACACACCATTTTCTGCCTCATTGCCCTATGCTGACTACTTCTAGTATTTACCAATACCCCCTAAAAGAACATTACTATTTCCCTACTCCTCCTTCTTCCTTGAACTTTGCTCATTGTTTCTGTTTTCTAATAGAATAAATAAGATCCATAGAAGAAAAAAATGGTATGTCTCATTCCTCCCCATCCCCAGAACCTTGAACAGGGTCTGGCACCTGTTGAAAACTCTGTAATTAAACGTGTCTTGATAGGTGAAAGGACATAGAAGTCCATGCATTTCTTCCCCTCCCTTAATCGCATGCTGTGGAAGAGTCCTAAGAGGGAACTCACCTCCCTGTTGACTAGGCAAGATCACCTGTGAAAACAGAGTCTGGTCCTGAGGAGGGACAATTAAGCCATCTCAGGAGATGGGGGCAAGGCAAGAGCAAAGGAAAGGAAGTCAGATAGATCCATGTTCAAATCCCATCTCTGACACTTCTGCCTGGGAAATCACAGTATTCGTTTGCTCTCAAAGCCTTGGTTACTTTCTTCTGTGCAGTGGAGATATTAAGAGCTACTTTCCAGGGTTCTTCCACACAATAGACATTACTATCAGTTGTCATTATGATCTCATGAAGGAGCTTGAAGAGCAAGGAAACTACACCTGTAGACAAAGACTGGAGCCTGGCTCACAGTAGGTCCTCTGTAGATGGTTGATAGGATCTAAGGATCACGCTGGGGAATGTCCCAGGAATGCTCTTTATATCACAGGTACTCTGTAAATGTAGGTTCTTTTATTTTTCACATTTCTACCAGTAAAAAAAGCAGAGCCTTCTGACTTCTCAGAAGCTAGACCCTTCGCCGGTTTGGAAGAGCAGGTGGAAGAAATACAGGTTGCAAAGGTGATACTATCACAGTTCTGAGGAACTCAGACCCTGAGTAGCAGGTGCAGCTCGTGCTGCCTGGCTTGGCCTCCTTCCCTCCCCTGTGCAGGCCTGGGTCTAGCATGAATATGCACACTCAGGCCTCAGCAGCAGCCTGGAAGAATGACTCTGCCTTCCATAGGTCAAATGCCATGGCAACCAAGAAGCCAACCTCTCCTGGCCTTTTGACACAATAGGTTCTGGTGCCTTGCACAAAAGGACTGTCTCCCAGCACAGATGTTACCCTGGAATTCTACGGATGGATTTTTTTAAGAAATAGAATAAGCTAAAGGGACAGAAAAGGAGGGAGTTATCAGAGTTCTGAAAGGCGTGGAGTCTCATTTTAACGTTGTTTCTAGCTCTAGGGTACTAAAACAACTTTCTTACTCTTGTCATAGTTCTTCTGTGAATTGGAATGATAAGGGTGTCTATTCTGGAAAATTCTATGATTATATTCAACTATTCAGACAACATATAACAGTCATTGAGGCCCTAAGAGTCAAACTTCATGTCTGGTACCTGTTCTAGCCTTGTAGGAATTACATACAGCCAGGTAGAAAAGAGAGATCATTGTGCACAACTCACTTGAAACCTGCTATAAGAGAACATAACAGTCAAGTATGAAATCCTGTCAAAAACTATTTACTGGGGTTAAGGGATGTAGCTTACTAGTAGAGTACTTGCCTACTATGTACAAGGCTCTAGGTTCGATCCTCAGCACTGCCAAAACAAAAACAGAAACAAAAAATCAAAACATAAGCCAACCTGAATTTTAAAATAAATACACCTACTGTGTATTACAGGTGGTACTAGGAGCTATGGAGGTACAAGCAGCCTCCTCACTGATCTCCTAATTTCCATGCCAAGCTTCCTCTTATTTCCACAAAGCAGCCACAAACATTGCAAATATAGAAATCAGATCCCATCACACATGAGCTGAAAAGCTTTCCAGCCTTCCAACTGCACTTAAAAGCCAAACCAGTGAATGGCAGCTTTCCTAAGATGCCAGGCCTGCAGGAAATGCCCATCCTCCACTAGCGGGTACCTCAGAGCTTGTGTGCTCAGAACTCACCTGAGATCGATGTTCTTAGCCACAGTCAAGGCAGCTGTTTGCAGTGGACTTTTCCTCCTCCATCCCTTTGGTGTCCTCAAAGATACCCACTTGCTCCAGAACCATCAAGTCTCCCCCTAAGCTGTTCAGTGTGGCCTTTCAAGAATTGCCCTCCTTCTCTTCTGCTTCCCAAGGTCAGACCTTTATGCTGACCTCCCCATACTCTAAAGGTCAATGTCTCCCAGTGAACAGAGTTTACTTCAAGCTGTGGAATCAGAGGGCAGCACCTCCTTGCAGCCAGCATCTCTCTGGGAGAAGAATTTGCATCCCAGACAGTGGGCAGAGAATTGTGTCCAAAATTACCGAAGCAGGCTATTCAGAGGCCTACAAGGATGGGCAATTAATAACAAAAACTTATCGTAATGACCTCCCCCACATAAAGGGCGTCAATTAAGCCACAATAGTGACCGTAAGGCAGGCGGATGGCTCCAATGGGCTCTTCTCCTTTTTCTAAACATCTGACTTTGGCCTTGAGCAAGGGACAAAACCTAAAGGATCCATTTAAAAGCATAAAGACTTTTCGTTCTTTTGGCAGTAAAGGGTTTAGATTCATAGCTAGAGGGATTTCAGGAAGAGAATGAGGAGGAGGAAAATGCTGTGGGTCTCTGCCTGCAGTGCTCAGCCTTACTCCAAGGCCAGGTCCTACTTATTGCCTCTCAAGCTCCTGGGGCTCAGGAACAGCCAAATGAGTCTCAGCCAAAGATATCACGGTAGCCATAGTCCAAGGAGTACCTCAGGCCAATCTAAGGAGAATTAAGCAAGATCTCAAATGACTCCTGCAGCCTGAAGGAAACAAAGTGTGTGTGTGTGTGTGTGTGTGTGTGTGTGTGTGTGTGTGTGTGTGTGTGTGTGTGTGTTTTCAGGGCAAACAAGCACATCAGGAGGGTAGGAATCTGAGTGCTTTGCAGAAGACAGACCAAGTCCTGTAGGAATCTGGAGCCTTTTGGTTCTTGGGGGGAAGTTAAGGGCACCCACCTAGGGCGGTCTGAGTTAGAAGGCGCCTGCTGGATTGAGACGCTGTGTTCAGGAAACTGGTGGCCTCAGCACAGGGACTTCCCAGTTTGGACAAAGTGACGTTTTTCTCACATAATGATATACATTATAGGCTGACCCAGGCAGTCCATTGTGGGGCCTCTAGCTGGCATCTGGGGAAGCCATCCTCATTCAACAAAACATTAGCATCATCCAGGATCCCGGAAGTATCTATCCAACATCTAGGTTAAGGGTGAAGATCAGTTTCCTTGAGCTTATCTAAATCTTGGTGCACATTAGAACTTTGTTGGGATTCCAACTACAGCCTTCTTAAGGACACCTGCTGGTTTTTTTTTAGTGCCTCCAATCCCCAAAGCCTCATTTATTCCCCAGGGCCACTGTCCATTGCCTTGTAATTTCACTTTGCCTTTCCCTGCAGTTGGCCATTCTCCACATTTCTTTTGAATATCCATGCTGTGCCACCCACATAAACCCTAAGGCTCAAGAAGGAACAAAACAGACATGGTGTCTGCTGTCTAAATCCTAACAAGCATCAATAGCACAGAAAACAGTTGAATACACAAGCAGTGCAATGTTATGGTTCCCACCTCAGACCCTAGACCCAGATTGCCTGGGTTCAAATCCCAGCTCTGACACTTGCCTGCCACATGACTCTAGCTTCATGTAACATGATCAATTTGCTTAGCTACTCTGTGCCTCACTTTCAAAGACTGTAAAATGGGCCATGTCAAAGGACCCACTGTTCTGCATTCAGGAACATGGGTAAAAAGCTTTTGCATATAGAATTAATAGGTGAGTGTTGGCTCTCTTACTGTAGAAATATAGGGGTGGGGAAGGGGAACATCTATCACCCAGAGGAGGGGAGGTGCTGGAGAAGTCTGTCCTTGAGGGAGGGGTAGTGGGGCAGGTACTCTTGGAAGACATGTGGCATTCCTTGTTTGTGGTCATCTCTTCAACCTGGGAGCTGTGACTTCATCATCTCCCTGTCTCAGGGCTCAGCAAACTTCCTATCACACATCAGGCATTCAGTTACTATTTAGAGCCTTAAACCAATTCTTGTGTGTATGTGCCTGGTGTGGGCCTTGAACTCAGTGCCTCACATTCTAGTTTGGCTGTTTTGCTCCATGCTGGCCCTTTACCACTCGAGCCACACCTCTACTTCCAGATTTTTGCTGGTTTATTGGAGACAAGAGTCTCATGGACTTTTCTGCCTGAGCTGCATTTGAACTATGAACTTCATAACTCAGCTTCCTGAGTAGCTATGATTATAGGCATGAGCTATCAGCAATGCTCCTTCGTCAGTTCTGTTGGGAAAGGGGGAAGCAATCCTTTCTGTCAAACTGAAATGTATTAATGTAAAACAAACAAACAAAAACCAAGTCACCATTCTTTACTGATAACTTGCTGGTATTGATATTTCCTGGTATTATTTGCGTCTTACCTTCAAGTGTAACTATTATCTGTGTTGTCTGTCATTAGCCAACCATGCCAGGGGTGAGTCCTTGTCAATAGAGTTAAAGAATAGACCCCACCGTGCCTTGAGTGGGAACTTGAGCGGGAACTTTCCAATGACTCTGCCAACCTCCTCCAACTGTAACCAGTCCCATTTCCAGCCCTGTTCCCAGCCAGCCATGATGACAAGAATGTGCAATTTTGCCTCCAAAAGGACAACCTCCTCCATTGTAGTTAGAATGCTTCCCAATGTCCCTGTATTACCTTGCCATCCTCAAAAACAACTGTAAAAAGAAATTGTGAGCCTAACTCTTTAGCAACAAGGAGAAGGGACAATGTCACACCTTGGGTTAGGATAAAAACTGAGCAGACCACCCCACGCAGTGGGCCTGGGTGGCTGGGGAGAGTGGTAGACCACCCTTCTGCTCAGAAGTAAAATGCCTTGACAAAATCTGCTATATGTCTTGTGTGTCTACTGGGTGTGTGTGTGGGGGGGAGGTCAAAGTGTGTTTCCAACACTATTATATTAAAAAATATATCCTCCACATTTCCTTTCTATTCTTTTCCCCAAGTTATTAACTCTATAAAACTAAGTCCAAGTTAAAGTAAATTTAAAGAACTCTTTTAAAAGAATTCATGTACGAGCCAGGTGTTGGTGATCCTTCTAATCAGAAACGTCCAAGCTATTCTATGCCCTCTAGCCCAAACTCCACACATCATTTAGATGACTACAGACCTCTGTCCCACCCAGCTGGCTCACACAGTCACCCACTAGTGGGCGCCACAAGCTCAGGGGGTAGGGATGGGGCATGGCTCCCTGTAGCATGTACCTTGTCCTGCTCTTTTTGTTTGGTATTACTGTGCACTGAACTCAGGCTGCTGCCTTCCCAGCCCTTTTGCTTTCTGCTTGCTTTTCACATAGATTTCCACATATTTGCCTGGGGCAAGCCTCAGACTGGGATCCTTTCCACTTCTCTTTAGTAACTGGGATTACAGGTGTGAGCCACTGTGTGTGGCACACAGCCCTGCTCTGGTATAAAGAGAATCCATGCCACTTGGCTAAAATTGCTTCTGATTACATCCTGCCTCAAACCAAGCTACCTAAACCAACCCAGCTGCTTGATTTAGTTGTGAATAGTGAAGTTGCATGGGTTATGTAAGAAAATGTTGTTCATTCAAAACTCAGGAGACCAGATATTAAGTCTGAAGTAACAGCAAGGATGAGAAGATGCTGGGGTGTTTGTTTGTTTTTTTATAGTTTTATTAATAGGATATCTTTGTCAGCTGGGAAATAGCAGAGACTCTGAATTAGGTACTGTTTGAATAAGCTATTAATGAATTAGGAGAGGTATTTTTTCCTGTTTATGTTATAGGACATAACAAATGATTTCAGAGCTTAGCGTCTTTAATCTGCACAGGCTGGTTCTGGTCAGAAAAGAATGCAACAAGCCAATTTCTTGCTACCAAATGGTTTCCTTCAGGGCTCCATGACTCAGAGAAACTGGTTTTAGACACCAAGAAAGAGGGAAATGAGAGGAGAAGGGACTAGGTGGCCAGTTTCTCTGAATACTGCTGATTACAAGTGACCCAAATCACCGTGGAGTTCAATCAGCCTACACTGTGAGTGGAAATTAGGTGCCCATGACTCCTGTGTGCTCAGAAGACGATTTAAAAACCCACAGAAACGGCTGCTATGAGAACTCCTCAGTTCCCTGGCCAGGCCAAGAAGACAACACTGTCTCCTCTAAAGTTCTTCCCCCTACATTCCAAACCCTTAAGGCAGCTTTAAAACAATATTTTTATGAGGTTTAAGGGGTGAGCTGGGAATGACATCACTTTCAGATCCGATCCCTTCCTGTCATGTCTCATTCTAGGAAAGCAAAGAAAGGCTCCAGTTGACTATGCATATCTGGTTAGTTCTCACAGCAGCATGCAGTACAAATCTCCAAGGTAGTTGGGGGAGGAGGGTCACTGGAGCCCACAGTATTTCTTAACACAGACAGTATCTTGTTCTGGGCCAGGCACTGGCGACATGGAAGGCAGTGTTATAGCCCAGCCCTTGCCGCAGGAGTGGGAGAGTACAGTCTGGCTGGAGACAGACTGTACTAATCAGGGATCTGCAAAAGTCCCCATCCTGTGCCCCTCCTCAGACCCTCCCCTACACTGCCCATTTTCAGTTCTACTTCTGCCTAAGTCAGGCCACAGGCCAGAGGAGACTCAGCCTGGGGTGACAGGCTCTGCCTGGGGAGCTGGACTCTGTTTCAATAGAAAAGGCTTTCCCTGAGCTTACCAAGCCCTTCCTGTGGGGTTAGTACTAAGGCTTTCATTTCCCAGCTCTCACCTTTCAAACCAGGCCTCTCTTGGAAAGTGTTTTAAGGGCTATTTACCCTACTGTGGACAAAGTCCCATTTGTCTTTGCTTAGCACACAGCCCAGCTGGGTCCAGCTCCTTAAACTAGGGATAAAACCCACAGTGAATTTTTAGAACCAGGAGCTGGGGCTGGAAGACAGGGGGTCCAGAGAACCAAAAAGAATCGCTCAATTTCAGGCTTGCTCGGGGCTAAGTGAATTTAATAATCCATAGATCATGTTATACAAATTACATTTCACAGTTTGAAAAAGTCATCCCACACTGTGTGCAATCCTGGGTGGTTTATTTTACAAATAAATAACGGTACTCTAAACAGCTCTGTTTCCGTAGCAATTACTCTTAAGAGAGCAGATTGACTCTTTGGCTTCTTTCTCTCCCCCTTCACAGACCATAAGTTTATTGCCAAAGAGGCATTACTTATAAAAACTAATTACTTTGTGAACAAAGAAAAATGGATGTCATTTATTGAGTGTTGGCTATATGTTAGACAGTCAGTGGCATACTTTATATGCATTATTTTGTTCAACACTCACACTACAAAGTAAGAAATATGCCATTTTTTATGTGAAGAAATGGAAAATGAGAGAGGTTGGGTAACTTAACCAAGTTCCTATAATTAATAAAGCCCAAATTTCCTGAAACAAAATGTTCAACTAAATAGCAAATGGCCTCTCCATAGAGAATCTGTGTTGGGATGCTGATGTAAAATGAATTTAAGATGGAGAAGAGAGAGAGCCATATTCACAATGTGCCCTCACCCTGGAGGATCTTGCCATCTCTACCTCTGGAGGTCACCTCGGTCACCTCTGAGGCTACTGTTTGTGTTCTGAGACAGCCAGGTTTGATGGGGGCACACAAGTAACACCCATAGTCCCTTTAATTATTGTAATCATTTGTTGTAGGAAGGGAGGGGAGCAGTGCATGCTAAAACAGGTTGCAAAGATGTTTGGTCAGTGTAGAGAAGGGAAGGCAGAAGAGTCTGGATTTCTGTGTTCTGAACAGCTCATGGGGCTCAGGGTGGAAGCTGTGGAGTTCCTGGGCCTCATTTCTCATGTCTCCCAGCAAGAATCTACCCAAGAGACCAGTTCAGAGAACATTAAGGAGAGAAAGGCAGAAGAGGCACTCTTCTGAGAATGCTTTTACAGTTGACCCAGTTCCTAGTTGGTCCAGAAAGACAGCTTCTTATCTTATGATAGTAAGGAAAACAGAAATGATCTGATTGATGTTGGCTCACAAGGCAAGTCAAACTTACATTCTAAACCAGGGATGCTTAATATTTCCCTTCCTATACCACAATGCTTGGAAAATCAATAATAAGATAAATAAAATGCTAGAGCATGAACTAAAGGCATTACATGTGAAACCTTTATGAGGTAGGGACTACTATGACCATTGGGAAGATGAAGAAGCCAAAGCCAAAAACTTCTTTCCTGTGGTTTCTCAGCCAGAAACTCATAGAGCTGGGATCTGTACTTGATTCCAGAACTCAGTCTCTGAATTGCCGCCACACTTGCCTATTTGAGTGAGGTGAGTGGAAGTGTGGGAATCGGGCATCTGGAGGACTCCCAACAGCTGGACCAAATTGGGGTCTCCCTTCGCCCACATAAGCTTGTTTCAACATCTGTTCCACCAAGTGTCCATACAGTCCTGAGAGTCATAGGACCTCCAGTTTGGAGATGAGTTAGACATAGTCAAAGAGACATTTGCCCTTCTAATGACCTTGTGCTTATTTCCCTATACCGGGCTCCCGTGTACAAGGAGGAGATGTGAGAATTTCAGCAGCGTTTATGTTGACTCTGGAGGGTAGGCAGTTGGAAGACTGTCAGGCAGGCACAGTGTATGAGATACAATACTCATTCTTGTTATCAAATCCCCTAAAGCAATCACCAACCAACTACTTGCTAACACCTGGCAGGCTAGACATAGCTCATTAAGAGACAGAACCCTTCCCCACATCCCAGGTCCAGAAACCTCATTCCCTGGAGAGTTGCCCACTGAGACAGATAAATCCTGAATTATGTCAACTTTATTTAACAAAAAAAAAAAAAAAATCCCTAACTCCCCTCCCCCTTCTCTGCTGGTTGTCCTTGGTTAATGATACAGAACACACACTAGAAGAACTGTGAGAGAAAGAAGAAAGATGTAAAATTCGAATTTAGATTATTCCTCCCCTATATTTTAAAAGATGGAGGGAGCTAGGAGCCACAGCTATATGATTCTGAGGTAGTGGAAGCAGAGGGCTCTAAACCAAGAGCATTAAGATCCCCAGACTACAGGGCATGGAGTCTGTCCCAAGACTTCAGCTCAGTCTAGCAAGGGCACTAGTGGGGCTGGCAGGAGGGGGTAGGATGCATTCCACAGTGCCTTCGGGACAGAGGTGGTATGAGTCATGTATGATGGCCAAGGCTCATGTCTTCTACCAGCACGCTCTTTCCACGGCATTATGTGTCTTCCTTCTCAAATGAGATCAAAACACTTTGAGGGACAGATTGGCAGACTTTTGGGAGTAGGAGAGGATTTTAAATCTTACTCTTAAGAGAACTTCTTCCTTTCTCACTGGAAAGTACACCTAAAATTTGAACTTCATTAGTCACAGGAAATAAGATGCATGCCTGAAGGTGGTGGCTGACAGGAAAGGCCCATCATCACTTAAGATGGTGATGCTAAGGCCTAAGAAGTACAGACTTGTCTAAGATCACTCAGCCAGTTGGTGGCCAAGTGGGACAGAGATCTGGACCCTTTCTATTAAAAAAAAAAAAAAAAAAAAACAACTCTCCAATGTCTCTGCAGGTTTCTGTCCTGGCTTCTAATTCTGGGAGCCCTCAATGCCTGAGCTCCATCAACAACAACAGTGAAAGATCAGTTCTCTGTGTCTGAAATGCAGACACTTCTACCCATTCCCACAGGAAACCTAACAGCCATTTCTTTGGGGAAAGCCCTCCTCTGCTGCATATCGCTTCACCTTTGGATTGAATTCCAAACCCACTGATGTCATTGTCTTTATCAACTGGCCTCACCTCAGGAAGCCAGCAGCTTACCTGATTTTCCCACAAACATACACACACACACACACACACACACACACACACATGTGTGCACACACACTACTAGATAGGCATGAGGGAGTCAGATTGAAAGGCATAAGAATAGAGTCCCCTCCATAACCCATTAACTTTACTAAGAGGTCCTCTGAGGAGATGCAGAGGGGGTGGGGGTGAGGGGTGGGGAGTAGATATACAAGCAGCTGTGGCCTCTGCCTGCTACCTTCACCCTCAGCTATGATGAGCCCTCTTTTGGAAACTGGAGACTGCTTTAGAGCAGGAAATAGCCAGCCGGGTAGTTTCTGAGCAGCCCTGCTCCCTCTCCTAATGGCTTGGATTGCGATGATGGGGCATCAGGGCAGCTACAATTAGGCCAGCACATTGCTATCTCTGCAAATGGCATGAGCAATGTAATTTAACAGCTCATTATTAATGGGGAAAATGAGATAAGGACTAGTTTGGTGTCCAAAAGGGAGCTCCCAGACCAAACTGAGTATGTGCTAATGCTCACTTTGGAGCCAATGGCTGACAATGGATTCCAATCCTGCCCTACATTGCACCCCAGTCCTCTCAGAAAATGGGCTCAGGTAAATTATCTGCTGATCCTCATCCTCTCCTAGAGAATATCAACCACAAGAAAAGCACCATGCTGGTTGTTTCACAAAATTGGTTAAACAATAAATAGCAAGCCCTCTTACCAGTGCCCACCTTGATGCAGGATGAATGAGTAAGTTACTAGAAAGAAATAATGTGAGAGTATTTCTGTGCTTTCATAATCAGATCTCAGTCTCCCATTCCTGATGCTGTCTTTATCAAGGCATTGTCAGCCTATTGCAGAGAGAGAGAGAGAGAGAGTCCTTTGCGCCGCTCCAATCCATTCTCTTCACAATAGCCAGTGTGATTTGATCCTATCTCTCCCCTGTCTAAAAGTTTGCAGTGAATCCCTGGTATTTCAGGCCAAAGATGAAAATCTTTGAAGTGGCTGAGAGACTACTCAGGAACAGCTCTGTCATACTCTAACTCTCTGCCTAGCCATCTTGGCCTTTGTCATTCCTTAAGCACATTAAATCCTTTCCTTTCTTGGAGTCTTTGCATCTTCGCTTCCTTCTGTCTGAGATAATTGCCCCTTCAGAGCCTAGTTCAAGAATCAGTTTTTCAAGAAAGACTTCCTGGGCCCCCTTTCTGTGCTCTCACATCACCTTGTACATCATCTTTGTATTACATGCCATGTTTTTAATTATGATACATCATTATTTGTGTGGTTGGTTATTTAATGCCTGTCATCCATATTAACTTGTATGTTCCAGCACAATGAGGTCAATTACATTTTTCCTATACTAGGTTCTATAGCACAGTCAGAGGTTATGATTGCTTTGTGAAGGGACAGAGGTGTTTCAAGAAGTGTATGATGCAAGACAAACGATAGTGGCTCGAAGAGCTGTTGAGTAGGGATGGTTAAGCCAGTTTTCCACTCATTCATCTAGTCAATCATCAAGTATTCATCCAATACCTGGTGGATGCTCAGAAACATGTGGGGTAGACTCAGAACTCAGCAGCTACCAAGGTAGGCATGGTTCCCTATTTGTATTCTGCACTTATCTCTCACTTCCCACCATACCTGATTGCCCTTACATTTGACTACATTTGATTTGTGAGGCCCACTACTATTACTTTCTTATTGTGTTTAGGAGGTGTCCAACACAGTTAACACCTCTAGCACTCCTATTGCCAAGATGTTCAGGGGCATGGCTCAAGTGGCAGGGTACTTGCCCAGAATGAGCAAGGTCCTTGGTTCTATTCCTGGTGCCACAACAAAATAACAACAACTAAAACAATGAATGATTAAAGCTGCACAAGTTTCCTACTAGAAAATCAACCAGGACCACGATCCAGGCCCTTCCTTCTTCTTCATCCTGCCCACTCAAACTTTCTATACAATTGTCCTGACCTCAGTACCTTGCATGATACCAGGCACAACACAAAGGCTGTTTCCTACACAGAAACCTTTTTCCTTTACCTAACTCCATCTCATCCTGCTGCTTATAACTTTACAGTCATTTCCTTCAGAATAGCATCCCTGTCCTGATCATTTCCTGCAGCAGTTCCTAAACCCAGACTAGCTCTGAATTCCTGTCATTGCTTCCCATAGTTCCCAGGACTTCCTCTATAATTCTCTGCCTTCCCATTAGTCCATATTTTTATGCAGGTAGCAACCACACAAACCTTGTATGTCATAGCCTTACCTGACACACAGATGGCTTTGAACAAATGATTGTTGTTTTTGTGCTAGTATTAGGACTTGAATTCAGGGGCTGGGTGCTGACCCTTGCTTTTTCCTTCAAGGCTGGTGCTCTACCAATCAAGCCCACAGATCCACTTTTTGCTCTTTGCTGGGTAATTGGACACAACAGTCTCATGGACTATCCTGCTCCATCCTGGCTTTGAACTACCATCCTCAGATTCTAGTCAGGTCTCAGCCTCCTGAGTTCAGCTAAGGATTACAGGTGTAAGCTACTGGCTCCTGGCTTGAATGAATATTTTTTTAAATGAATGATGGAACAAATAGTTGAGTGACAATTGCTTATAAAGAATGCTTTTACTCTCTGGCCTTCAATTATGTAAGTTCAAATACATGGGAAGTTTGCTGAAGCTCTGAGCAAAAGGCAAATTACTTTTTAAAAAATTCACATTTGAAATTAATTTTTCAGACTAATTTGCATGTTATTCACAATATCCTAGATTATTCTTGGCTATACCTGGAGCCCTGAGTAATGAAGACTGATATTCAGGATGAATGGAAGATTAAATCATGTTCACAGCATGTAAGAAAAATGAATTCTGACATCTTCTAAGGATTTTTAACAAGGGTTGGAACAAAAGAGGATTTGTAATTAACCCTCAGTTACCTAGCAAATTGCATCCATCATAGCATTCATTCACACTAATATATTTCTTAATCATGTAGTCTGTGAATGATTAAGGGCCAAACACATGAAGGATCACATTGGGAGCAAAGGTAGGAAATGAATGTGGACATCATATTGGTCCTGTTATCCTGTCCAAACCTCACAATCTCTCTGTAAGCATGATATAATTATGCTACTTTTTATAGCTTGTGTAATAGTGTGATATATGTCTTCATTCTGGGCTCCTGCCACAGAGCTTTGGAATCCCTAGGGATTTCCTGAGTGATAAGCAAGATGAATATATTCTGTAATTCATAAAAAGCCCCTCTCAGCCATATATGAGCTTAAGTGAATGAGGTGATGCTTAGTGAGCTTCTAGATAGTGTGAGGATAAGCACTGTTTGACAAAGAAAGCAATCCTATGGTTAGAGGGGAACTTTTATTCCTATCCCCGACCTCTGAGAAAGGAAAAAGACTGGAGAGCAAGCTGATGACTAGTGGTCAATTATTTAATTAATCATGCCTACTTAATAAAACCTCCATACAAATCCCTAAATTAGGTTGGGTGCTGGTGGCTCATGCCTGTAATCCTAGTTATTCAGGAGGCTGAGGCAGGAATATCCATAAAACTCTTATCTTTAATTAGTTACTAAAAAGCTAGAAGTAGAGTTGTGGCTCAAGCAGTAAAGCACTATCTTCGAGGGGAAAAGCTCAGAGACAGTGCCCAGGCCTTGAGGCTTGGCACACACATACACAGTCCTCTGAATTATAGAACATTGGTTCCCTTCAAGGGAACCAAATGACAGGAGGATAACACACTTTAATTCTAGGGAACAGCAGCTTCTGCACTCAGGATCTTTCCAGACTTTTCCCAATGCTATGTCTTTATCTCATTCCTTTATAATGAACTAGTAAATGTAAGTAGAATGCTTTCTCAAGTTCTATGGATCATTCTAGCAAATTATCAAACCCAAGGAAGTGGTCATGGATGCCCTTAATTTAAAGCAATTAGTCAGTGTCACTAATTCCAGAGAGTGCTAAAACTGAATTGAGTTGTTAGACACAATGGTTTCTGATGAGTTGAAGAATTGATTTTTGGTGTGGAAAAATCAGACCAAAACACACATTTAGTGTTAGAGGTTTAATAATCAGTATAACTTTAAAAATAGACCCCAAGAAGTGGAATTATTTCCCTGGCTTATCCAGCTGATAAAGGTGGGAGACAGAATTTGAGTTCACATATTCATGAATCTGAACCTACTCTTCCTGCACATAAAGGCTGATTACTATGGGGAAGAAAGTCAATAATGCCAATATTTGTAATATACCATGGACATGCAAGAAGAAAGGTGGGCTGCAAATGGAGCTGAATTCCACAGCCAGCTCCATCCAGGAGAAGGTTGCCCCGCCCAGGAGGGAGGAACCTCCCCTGGGGCAAGTCAGGTAAACCAGGCCCAACAAGCCTGGTCTTGCTGAATCCACAGCCTATTCAGAGCCAGGTGTTAAAGGCAGAGGCCCCACAGTAGACACCAGGAACCACACTTCCTGAGGCTGTTCAGCGCCCCCTATCTACAGAGGACACCCAAGTCCTACATGCAAGCTGTGTGAACCACAGAGCCAGCAAATCAAACCAGCCAAACAGCAGGAAAAGACTGTAGACCATCGCAAGGAAACCAGAGACTGGAGAAAGCCCACCTAAACAAGGAAGACTCCATTTTTTAACATTTTAAAAACTTTTTTATTCTTCATTTTTGCATTGTCATTTGTTTTCTGGTTTTATTTGTTTGTTTTATTGTTGTTATTTTGGTCTTTTTTTCTGTTTTGTGTGTTTATTTTTCTGTATTTTTTCTTTGTTTCTCTTTTCACATTTTCTTTCTTTAAAATTACTTTCCTTTGACTAACACCTTTACTTTTTTCTGCAGACTCTCCATTGTCTATCATTGTAACCTCATTCTTTCTACCGATTCTACTCTTCTCCACCTTTCTACTTCACTGAAACTAAACCAAAATCATCACCCACCATTCATTTTACTCTATTCTCTTCACTACCCCTAACTTATCCTCCTAAATTTACTTCCAGGAACTCCAGACTCCATTGACCCCTGGTTATTGGATAGAGGGTATCCCTGTTCAATCCAAGTGAAGCAAAGGGGTTCATACAGAAATCCCACCAGTCCAAAAAGAACTTAATATAAGAACAAAAATTGCTCATAGCGTTATAACGGTAAATAAGTAACTACTGAATACAGGGCTCTGGGTTGGTTGTTATATTAAAATTGTATTCTTTGGTACACCAAATCTGATTTTATATACAAAAAAGAGAGGGAAGGTATCCGTATATAACTGTGAACTTCTAAGATTTATACAACAGTGCTTGGTAAGGTCTGCTTTGGGTCGTAAATGGTGCTCACAGGTGCTTTTAGATTTCCATTTCTAATCTAAATGGGCAGAAGAAGCAAAAGAAAGATGGCAAGCCAGGGAATCTCATGTCCCACGCAAAACAAGCAGGAAGCAGAGCAGTCAATCAAACACCTAGAAGAGAACCCTCAAAATGCTCTACAAAGTCTACTGATAAAAATACTAATGAAAAGTTTGAATCAATACATCAATCCATCCATAAAGTAATAGGTGATTTCATGGCCTCCACAAATAGAAAGATAAATGAACTTCAAGAGTCAAATGAAAAGATAGCTACCCAGCTAAAGATTTGAGAGACAGCACCAGAACCAAATTAATGAAGTAAAGAAGTCCATACAGGACCTAAGAGAAAATTGTAGCATAGACATGGAAACCATCAAGAAAGACCAGTCAGAAAGAAGAGAGATTTGAAATCAAGTCCAGACTAGATGAAGCAGAGGATCAAATCTCAAGAACTGAAGATTCCCTAGAATCTATGGAGAAAGAACAAAAAGCAATACAAAACCAATCCAACTGGCAAAACAGATCACTCCAGGAGCTCCAAGATACAATCAGAAAGCCCGATTTAAGGCTAATAGACATCGAGGAAAACCTAAAGAAGCCAATGAAATAGGCAACCTATTTAACAGAATACTAGCTGAGAACTTCCCAAATATCCCGAAGGATAGGCTTATCCAGATACAAGAAGCATTTAGAACCCCAAACCGACCAGACCACAATAGGACATCCCACCAACACATTGTGATTAAAAAAAAAGGATCAATAGAGTCCAAGGAAAGAATCTTTAAAGCTGTTAGGGAGAAGAAAATAATTATATATAAAGGAAAACCAATCAGAATTACCCCCAGACTTCTCAGCAGAGACCATGAAAGCAAGGAGGGCCTGGAATGAGGTATGCTAAACCCTAAATAAAAATAACTATCAACCAAGAATACTGTACCCAGCTAAACTCTCATTCATGGCCGAAGGTCAAATAAAAGTCTTACACAGTAAGGAAAAACTGAAACAATATATCTCCACCAAACCAGCTTTACCAAACACCCTCAAAGATTTACTACACAGGGAAAATAATCAAGATCACAATACAGACAGAGAAATGAACCCTGAGTAGAAAACCAGAATAGTAGATCAAGAATTGGGAAGACACAGCTCTTAACAAGATAGGTATAATGAAAGGAACAAACAATCATCTCTCAATCCTAACTCTCAACATTAATGGACTTAATTCTCCAATCAAACAACATAGGCTCATAAGTTGGATAAAAAATCAAGATCCATCTTTCTGTTGCCTCCAAGAGACACATCTATCCAGCAAAAGCAAACATCTTCTAAAAGTGAAAGGCTGGAATAAAATCTACCAAGCAAATGGCCCCCATAAGCAGGCTGGAGTTGCAATCCTAGTATCAGATAAAATTGACTTCAGGGGCTGGGGATATAGCCTAGTGGCAAGAGTGCCTGCCTCGGTATACCCGAGGCCCTAGGTTCGATTCCCCAGCACCACATATACAGAAAACGGCCAGAAGCGGCGCTGTGGCTCAAGTGGCAGAGTGCTAGCCTTGAGCGGGAAGAAGCCAGGGACAGTGCTTAGGCCCTGAGTCCAAGGCCCAGGACTGGCCAAAAAAAAAAAAAAAAAAAAAAAAAAAAATTGACTTCAAGTTAAAAACAGTAA
Source organism: Perognathus longimembris pacificus (assembly GCF_023159225.1). Classification (NCBI taxonomy): domain Eukaryota; kingdom Metazoa; phylum Chordata; class Mammalia; order Rodentia; family Heteromyidae; genus Perognathus; species Perognathus longimembris. Next base: position 26,464,115 of record NC_063173.1, on the reverse strand, counting down.
GAAGAGACAATGAAGGTTACTGCATACTAATAAAGGGATCTCTCCTACAGGAGGATATAACCATCCTAAATATCTACACCCCAAATACAGGAGCACCCAACTTCATCAAACAAACACTACTGACTCTAAAAATACTCATAGACCCAAACATATTGATAGTTGGAGACTTTAACACTCCACTGTCACCTCTGGACAGAACAACACGCCAAAAACTGAGCAAAGAAACCTCAGAAATAAACAACTACATAGACTAACTAGACTTAACTGACATCTTAGGGCACAAAGAGAATCTGTACAAATTCAGAAGTATAAAAATCATTCCCTGCATTCTCTCAGACCACAATGGAATAAAATTAGAGCTCAACTCAAACAGCCACCACAGAAAATCCTACAATTCATGGGGACTAAACAACACACTGCTGAACCATCAGTGGGTCACTGAAGAAATTAGAACAGAAATCCAAATGTTTATGGAATTAAGCTAAGATGAGCACGCAAAGTACCAGCTCCTTTGGGACACAGCAAAGGCAGTACTCAGAGGAAAATTTATATCTCTGAGTGCCTACATCAACAAACTGGAGAAACAGCAACTCAGCAACTTAAGGAAGCACCTAACCTCCTTGAAAGAAAACAACAAGCCAAACCACAAGCCAAGAGATGGAAGCAAATAATTAAAATCAAATCAGAATTTAAAAACTTGGAGTCAAACTAAACCATAGAAAGAATCAACAAAATGAAGAGTTGGTTCTTTGAAAAAAATTAACAAGATAGACAGACCCCTAGCAAATCTGACCAAAAAACGAAGGCAGCACACCCAAATGAGCAAGATGAGATATGAAACAGGGAGTATTACCACAGAAACAACCAAAATTCAGAACACAGTAAGGGACTACTTTGCAAACCTTTATGCCAACAAATTCGAGAACCTGGAAGAACTGGATGATTTCCTAGCAAAAATTGATATCCCCAGACTCAACCATAAAGATTTAAACCTTCTTAACAGACCCATATCCAGCATTGAAATAGAAACAGCAGTAAGAAATCTCCCATCCAAGAAAAGACCAGGTCCAGACAGATTCACAGCAGAATTCTACAAGGCCTTCAAAACAGAACTCACACCAGTATTTTGCAAACTCTTCAATGAAATTGAAAGAGAACGTTCACTACCAAACACATTCTATGAAGCCAGTATAACCCTCATCCCAAAACCAGGCAGGGACTCATCACTGAAAGAGAACTATCGAGCGATTTCCCTGATGAACATTGATGCAAAAATTCTCAACAAAATTCTGGCCAATCGACTTCAACAGGTCATCAAAAAAAAATCATACACCATGATCAAACTGGATTCATTCCCAGGGATGCAAAGTTGGTTCAATATATGTCTGCCGAGCCAGCCTGCAGCGAAGAGGAAATCCTGATTGAGGGGGCGAGGATTAAAGAAAAAGAAAAATGCAAGACAAGAGAAAAAGGACAAGAAGCAAAAGATGGGGTTCAGGAGGTCTGCATCTCGAGATTGTAACTCAAGACTGCAGCCATGTTTCATTCTTAACTTCCAGCTTATATGCAGTTTGACAACCAGGAAATAGCATAGGATTAACTAAGGTTTAAGAAAACAGGAAGGCCCTGAAATTGGTAAATAACAACAGGCAGTAAAACAAGATACGATTGATTGGTTTACATAAAACAGACTCTTGTGGACATAATAAAACATCTCGGGGGGCTGGGGATATGGCCTAGTGGCAAGAGTGCCTGCCTCAGATACACGAGGCCCTAGGTTCGATTCCCCAGCACCACATATACAGAAAATGGCCAGAAGCGGCGCTGTGGCTCAAGTGGCAGAGTGCTAGCCTTGAGCGGGAAGAAGCCAGGGACAGTGCTCAGGCCCTGAGTCCAAGGCCCAGGACTGGCAAAAAAAAAAAAAAAAAATCTCGGGATTAGTACTGTCCTTGCATGTCCTTGAGATAACAACATAGCCAGAGGTTAGGATGAACTTTGTTGTTGGCTCCCTAAACCATGACCTTGCACGCCCTTGAGAGTATAGCGAGAAGTCAGGGTGAATTTCGCTGTAGGCTCTCTACATATATGCAAGTCAATTAATGTAATCCACCACATCAACCGGAGCAAAGTAAAGAATCATATGGTTATATCCCTAAATGCGGAAAAGGAATTGGTAAAATCCAGCACTCATTTATGATAAAAAGCCCTGGAAAAACTGGGATTCCAGGGAACACTCCTGAATATAATAAAGGCAGTCTATGACAAACCAACAGCAAGCAAGCATAATTTTGAACAGTGAAAAGCTAAAGCCATTCCCTTTAAAATCAGGAGCAAGACAGGGATGTCCACTCTCTCCTGTCCTCTTTAACATAGTACTAGAATTCCTAGCCAGAGCAATTAGGCAAGAAGAAAACATAAAGGGGATCCAAATAGGAAAAGATGAAGCTAAACTTTCTCTCTTCACAGATGACAATGATCCTTTACCTAAAGAACCCCATAGACTCTACTCCCAAGCTACTAGAGCTGATTCAAAACTTTGGCAAAGTAGCAGGATATAAAATAAACCCTCAAAAATCAATGGCCTTTCTGTATGCCAATGACCCAAAGACTGAGGCCCAAATCAGGAAAGCAACTCCTTTTGCAATAGTCTCAAAAAACATAAAATACCTAGGAATAACCTTAACCAAAGAAGTGAAAGACCTCTATGATGAGAATTTTAAAAACATGAAAAATGAAATTAAGGCAGAACTAAGGAAATGGAAAACCATATTCCTGGATTGGGAGGATTAATATAGTCAAATGTCAATATTGCCAAAGGCTATCTACAAATTCAATGCAATACCTATTAATATCCCAACACCATTTTTTAATGAAATAGAGGAAGCAATCCAGAAATTCATATGGAACAATAAAAGACTGCAAATAACAAAAACAATCCTAAGCAGAAAGAACAGTGCTGGAGGAATTACAATACCCAACTTCAAGCTGTATTATAAAGCTATAATAATAAAAACAGCTTGGTATTGGCACCGGAACAGGCCTGAAGACCAATGGAACAGAACTGAAGATCCACAAATGAACACGCAGAACTATGCCTACTTAATCTTTGATAAAGGAGCTAAAAAGATAGGATGGAAGGAAGATAGTCTCTTTACCAAATGGTGCTGGCAAAACTGGTTCAAGACCTGCAACAAACTAAAACTGTATCCTTAAATATCACCCTGCCCCAAAATCAATTCCAAATGGAACAAACACCTCAAAATAAAAACAGATACCCTGAAAACACTACAAGAAGGAGTAGGAGAAACACTTGGGCTCCTTGGCACAGGACGAAACATCCTTTCAAAAGGTCCAGAAATGCTACAAATCAAAGAAAGGTTGGACAAATGGGACTGCATCAAACTGCAGAGCTTCTGCAGGGCAAAGGACATAGCTCGCAAGATAAATAGAAAGCCTACAGATTGGGAAAAGATGTTTACCAGCCATACAATGGACCAAGGCCTCATATCTAAAATATATGCAAAACTAAAAAAATTAAATTCCTCCAAAAGAAAACCTCAAAGAAACAACAGCCCCCTCAACAAGTGGGCTAAAGACTTAAAAAGAGACTTATCGAATGAGGAAATGAGAATGGCTAAGAAACATATGAAAACGTGCTCTACATCACTGGCCATAAAAGAAATGCAAATCAAAACAACAATGAGATTCCACCTCACCCCAGTAAGAATGTCCTCTATCAAGAAAGCTAACGATAACAAATATTGGAGGAGATGTGGCCAAAAGGGAACCCTACTTCATTGTTGCTGGGAATGTAAATTTGTTCAGCCACTCTGGAAAGCAGTATGGAGATTCCTCAGAAGGCTAAACATAGAGCTCCCCTATGACCCAGCAGACCCACTTTTGGGCATCTACCCAAAAGACCACAAACAAGAACACACTAATGCCACCAGCACAACAATGTTCATCGCAGCACAATTTGTCATAGCTAGAATCTGGAAACAACCCAGATGCCCCTCAGTAGACGAATGGATCAGGAAAATGTGGTACATATACACAATGGAACTTTATACCTCTATCAGAAAGAATGACATTGCCCCATATGTAAGGAAATGGAAGAACTTGGAAAAAATTATACTAAGTGAAATGAGCCAGACCCCAAGAAACATGGATTCTATGGTTTCACTCATAGGGAATAATTAGCAAAGTTTTAGGCTAGTCACAGCAGAGGATCACAAGAGCCTAATCGCTATGCCCCTATAAACGCATAAAATGATGCTAAGTGAAATGAACTCCATGTTACGGAAACGACTGTTATATCACTGCTGTAATTACTTTCAACATGCCATGTGAAACCGTAGCTTCTTTTGTTGATGATCCACTTGTATCCTTTTCTGTGGCTGTACCCTCACTACCACTGTATCTCATCTGAATACTCTGGATACTGTATATACTGGTACTAGAAATAGGGAAGTGAAAGGGAATATCAAAATCAAGAGACAAAGGATAAAAAGATAAACGACTCCAAAAGCAACACTTGCAAAACCATTTGGTGTAAACCAACTGAACACATGGGGGGAGAGTGAAAGAAGGAGGGGGGAGGGGGGAATGAGGGAGAAGGTAACAAATGGTACAAGAAATGTACCCATGCCTAACGTATGAAACTGTAGCCCCTCTGTATAGCACTTTGACAATAAAAGAAAAACTCAGAAAAAAAAAAAAAAAGAAGAAGAAAGGTGGGGCCAAGTACACCATGAATCACCATTAATTATGCCTTACCTCAAAGACTGTCCTTAATTTTTGGAGGTCTCTGTGTCCTCACTTGTAAACTGAGATGATAATGCTTACCTCATAGAGTTATTGTAAGAATCCAGGAGAGAATTCAGTCAGGGTCCCTGTTACATAGCAAAGTACAATGCTGAGATCACAGTAAAATGCTTGCTTAACGCCAAGAACCAAATGACTCCTGACAAGGGATGGCTGGTGGTAAATCAAAAGTCAAATGAAATTCGAGTCAAAATGGGAGCTGCAAGTGTAACTCAGTTGGTGGAGCTTAGGCCTAGCATACGGGAGACCCTGGGTTTTTCTATTCTCCAGTGTGTATGTGAACACACACACACACACACACACACACACACACACACACACACACACACACCCGTTGGCTTCCTTTATGGATTGCCATAGGCAGCTGGAGCCTAGCACAACTGAAAGCTCATTTTTAATGTTCATTTCAGACACCCTAAATGACCAGCGCTTATGGTAGTACCAAGAACAATACCATGTGGGGAAACATACCTATAGATGTCTCAAGAAGACATTCTGAATTTCACTGTTCAATTGGGAATTTTGGAATCTAATTCCATTCATTTTCCTGTGTCTTTTTTAATGCATTCCCCAGAATGATGTAATAAAAACCTATGTCTAATTAAGTATAAGAGAACTTTTAAAAAGTCAACAAATTCTAAGTGATGAGACTATATTATGTCATAGTTTAATTGGCACTATTTTTACCCTTGAGGGAACATAAAATCACAGTGAACTTTACAACCAATGGTATTTGAGATTGGATGAATTATGATAACTCACTTATGAACAGACTTTGGTATATGACCCATTTGTAAGCTTTGAGCTAATATTTTTTTTCCAGTCCTGGGGCTTGGGACTCAGGGCCTGAGCACTGTTCCTGGCTTCTTTTTGCTCAAGGCTAGCACTCTACCACTTGAGCCACAGTGCCACTTTTGGCTTTTTCTGTTTATGTGGTACTGAAGAATCAAACCCAGGGCTTCATGCATGCAAGGCAAGCACTCTACCACTAAGCCACATTCCCAGCCCCTTTGTAAGCTTTCACTATATAAAGAAGGAATTAGCTCTGAGATATAAAGGACTACTCTACCCATAGTATGTTCCAGAGTTAATTTGGCTTTAAAATGAAGGGACAAAGAAAGACAAGAGGGAAGAGAGGAAATGAAAAAGAGAAAAAGAGAAGCAAAATAAGATGTCAGTACTAGAAGACAAATTTCATTTCATTAACATTTGGGCAGGGCCAACCTGATAGGAATAAACATCCAAAGAATGACTTCCAGGACACTGACATCCTGTCAACAAGCCAAGATTCTACTGTGTTTACTAGGTGTGCTTGGGAACCTGGATAACATGTATTCATTTTGACAAATGTCCCAGGCTTAGAACAAATTATTTCTTCTTCTGAATAGCCTCATAAACCAGAAACTTGTGAAATTCAGACAGTCTAGTTGATGGTGGTGGTTGCTTTATCTCAGAAGCATTTGCTGTCTCCTCTGACAGATTTTATCAACCTGTATCATCTCACTTCCCTTTTCTAACCCTCAACTTGCCTGTTTCTTCCACATGCAAGGGGAATCATCAAGATTTAGAACTAGAGACAAACAATAAAAATTGAAACAGAACTGAGGAAATAAATAACCTTTTGATCTTTGTTTGTTTTTGTTTTTTTAAAAAAAACCTTTGGCAAAAGTCCCCACATCCTTTAGTTTCTTTCTAGTATTTTTTTTCCATGAGGGAGGTTCATTGTAAAAGTACATTCAGCTGGGCACTGGTGGCCCATGCTTGTAATCATAGATACTAAGGAGGCTGAGATCTGAGGATCATGATCAAAGCCAGCCCAGGCAGGAAAGTCTGTGAGACTTTTATCTCCAAGTAATTTCCAAAATGCTGGAAGGAGAGCTGACTCCCAAGTGGTAGAGCACTAGCTTTGAGCAAAAAGATCTCGGGCTCAGTGTCTAGCCCCCAAATACTCTCTCTCTCTCTCTCTCACATACACACACACACACACACACACACACACACACACACACACAGTATGTAATATTCAGATGAGACTGATATTTCTATGCAAAAGATTAGTGAATGTCTTACATATTTGAAGGTTCCTTCATAACAAAACAAAGATGCTAACTCTACCTTCCAATCTAATTTAATTTGGCAGCAAACTGCCTTGGAATCTATTAAAGGAGTATTTAACTCCTAAGGGAGGTAAACAAAATATGTATCCAAACCCAGAGGTAAGCTGCCACGGTTTATCCATTCTTTATAACTTCATTGAGAGTCCACAAAGGCAATTCTTGCTTGATACGGAGTCCCGTGCTTCCAATGGGAGCCCAGACACTTGTTCCCAGGTTACCTGAGAAACTCTTCACTTCTCTGTTTCTAAGTTCTTATTCTTTTTCTATCAATAATAGAATGTTTGCTATTCAGACATTAACTCTGCTCTGAAATATTCATTATTTCTTCATCACCAAGTTACCAAGAATGACCCCCAATGCTAATGTCCATCCACGTCAATGGCCACTAAGTTAAATGCAATGCCTGGCTTCAGTAGCTCTGATAGATTGGGGGTATCCATCTCTTGAGACAAATGGAAAATCCTATCTTCTGTGGGTTATTTTTTTACACAGATTACTTGTGTCCACCAATATTCTTTCATTTCTCTTTTCTTTGGCTCATTTCCCAGATCTCTTTCATCCTACAGAGGGCTTGTGATTAGTTTATATCAATGAAGTGTGGGCAACACGGTCCACTTTCAAGCCTGGCACCTAAGCCCCTCCATGACACATCAGGCTCTCGCTTCCTCTGCTTATTCACCAGATGCTAAAGATATCTACTATGAAGGACTCTGAGGCCTTTGATGATGGGGGAAGCCTGAGATGAAAGGAGCCTGTGTCCTTGATAGTTTATGTGGAGCAGGGCTCCAGCTGATCCACTTTAAACCATTTTAGACCTGCAAAAAGTATACATTTATTGTGTTGAGCTATGGAGATTTTAAGGTTCATCTGTTAGGGTAGATAGCATTACTTGCCTATAATTAATATATTTCTACTTTTGACAATCCCAATGCAGATTTTTAATTTATACTCATGATGTGAATCACTTCAATGTATGTGTAAGTTAAAAAAAAAACATTGGTCTGCCTCTAAAGCAGAGGGAAATACATTTGCCAATGGAGAGCACAAACAGCAGCAAGGGGTTAATGGGGGTAGTATATAGGTCCCAATTAGATTCCCATAAGTAGTCCTTACAGAGCTAACATTCTTTAAGAAGCAAGCCTGTTGCCCGTTCATAAAATGCTCGATCCATACCATCGACTTTCAGTTGAGCAGATGGGAGTTTTGATATAAATTGTGCTGGCATTTGTTGCTTTGAAAATAGATTTGCTTTTGCCTGCTTCCAGATTCATATTTTAAAAGGAATAGTCAACAACTTCCATCTCTTCCTTTATGCAGGTCAACAGGCCCAAACCTCTATTTCCTATTGAAAAGTACAGGAATAAAGCTAGAGAACTTGTATGAGTACTTGGGCTGTGCCTGGTTGGTGTCCCTTCAGATTCAGAGAGCCCCTCTGTAGATTTAGATGGAGCACCCCACCTGTGTTTGCTTGCCTTCTTTGATGGGGAGCTCAGCACTTGATGAAGTAACACATCCTAGTGTTACTAGGTACATTACCAATTAGAAAGGTAGCATATCTACTCTGCAGAGGCATTCTCCTGAAAACATAGTCCCTTCCCTACCTATACCTGCAGGCGTTTTAAAGAATTGGAAGCTTCAGTCTCTGTCTCTTAACTTCTCTCTTCTTCATAGGATATAATGTCCAGTGACCTTTTCTCAGAACATATTCTAGCTTGTCACTGTCCTGTGAAAGCTGAGGTGCCAGGAACTGGCCTCAGTATGAGCAATCTGGAAAAGAAAAGGGTCAACATCATATCTAGGACATGATGGATCTAGCTGAGTTGAGCACTTTTGGTTGGGTGTAAAGCATTTGGAAAAGAAAGAATGTCCTCAGAGCAATAATAGCCCTCTTTGCTTCCAGTAAGGTTTACAGACTTGATTCAAATGCAGAAAAGGAAGGGAAGATACCATGGAGTAGATTAATATTAGGACATGCTTTGAAAACTCTAAGCAAATTCAGGGTCCACAGGGACATCGACAGTGCCTAACGTCTAACTCTCCATTCCTCAGGCCTAGGTGGTAGCTGCTGCTTCTAGTCTCAGAATCCCTCACTACTCAGGACACCTCTTGGCTTTCCCCTGCTTCTTTGTGAGGGTATCATGTGTGATATTTTCCTAAAAATATTCTTCATAACTTGAATTCTTTCTACAAGGAGAGAAATTTGATATTTTCATTTACAATTAACTAAGTCATTCAGTGTTTAACAAATTGGATTTCCCTAGCTGCTTTTGGCTAGCCTACATATGAATTGAAACATACTCCCCTGACTCCTCAATAAAGATGATAGAATTGGCTAAGGGTAGGAGATGTGCAATTTCTCTGGAAGGAACTCTGGGCTTTGAGTAAGGTGGCCCTGTTCTGGCTCGAGCTGACTGATACCACACACATAAATCACAGCTTACCAATACTTTCTACAGCCATGTCACACTGTAACCCCTCTAATAATAGAAAATCCCAGAGTTTTACTTCTCCTAACTACTGCTAAGCCTCCCTACTCCATCCTGAACCAGTACGTGCAAATCTATGCCTACTGCAGTTCCTCCCATAGCAAAGGACCTCAGCTCTTATTTTGGTTTTTAATCTCCTGACACTGGGAAAATTTTCTCCATCTTTGCTGTATAAATTCCAATTTTCCTTCAAATTACGCCATGAGAAGAAGCAGACCAAGAAAGTTGGAACCATCATCCAGGTCTAGCCTCACTTTGGCCAGAAAAATCTTGTTAACACAGTGGAATTCCAGGTGAGAATTTCTTGGCACAATAGTTTCCGAAAGAAAAATAAAATTAAAAAGCCATTGAAGCTGGCAGGTCTTTCTCCAGCCTTTATGCTCAGTAGTTGGTCTCATTTTCCAGTGCATCGAGCTCTTGTACAGTCCCTCAGGCCTCCTCCTGGGGAAGATTGAGATGGGCGCCTCCATCTCTCTGTTGTCACTCCAGCCATCATTAAATGTGGCAAGGAGCTGGAAAAATGACTGCTGACCTGCTTGCTCCAGGAAACAATGGCCTGCTGTGTCATTTCCCACCTCAGGCTTTATCCAGCATGACTTAAAAGTGAGGTGCTGATTATCCTTGGCACCAACAGACCTAGGGCCCAAGGACAGCACATGAAGACTGGCTGTTGGAAGCTTCCAGACAGGAGGCAAGGTGTCCCTTTGTGTCCATGCTGCTTTAAAAAATATGCACTAATAAAGATATATATTGTAAAGCTTTAACCAGCCACGAAGGGGGTTTTTCAGTTGGGTCTGAATCTTGGCTGAAAGTCTCAAGATAAAGATAGCAGGTAACAAATAATCCATGTTCCAGATTGTTACGTGACACAACTGCACAAGCTCAGCAATATACACTGAAAAGTGATGGAGCTAGTCCTGGGCCCCTTGTCAGAGGAGGGTGACATTTCCTCTAGAAGCAGACACTTGTGTTTTATCTCATTCCTCATTCACCCAAGGGGCTCTCCGAAGAACCACACAGAGATCAGGCATCTAGGCAGGAGTGGAGACTGGCTTCTTACTTCCTTTCCTGGATGTGTGATTGGGTCCAGAAACTTGAGAAAACAACCACAGGTGTTAATGGAGTAGATAGAGAAAAGTCTTGGGGAACTTGAAATATTTCCAGGAATTGCAAAGTATATGTCCATAAACACTGCTGCCCGTGATCGGAAGCTGCCAGGCTGTGATGGCTGTGGTGTGAAGGATATGATGAGGAGAGGGCTGTGAGGGTGAGGGAGAAGATGGGGCCAGGCCTGGACTAGCACCCATCTCCTCCCTCAGCATGGCAATGACGTAATGTACCCCAGAACCAGGCATGCCAGTAAAAACCATCAGGATTGAACTGTCTCAAAAGGACTTAACCCAAGAAGGCTGTGGGGGTGGGAAACAGAGGCAACAGAGAGGTCAACTTAGAGGACACAGTCTATGTTAGGTTAGGGGCTATGTACAGGATCCCAAAGAACCCACTAGATACTAGATTTGTGGATGTTGACATGACAAAGGTCTGATGGCCAACTAAGAAGTCTAAAGAGAATCAGACGTATGCAGAGGCCTCTGGCCCTTAACACTCTCCCACTCCGCTCCCCCCCAAACCCCAGCCCCATGGAACCAAAACTAAGGCCTGGAGGAGGGGGCAGAGATGGATGGGTAAGAAGGGTACAGGAAGAAGAGTGGCTTCTTGAGCTCCAATGAGGTTTCCTGCGCTGGGAAAGATAAAGTTATACATTTGACCATAACATTCAAGTTTATATTCAGATGGACTTGGCTTTGTGTAATTGAAGATGAGGCTGACGTTGCTTCTTTTTTAATAGCTGGAAGGAATGGAAAATGATTTGTGTCACCAAGTGGCAGGAAAGTAAGTTTGGAGGCCCAGTGGGAAAGTAGTGTGTGCTTTCCTGGCAGACCCTGATGACTTTAGGTTGTTGGAGAAAGTGGTCACAGCTTCTCAGAACTCTGCCTTTTAATAACCTTAGATTCCTCCTATGACAAATGGACTTTATAATCCACCTCATAGAGGGGATGTGAAGACTGAACAATTTGAGTTGAAAATATTTTGTAAAGTGCCTACTGCTTGGCAGTGCTCAGCCTATGGTGTTCCTTCTGTTCTGCCCACCACCACTGAGTAGAGCTTGCTCTCTATACCTTAAACAGACAGACTTCTTGAAGAGGAGAACAGCAACCCAACACCTTCACATTATACCCACAGAAACTGAGGTTGAGAGAAGCTGGAGCCCAGCTGCCTAAGGCTACCCAGTGTGCCAATATCAGAGTCAAAATTAGGGTCCAAATCCACTTACCCTCAGATTAGCGTTAGCTTTCAACCCAACTGCCCTTGTTGCTGATGGGTTGACTGAAGATTAACCAAGGGCCATTAGTCCTGGACCTGGTCCTTTGGTAGAGTAAGAAGCTATCAGGTAAATGAAGGAATGGTACCCATCTATCCAAAAGACCACAAACAACATCACAGTAATGCCATCAGTACAACAATGTTCATCGCAGCACAATTTGACATAGCGAGAATCTGGAACCAACCCAGATGCCCCTCAGTAGACGAATGGATCTGGAAAATGTGGTACATATACACAATGCAATTTTATGCCTCTATCAGAAAGAATGACATTGTCCCATTTGTAAGGAAATGGAAGGACTTGGAAAAAATTATACTAAGTGAAGTGATCCAGACCCAAAGAAACATGGACTCTATGGTCTCCCTTATTGGGAATAATTAGTACAGGTTTAGGCAAGTCATAGCAGAACATCACAAGGCCCAATAGCTATACCCTTATGAACACAAAAGATGATGCTAAGTGAAATGAACTCCATGTTATGGAAACAATTGTTATATCACAGTTGTAACTACTTTCAACGTCCCATGTGTATCTGTAGCTTCTATTATTGATGATGTTCTTGTAGCACCTTCCTGTGGTTGTACCTACACTATCTCTGTAATCTTATCTGAGTATATTGGAAACCGTGTATACTGGTATTGGAACTAGGAAATTGAAAGGGAATACCAAAATTGAGAGACACAGGGTAAAAAAAGACAAACAACTACAAAAGCAATACTTGCAAAACTGTTTGGTGTAAGTGAACTGAACACCTCAGGGGGGGAAAGGGTAAGGGGGAGGGGGAGGGGGGTATGAGGGACAAGGTAACAAACAGTACAAGAAATGTATCCAATGCCTAACGTATGAAACTGTAACCTGTCTGTACATCAGTTTGATAATAAAAATTTGGGGAAAAAAAGATATTCAGCCTCAAATTTAAGTAGCAATCTTTTTTTAACTGTTTCACATGGCATGTTGAAAGTAATTACAACAGTGCTATAACACTCGTTTCCATGACATGGCGTTCATTTCACTAAGCATCATCTTATGTATTCATAAGGGCATAGCTATTGGGCTCCTGTGATCCTCTGCTGCAATCTTGACCAAGTGATCTTAAAGCTTTTAGGAGGAAGGACATGAACCACCATTTTTAAACTCAGGTAATCCAAATGGAGTTCTGTGTAAGTAGTATCAGGTATAAGAATTTACCTCTGTGGCTACAAAACCAATTAAGAGGTTTGAATGGTCAAGGAGATAATTCCTGGTGATGGCTAATCAGATCAGCTCCCATCTGCAAAACACAGAATGCTAGCTTTCATTTTAAGCAAATGCACTAGGACAGAGTGGAGAGAGAGAGAGAGAGAGAGAGAGAGAGAGAGAGAGAGAGAGAGAGAGACAGAGACAGAGACAGAGAGACAGAGAGAGACAGAGAGAGACAGAGAGACAGAGAGACAGAGAGACAGAGAGACAGAGAGAGAGAGAGGAGGGAAAGAGCACACAGAGCACACAAAGGATCTGGAGCAAATCGTGAGTGTATGTGTATGTATGTGTGTGAGGGAGAGTATGTGCATATTATTTTAATTAGTTGCTAATATTAAACATTTTAATAGTAACAACAAAAAAGCTAATTTACAGGTTTTCTTTAAAAACATGAAATATCTCAAAGTTTTAAGTGCCAAAGTAAAACTTTAAAACAGAAGAAGTAATTGGAGAGTCATTTTATATTGTCAGAGTAAAGGAGGCCTTTTTAATTGGGCCCAGAATCCAGAAGTTATAGAGGAAATGATTCATAAATTTGACTACATAAATAAAATCAGAAGCACCACAAAGAAGAAAAATAATAAACTGGGAGGAAAATTGCAATTTGTACTAGAAAGATGATCTCATTAAAATACAAAGTGTCTAAGAATCCAATAAATGAATGACCAACAGCCCACTAAGAAATAACCCAATGATAAGATCTGACAGACCTCAGACAATAAAGTAAAATATGCTTTTAATTACAGAAAGGATGTTCAACTTCACTCAGAATTTAAAAACAAAAACTTAAGTTACACTGGGATGCCCATTTGTCATGTATTTGAATAGCAAATGTTCAAATTTTTGATTATACACTGTTGGTATGTCTATGGGAGATTGCAATCCTACCTCAGGAAATTTTTTAAAAAAATTTACACTACAGACCAGAAACCATTTGACTTCTAGTCCTAAAGAAAGGATTCTGAAAATGGAAACAAGAGCTTCGTCTACATCCTATTTGATACTGAATGTGTTACTCTACCATTAGGCAAAGATTCTGTTCATAATAACAGTATTTCCTCACCAATCTTAGTTTCATATGTTCTGTTCCTTACTAAAGAATGGAAAGCAAGGGGTTAACAGTAGGAAAAAGGAAGTCTGGCACTGCTAGAAGTCACCTAGAGCTTTCAAGTGTTGCCTCGCCTATAGCCTAAGACAAGCCCAAGCACACTGCCAATTTCTTTTTTGTAGAAGAGGCACAAGACTCAGAGTCACTCAGATTTCCTCATCAAATGTGTGCAGGGAAGAAAGGAATAGAGCTTGCCCTCCCAGCCCCCGGCCCTGTCTTGGACAGAAACTTATTTTGGTGTGGATGGTTTTTGTTTAATGAATCAAAGAAAACAAAGGAAAGTGACTGGCATCCTGGGTCAGCTGCTGAGACGTCTCAGGCGCTGTGGAGCAGGGTTCTATGACTGGAATTTCATTTGTGCTTTTATTTAATCCTTCTCTCCAGCAAGAGAGTTGACCAAACTAGTTCTAAATGGTTGCTCTGTGTGAAATAAATGGCAGCAGTGAACTCAGCAAGTGCCATTGCTCCCTCTGATTAGAGGAGAAAGTATGGCTGGGCCTTTGGACTGTATTCATCACCAGATGCCTGAATAATATGTATGAATGAGTGTGTGTATGGGGGGGGAGGGGAGGGCACAGACCTCAGGAGGGATGTGAATATTCTGATGAAAGCACAGTTGGGAGAGGAGTCGGTAAATTAATGAGAAAACAAAAAGTGATTACACTGTCCACGAGCCAGTGAATTAATGAGAAAACAAAAAATGATGAGACTATCTACTGTGAGCCTGCAAAGAAGTTCCCAGTGATTACAATCTATCAGATTTCCCTCTCCCTCCCAGAATCCTACACCTTTCTTGACCAGTTTGGTGTGAAAGACACTCCTACCCTGATGACTGGTCCCTGCTTGTTAGCAGAAGATGCTACTTCTCTTAGGGAAAGGTTACCCTTGTAAGTCAAAGATAAGAGAGAAAATGCCAATGTTCTTTGTTTCTGTAACCAAAGAGAATGCCTGAGTACTTCATGGACTATCACGTTGTGATGGTGGAAATTCTCAGAGAAGAGCAATGGGAAAGCAGAATTCCTTCAGGCTGCCAGGAAATCTTCTGTACTCCAGGCTTCCCTTGGTGCCTCTCTGAGCTCTTCCCTGAGCAAGCATCAACTCCACATTCAGAATAGTGACGGGAACTGGTTTCATGGGAGGCTACGAACACTGGTGAAAACCATGGAGAAAAGAACAGGCCAGGAAGGAACCTGACAATTTGCAGAAAACCACATTCCCAGAGTCTCTCCAAACCCAAACTTGGGCTCTCTTTCACCATTCCTCAGACTCACTGAATTAGAGTTGTCAAAACAGTACATCTCTATGAAATGGATCAAGTTCAGTTAATCAAACATTGCTAAGTTTAAGCCCTCAGTGACTTGAAAGCTATTTAGTTCCTTCTTCCTCAATTTCTGTAAAACAGAAAAGCTCCAAATAAGAAAACCCAGCCCACCTTGGGGCTTTAGACAAGGAACTGTTAGCAGATATCTGGCACTTGACATCAACCATAAAGATCCTCAGGAATTGAGGTTCAGAACTACAGGCCTGGGATCTTTCAATATCCTCAGTCAACCCAATGGATTTGACATGTGTCTTATACTCTGTTGGTGTGTGAAAAATAACTCAGAACTGTGAAGGGTAGAAATCTTAATGGTTTTCTGGATAATCCTCCATTGCCCAGGACTTTCTTTATTCTCATGTTTAGCCCTCAATGGAAGCTCCACTATACCTTCGAATGACTGGAGATGTTTCTTAGCCATGACACTACGAAGCAGAATCACATACATTGCATAGAAGAATAAGCTTAATGATCTAGTTCTACTTTAGACTGTTACCCTCTGGCTACATGCTCTTATAAGTCTCCGGGTCTCAACATGATACCTGTAAGGCATGCAGGCTGTATTGGCACAGTACATCTGTAGATGGACAGGTAGAAAGATGAGCAGGCACAGGGCATCTGTCCAGTAAGAAGAAGGTAAAGGTGTTCTTGAAGAAGGGTAAAGCATGGTTTAAGTCATGTAAAGAGAAAAGCATATTTGTCACTTTCCTTTGATTTGGTGACTTCATTCTTCATGGGGCTGGGAATACGGCCTAGTGGCAAGAGTGCTTGCCTTGTATACATGCAGCCCTGGGTTTGATTCCCCAGCACTACATATACAGAAAATGGCCAGAAGTGGCACTGTGGCTCAAGTGGCAGAGTGCTAGCCTTGAGCAAAAAGAAGCCAGGGACAGTGCCCAGGCCCTGAGTCCAAGGCCCAGGACTGGCAAAAAGAAAAAAGAGCCAAGCCCCAAATGGGGCTGGGAATATGGCCTAGTGGCAAGAGTGCTTGCTTTGTATACATGAAGCCCTGGGTTCAATTCCCCAGCACCACATGTGTAGAAAACAGCCAGAAGTGGCGCTATGGCTCAAGTGGAGAGAGCAAACAGAAGCCAGGGACAGTGCTCAGGCCCTGAGTCCAAGGCCCAGGATTGGCAAAGAAAGAAAAAAAGAAACATTTCCTTTTCATTTCTTCTGAATATCTAAATTCTATTTATGGTTAAAGATTCAGTTGCAAAGGCATTTCCTCAACAACTCTTCCATGAATAAACCCCTTCATTGAAAATCCCAGTGCTGATTTGAATCTCTACAAGACACTTGGCACTTTGCTTATATTAAATTATTAGTTGCCACCATGCAGTCACCCAAACACAGGGTTGTCTCCATCTCTGCGCATGGAAAGTGTTCAAATTACTATGTAACAACTGATTGACTGAAAGAAAGGCTGAACAGAAACTACACTATCTGGACATAGCAAATTTGCCCCATCTAAATACTCAAAATAAGAATTTTTATTTAGATCTTCTTATAAAAATTCAGAGTTAAGCCCATTCCACATCTTATAGCTTACTTTGTTCTGGATCCCACATTGGACTTAGAATTGGGAGGAAATTAAAAAATCTGAGGAAACATTAAGTTTCTGAGGAAACGAAAACCTCTGATAAGTATCATATGCAAGGCTCTTCTTGCTGAGTTCAAATAAAAGCCAGTGACAACACTTCAGTTCAAGCCTAGTGGGAAAATTTAATTCTTCCCCAAAGCCCCACGTCTCAAGAATCAAATATAATACTTAGAGAACCAGTAATCTTTATTCAACACAAATAAAAGGAGAAAACAATACCCATGACTACTTAAAGCTGTCTATTAGCCACACTTGAGGAAGGTATCTCATTGATATTAATGTGCTTACAGCTTATTACACAAAAATTAATTAAAAATTGAAGACCAGAGATCAAAATTCTGCATGTCTAATTTCCCCACCAAAGCAGATCATCCCTTGAATAGCTAAAATTCTAAGAGCATTAGTTTATCATAGCATAGCACACAACGGCATTTCAGATCACTCCCTTTCAAAGAGAGTGGGGGGCTCTTTTGTGGGTTTATTGACCCTCCATCAACATGTCATCATTGGAAAGGGTGACTAGCTCTCAATGGACTTCATGCTATTATTCTATAATTCTCCAAGCCTTATTCCCTAGAGATGCACCCAGTTACTTGTAAACCACAAATAGCCCATTCTCAGCAAGAAGTCTAAGCTTGTCCTGGATTCATGAATCAATCAGGAAGAGGAACCCTGGCCAGTCAGGACACACTGACTCCTAGCTCTCTACTCTGAGTCACTTCTGTTCCCTGGAGTAGTGGAGAGAGCGGAAGGACAGAGAGCCCTGGGGTTAAATGTTTGCAACTTTCTACCTCTAAGCCAGTTTCCATACGAAATACCTGCCTTGGAGGATTGTGTCAAGGGCTAAATGAAATGATACAGTGCCTGGAACAGAGGAGTTGACCAATAAATGCTCTCACCACTTAATACAAAAAAAGAAGTTTCAGTCTGAAAGTTTAGCAGCTTCATTCATTTCTCTACAACATAAAACATCCACAAGTCCCTTGTCTGTCAAATGTGCTGAATGATTGAAATAGGTGCTGTGTTTCTCACATCCGTGTCCGGCCAGGACCTCACGCAGTACCTCACACACATTCTGTAAATGACTGCAAAATAAAGGAATGAATGGATGGAATAAAAGAGCCACCTGTTCTGTGAGCCTACCACTAGCACTTCACCCATATTAGCTCATGAAATCTATCAACCCTAAGAGTCAGACAACTCTATTGGACAGCTAAAGGTAGAAGAGCACAAAGACATTTAATGTGACAGTTTCACTGCTACACAAATAATAGATAAGCCGTATGAACCTGTTTAAAGTCCATCTTCTAAAATAAAGTGAGTATTTACAATGTGTCAGGCACGTGGTAAATATCTTACCTATACTATGACTTCAATATTACAACCTTGAAAACAAGTGAAATTACTGCCGGGGATACTGAAGTTTAGAAGAATTAGGTAACTTGCCCACCATTCTCCATCCTTCTGGGACATACCACAGTGGCCATGTCAAATGGGTGGAGCTGAAAGGGGAAGCCAGGGCTCCACCCAAAGCTTGTCCACATCATACCCCAGATATGCTACACTGCTAGCTCAGTGGATGAACCACTGAATGGAAGGAGGAGAGACAGAGGAGGGGAGAAAGGTAGAGCAAGTAGAGGGAGAGGGTGAAGGGAAAGGAGAGGGAGAGGGGTAGGGAGGAGAGAACATCAATGCAAAGGGAAGATGTTCAAAGGCTACATACCTGACTAGATAACTCCTGGTAGGCTTGACCTTGACAATTTCTCCTTCTGCTTCACTGCTGTCATGCATCCCTGGCTGGCTTCAGTTACCCAAATTCCATACATGATATTTGCTATAACCCCATATCACATATATTAATACTTAGTGTTTGTTTTTAACTCAATCTATTTTAAATGAACATTATCCTAAGCAATATACATAAATTCAAGAGTGTAATCTGGTAATGTACTGGTAATGTTCTTTCTTAATACACAACAAAATACATTGATAACAATTCATTTACAAACTGTTCATTAAGTGACAACTCAGAGCATCCCACCGGAGAGGCCTACAAATATTTGGGGGAAGTGGGGTTCTGTGAGTCTCTGCTCCCTCCCTTGCATGGACATGAACACAGTGTGTGTGTGTGTGTGTGTGTGTGTGTGTGTGTGTGTGTGTGTGTGTGTGTGTGTTTGACCTGTGTCATCATCTCACAGCTCTTGCTCTGGTCCTCTATGATGGATTAATGCTAGTATGGAATCAGCTGTTCTGGAAGTCTGGCTTGCAGCAGGTAAGCAACAAAGGCAGAAGTTGAACACTGAGAACCCCAGGAAGCATGGTTTCCAGCTGGGATGCAGCCAAAGAGAGCTGGAGTTTCTGGGGCCATGGGACTGTGTTTATCTTCTTCATTGCCTATCCTCTGCCCTCAATATGCAGCCTGCCAAACAGGAGGCTGTCAGTGAACACTGAGGAGCTGGGAGATAGATTAAGTCTTTTTACAATTGCTTGATTTTCATCAACTTCAGGTTCAACAAGTCAGAAGGTCTTAGAGCAGACTTCTGGATTTCTTCACAAGCCCAGAAGCCACAAGCCTTGTGACCTTTAGCAAATGACTTCACCTTGCTCTACCTCAATTTTTCATCTTTGCAAGCAAGATGACAACCTGCCCTTTCTGCTTCATGGATGCTATACCAAACACTGACAAAACAAACCAACACTAATACTTGGCTGTGCTTCTTCCTTCTCCCTTTCTCCAGACACTATGTCTACAGAGATGAGACTCTCCATCCATCTCTCTCAATCTTCACAACTGGGCAGGAGAATAAAATGCATGATTAGGACAAAGTATGTTGATTTGTGCATTCATATTCACTTACTAAGAAAAATCCCATGATTGTATTCTTAGTGTCTTGATAGATAGATAGATAGATAGATAGATAGATAGATAGATAGATAATAGTCTTAGAAAAGCAGAAGAGGAAGTGATACAGTGTATAATGTGACTTGGATCATGGTGTAGTTAGAGGAGTGAAGTTATGGATACAAGGAAACCAGAGAGAAGAGAAAGGCTCTTTCGCTAAGGATTGTGGGGGATGATCACAAGCATTTGTAATGTCTACAGGAAGTATAGGCACTGGATTTCAATGACTTCACAATTTGAGTCTAATGACTTTTAATTTTGATAATCAATCCCTGGATATAACAATGCTCCACCACTAGGTCATGCACTTATTAGGGTCACACATACAGTCTAACAACCACAGTACTGCTGGAGAGATGTAGGGACAACATGCTGTACATAGTTCACTCTGCCTAAGCCAGAGAGGGAAGGTTTCCTTAGAGGAGATGCCTGCACAGCTTCTGAAAGGGTGAATAGATTCAGTTAGGTAACAAGAACCATTGACAAAGGATATACATTTCTAAATATCAACTTGGTTCAAAATACCATTTCCACGAAAACATTAGCCACCATTGTGAGTTCTCTGAGTAACAAGAAGGCAGTGATACTGACTAGACACTATGTTGGAAATGAACTATACAACTTGGGGAAGAGGAAGGCTGGGAGCAGAAAAAACTGGGAGAAAATGAGGGGGTGACACTGCTGAAGAAGAAATGTACTCATTACCTGACTTACATAACCGCTCTGTGCATCACCTTTACAATAAAAAAAAAAAAAAGACGTACATCTAGGCCCTCTCTGGGTAAGTGGCATTTGTCACCTGTAGCGCTTATTATCAGGTAACTGGAAAATTCTGATGATCTGAGATTAACTGTTAATTGGAACTTGTCAGTGCCGAGGTGTGTTGTTATGCTCCACCACACCACTTGTTAAAAACACCAACTTTGACCTACAGATCTGTTCCTCTCCTGCATCTGTCTGAGTCTTTGGAAAATCAGATTGTTTCATTCTGCTCATCTCTTAGCAGAAGCAGCATTTCATTGTTTGTTTATGAGAAGCTGGACTAGGTGTAAAAGAGAAATGATAGCGAGCTAGTAATACAATATAATTTCCATTTTATAGATGGAAGAAACTGAGATTTCGCTGGTAAGCAGTAGAGCAAGATTGATCCCAGGTAATTATAAGGCTGAAGTCTGTTATTTTACCCATCAGGTTTTACTGACCCTTCTTTCTCCACACCATCCCTTTCTCTGTCCCCTACACTCAACAGTAACATTTCTAAGCGGTTTTACATTGAATCCTTCACTCCCAAGAAAGCGTATACACTGTGTTCAGCCTTTCTTTGCTGATGAATCTGCAGCTAATGCCGTGTGAAGTGGAGAATGACATAGAGTCTGCTTCCTAACATTTACTCTACTGCCTACCATTCCATCTATTTGCCTCCAATACTTATATCTTAATGTGCTTTTTAGTTCAGAAAAGATAAAACAATGAACATACCTCATGACAGATAATGGAGCTAAATTCCCCAAGTTTAACCCCTCCTTAAGTTAGTTAACCTCTCTGTACTTTGATTTCCACCCTTTTAAAGAAGAGATAATAACATCTATTTGATAGAGTTGGTACGGAGATTTGAGTATATTAGTATTTTTAAATGCTTAGAATAGCACCTGGTCTGCTTATCACTGTTTACCTGCATGTTGAATATAATCAAGAAGGGCTTAGAGGGAAAGCAGCTGAGGGTCAGAATGAGGTGGCATATGAAAGGGACAATGAAAGGGAGGAAGGGCTCAGTGAGGGGTGTGGGACCTACCACCTTTATAATGTAGTCAAAGTTATCCCAGTTTCATGGCTCTAAGAAAGATGCCCACTGCTGAGGAAAATTCCCCTTCTATCTGTGCCCAAGAATAAATGTGTGGGATTGGTGGAGTAGGGAAGCAGCTCCAGAGAGTACTGGAGCAAGGAGATGCTTGTGCACATCCCCGAGCCTCTGTCAATGAGCCCCTATGTCCCAGGAGAGCACCCCTGAGAACTCCAGTCCTTACCCATGCTGCAGGTCTTCCACTACCCTCAGCAGAATTCTGAGCCCTCAGTCCTGCCCAGAACACCTAGTCATTACTCCCCATCTGTGTCCAGTAACAATCCCAAACTTCATTTTTTGACACAAATCCAGCTTCTTAGCAGTTGAGTTAAATAACCACTCCTCTCTGAGTTAGTTTTCTTTTACTTGTTTAAGTAGAGGTAGGCTAATAAAGTCCATCTCCTAGAATTTTTGAGAAAACTAAATTAAATAATGAAGGCCAATTCTTGGTCATGCAGCCTGAAGCATCATGAGATCTCTGTGAATTTTTGCTGAAGGAAGGAAGGAGTCTGGGCCTCAAGGGATTTGTGGATGTAGCTAGCTTCACATTCTGTGTTCCCTTCTCCTTCAGGCAGCAAAAGGTGATTCAAACCCCAGGGATGGGAGAGAGTTGAGTCTGGAAGCTCCACCCACCACAGAGAGCATAGGGAGAGCTCAGCCCACCCCTAGGGAGTGAGGATAAGATTCTCAGAGAAAGCAAGACCTGGTAATAAAAGATCAGGAAAGGTAAGGCCTAAACTAGTCTCCAGGCATTGTTAAATCTGGAAGTCACAATTAGTAAAACACCATGATTGAGGAGAAAGTCTTCTTTCTCTTTTTAAAATGTTCGTAAAGCCCCACTCACCTTTATCCTTTACAGAATAAACCTATGTCTTTCTAGTTTCCCAAGGGCCCAGCTGACCTGGCCAATGATTCCCTCACCAAGGGAAGCTAATATTCCCAAGGGGAGAAAGAAAGGCATGTGATTTAAGTGTCTTAATATACTCATTAAGGGTTTAATTGGAGTCACTTTGCCACTGATCTTGCAACAACCTTTCTCCCCACCCCCATTTAATTAACAAAGTAACCTTTAGCTTCATAACACATAAACAAAGACAAGTATAAAACAGGGAACTCTATCCTTGTTCCTGATTAGATCCTGCCAGCCAACTTAAAACCACAGTGGGACTCTCACATTCTAGCGAGGGCTAGCTCCAGTTTGGGGTATTTACACTCTCAGAAAAGAAGCTATAGAATTTGAGTTATCCAGGCCTGGACTCAAATCCTGAGTCTGTCATTCACTAGTGGTGACCTTTAGCAAGAAACTCGATTTCTTTGAGCCTTAGTTTTCTCATCTGTAAAATAGGAATGATAATTATGCAAATTGCAAGGTTGTGAGATTCAAAGAAGGTAACATTTATTGTGAACTTAGCACAGGGATCAGTATTTGGTAAGTAACCAAGAAAGGTCTGTGGTTTGCTCTTCTTGCTAAAAGGATGGAGGGCAGTGAGTTTCAGGGAGCAGGAACTGAACTGATTAGTGATCATTTTCCCCTGAGACACAAAATAGATTATGGAAAAACTGCATAAACAATGTCTACCAACAAATATTCAGGGTGACTACATACAATTCCCCAGGCATGATTAAGGTTGAGAATATTTCAGCTACTTGCCATGGGCTCAATTGGTGGGCTAACCCCTCCTCCCAACCTCCCTTCTTCCTGCCTTTTCCCCACCCGCTAGCAACATGAAATATAAATAATTAATGCTATCCAATTATTCAAGCCAAAAAAATAAATAAAGCTTTAAGGGTGTATTGGATTTCTAGGGGAATCCACCACTAGGAAACAGGAAGCATCCCACATGCAGGTGCCTGCATCACCAAAGCCATTTGTGCCGGGCTGCTCAGTGGGTACCAGGGTTAGTTAAAGCTCGCTTCATTATGGTGGCATCAGGGCAGATGGGAACTGACGGCGCTGGGCTGTTTTCATAGGGAAATGAGCACAAAGTCTCAGGTCAGCGGTGGGCGGTGATAAATGAGCTTGCTGCCGATTTGCTCGGAGCACACATCTTGGGGGACTCCGGAGGTCATGAAATGTCTGCTGTTAAGCTACACAATTTTCTTTACTTATCAGTCCCAACCACATCGCAGACACATATTTGAACAATGAAACAAAGGACGACACGCATTATCATGCCCAGCCGGAGAACGGGAGTGGCGCTCAGCCAGACAGCACTGATTGGACAAAGCCCAGGACACACAAAATGCCAAGTGCAGAATCCGAAAAGAAGGCTGACTACTACTTTTTAGAGTAGCAAGTTGAAGTGGGGGGTGGGGGAAGAATGGGGGCTCTAGGTAGGTGGAGCATTCTCTGTACAGCATGAATTCCAAAGCCTGTATGATTGGCTCTATCATGTACCACAGGAGACACAGGTATCCTAAATGCAATCCCCCAGAGTACTTACAAACCCTTCCATGCTCTGCCATCATTGCTTCACTCCTCTTCTACCACTTCACTCCAATTCCTCTGGGCTCCTCATATACCAGCTGTGTCTTTGGGTCTTTATACGCATTGTCCTCTACCAGCTACAATCTTTTCTTTGCACTTTCTCCTAACTCCCAATCATTCTTCACATCTCAGCAGAGACTGCCCCCCTCTAGAATCTCCCTTGATCCCCATCCACTTGAGATTTGTACTACTTCCTGTCCCCTGGCTGCACACAGCCCTGTTCATCTAGATTGCCAGTGTTGCCTTACCTGTCTCTAGATTATAACTGCACGTGGGCCAGGTCTGCCTATTTCCAATATGCCTCAAACAGATGTTCAAAACTGCTTATACAATAAATGAATACCTAGTACTCATGAGGCTGAGACAGAGGACTGCAAATTCAAGGCCAATCTGGGCTAAGTAAATGATGAATGAATGAATATGCAGAGAAAGAATTTTTTCACCAGCAGGAAGCAGCAGTCATAATGGATTTACACACACACACACACACACACACACACACACACACACACACACACACCCTGCCAAATAGGGCCAGGACCCCCATTTTCCTCCCCTACCTTCATCTAAATGAGCTTCCATCTGGCACCAGGAGACAAAGATAGAGTGAGCTAACAGTTAAAAATCATACAAGACACTGGAAACAAAATCCCTAGAAGGGAGCTTGGAAATTTTCCCTCCAATAGGAAAGTAGAGATGGATATGGGACTTAGTGTATTAGAAGTTTGGGATCAGAGAGATGAAAGGGGGCATCAGAGGGTCAGAGGCAAAAGGATAAGGGATGGCCCCAAAAAACATCCTTCACAATCATGAATGTACCAGGTCACTTTCATGAACAAGTGGGTCTTATGGGTGAGGAACAAAGCAGACTTTGCTGGCTATAGGGAGGCAGAGCAGAGAGACCTCGCTCTCCTACACAGCAGTAAGAACAGTAGTGAGAACAATAGTGAGGCTAACTGGGAAAAGGTATCTGGGTAAAGGGAAAGAGACTCCTGGTGACCTAAGCCCATCTCAAGGGAATGGATGAGTCTGGGAACACTCAGGGAAGGACTGGGAAGTGTCTGAGCAGGCCAATCTTGAGATCAGAGTTCTGTCTATCCTGTGACTTTTAGGCAAGCCACCTGATGCCTCCTTCTTCCCCTTTGTCTTTTGGAAAACACTTTCCTTCATATTTTTTTAGCATTAGCATTTTGCTATCCCCTATTTATGTGCATTGCTCCCCTCACATCATATTAGACAGGATGAGGAAACCAAGAATCACCAAAATAGAACAACTGGGGTGAGCCCATCTATCTAGCGGATGGCCATACTCAGAGTCCAATACAGCTCAAGTCCAGTCTGTGTATCCTCTAATTCAAGAGACCAGAAAACTGCCCAAGTTCCCCCATCCTCGCAGCTGTACAGTAGAGGGAGAATACAGAAACGGCACCAGTTTGTGGTTTGTCCTCAGAAGTTGGTAAAAGGTAGCCCGTCTCTTCTGATCTCTGTAGGCACTGAGGAATTCTTTCCTTGTATTTTTTTAACCTAATAGCAAATTGTAGCCCTCCTTCCTAATGCCAGGCTTCACTACTCTGATCCAGTGGCCTTGTCTTATTTATATAATAAGCAATGCATCCTGTGGCAATTATGGGTGCTGACAATATCATATGCCTTCCCTCTTAAAAGATACTTTGGCATTTTCAGAGTCTCTTTTTACAGCCCTGAGGGCTGAAGAAAAGCAAGGAAAATGAGAAGAGTATCTACTTCTGCTTCTCCTCCTATGTGCTGGGCACATGCACAGATATCATATTACAAAGCAAGTGTTGTCAAGCCCATTTCATAGGTGAAGGAACTGAGGCTCAGAAGGATTCAGTAACTCATCCAATGCCACAGATAGAAAGCGGCAAAGCAAAGCTTCCAACATAGGCTTGTCGAATCTCAAACATAGCTCCTTGTTTTTTCCAAGTACTTTCACTGGTGAGGTCACCAGGGGTGACTTTCTGGAGGCATAAAGGGAAAGAAATGTTTTCAAGACAGATGAACTTTAACACCAATCCTTCATGTATAAATAAATATACCTTAGCATCAAAGGATATTGGTAAAGAAAAAACAACTCTAGAAAGGAGATATCTCAAAGTGGAGGTAGGGCTCAAGTGGTGGAGTACCAGCCATGAGCAAAATGCCAAGTTATGGCTCAAATACCTGAGTCAAAGCCCTACTACTGGTACACAGAAAGAAAGAGAAAAAGGAAAGAAGGAAAGAAGAAAGGAAGGAAGGAAGGAAGGAAGGAAGGAAGGAAGGAAGGAAGGAAGGAAGGAAGGAACTTGGTAGGGGTGGCATTCATTATGGAGGGGAGAGAGACCCAGATGGCAAAAGAGCAGGGGAGGGAGTCAGTCCACTGTCAGAATTTGGGTGAAAAACAATCAATATCTATTCAGGCCCCTCCCAAACACCTGCTTCTCTCTGTGCTTGGGGGGACCTGGTGGTCTAAAGCCAGCAGCCTTCTCTGTACATGTCAATGAGTATTTCTCTTCCTATTCATGTCCAGTAGCATCAGAATTCTTGGCTCTTGTAGAATAACTAAGACTACTCCTATCTTCTGGAGATAAATGACAGAATATTTATGATGGACTATTAGTCACCAGTGCCTCTGGTCCTGAGTCTACCATCTTCATCTGCTGCCTGTGTGCCAGGAGCAGAGGGAGGGAGGAACTGGCTCAGGGGCTCAGCTACAGAGTGCTGACAGACAGACAGCACTTTCAAATTAAAACTTAAAAAGGAAGGAAAAAGTCATGTTATCATCCCTCCTGAATGAGTGTGGGTTTCAAATTTAATCATGAATTCATCAGAAGGAAATAAATCACAGAGTAAATGTTTAATGTGCAAAATTGCTGAGCTCTTGGGTTGTGATCACTTGATTTAGCATAAAAATTAAGACTTAGTATTTTCCAAGAGCAGAGACAGAGGCACATTTAAGATTTGCCTAAATGACAGATGCCACTAATTTTTTTTAAAATATAATCTGATTTGCAATGCAGTCAACAATACAAAAATGTCTCTTTAACTATTTTGAACCTGGGCTGGGAGCTTCAGATGTTGCATCTTTGTTTATTTGTTTTGTTTTTGTTGCCAGTTCTGGGGCATGGACTCAGGGCCTGAGCACTGTCCCTGGCTTCTTTTTTGCTCAAGGCTAGCACTCTACCTCTTGAGCCTCAGCACCACTTCCGGCTTTTTTCTATATATGTGGTGCTGAGGAATTGAACCCAGGGCTTCATGTATATGAGGCGAGCACTTTACCACTAGGCCATATTCCCAGCCACCAGATGTTGCGTCTTTGAAAGCTGTAAGCCATTTCCTAACATTTGTCGAAAGTCAAGTGAATTTTGACCTTTGTTGTCCTTACCTGATTCCAGGAGATATCTGATGCTGCGGGAGGCAGTGGAAAAGCCCCAGCCAGCCAGAGGGAAGTCTAACACTTAAGAAGATAGGTGTATATTCAATTAGCTTTGTTTGCCTCCCCAATCCCATCTTCCCTTTTTTCCCATCCAGGTAACCCAGGAGCTCCTCACTTGGCCTCTTCCACCAGTTAACTCCCAATGTAGCACTTCCTTGTCTTCCTTTCTGTGCTAATGTTTTCCTCCACCCTGTCTGTGGAAGGTCCATGAACCGGCCCAACACTTTGCCTGACCTCCCTTTCATCCCTTACTCCTCAGACTGACCTCACCTGCTCCTACCTTACCGCCTTTGCACATGACTGCCTTGTTACACTGAGGAACACATGGTATCCACATCTGTAATTGGTTGTTCTTCCCACACTAGAATAGAAGCTTCATGCTCACCAGGGTTTTTGTCCATTTAGTTTTGCACATCTTCCATGCACTCAACAGTGCTTGCCACATGCAGTGTCAGCTCATAAGGATGAATTACATAAATGAATAGCATTCCAGTCCATTTGCTGATCTCCAAATAGAACAGCTAGTGCTTTGCTGCATGCCCTTTCTTTATGTGTAGATGTTTCTTTGATAGAGAATATTCTAACTCCCTTGCCTCTTGGGCTAACCCATAGCTTTTTTTTCTATTGCTCTCTTCTCTAAGAAGTTCTCTATGGGACTGGGAATATGGCTTAGTGGCAAGAGTGCTTGCCTCATATACATGAAGCCCTAGGTTCTATTACTCAGCACCACCTATATAGAAAAAAAAAAAAAAAAGGCCAGAAGTGGCACTGTGGCTCAAGTTGGCAGAGTGCTAGCCTTGAGCAAAAAGAGGCCAGGAACAGTGCTCAGGCCCAGGACTGACAATTAGAAAAGAAAAGAAAAAGAAATTCTCTGTGACTCCCTTCCCCAAACTTTGACCCAGGCCTGGATAAGGTGATGGTTCTATCTACGCTGCTCGCCACCTCTTTGTATTTCCCCAGTGAAACTGCTGATATGTTTTGCATTCTCTCTACTTAGGAGGGTGCATTACTTTTCCTATATATCATAAGCACCCCGCAAAGATCCTGGCCCCATAAATGTTTGCTGATTTAGCAAACAAATGATCACTCTTGCATGACACCTAATCTGCACCTCTTCACTTGTCACTGTCCTGAACCTTTGGTAGAGATTAACTCATCATCTAGGTAGGGTCCTTTATCACCCCATGTTTCTAAACCACCAGGGAACTCAGCTATCACCCCATGTTTCTGATGTGGAAAAGGAAGCTGATTGTCTCAGATTCACACAATGAGTGGCTGAGTAGGGCCCTATTTCCCTCTTGTGTCAACACTCTCTCATGATCCATATAATCTCCTATAAATTTAATTAATAAGTCACTGTTGAGAACCCTCAATGTGCCAGGCAATGTGCTGAGGAACAGTGGACAATGCATGCAGAGATGCAGAAACCTTTCAATCTCATGGGTATACATGGGCAAATCACACACACACACACACACACACACACACACACACACACACACAGCTATTCACTCAGTTATCCGCTGTCTTATCAATTGCCTCCTGTGTGTTTGGGGACATTCTAGGTAATGAGGATAAATCTGTGTCTGCTCTCTCTTAAGTGGACCAAAATAAAAGTACACAAACAGCCGAGACCAATTCAAAGTTATATAAATTAACCCTCCATCATCATTCACCCATGGAATCCCAGCATTTAGCAAGCTGAGGCCCAAGTTGGGGATCTGCGATACATAGTGAGATCCTGCCTTAAATTAAAGAGTTGCACAAATTATGCCTCAAGTGTAATGAGTTATGAGAGCATATAACAGATGCCTTTAACCTAGACCATCACTGGCAGAAAACTCATAAAGTCTTTGCTATGTTTCAAAGCAGCCAACTTTGCATATATCTAACACATTTATTTGGAAAAGTCCTAGGCTGAACATGCTAACTGTCCTCATTTAATACAGAAGGAAACTAAGGCACAGAAAAATAAGAGATGGAGTCACAGGTAATTTCTCAGAATTTCTAAGGTCAAACCATGGGCAAGTAGCAAGTGTAAATTTGGACCCACACTACTCAGTAACCCCCTAACATCTGCTTTCCACCTAGGGGAGCAGAACGAAGACAAGATATCAGAAGCCAAGTAATCCTGAGAGGGCTCCCATGTCTTTGGACTTCAGCATCTTGAGTGAGAAACTACTAGACTTGATCAAACCCCATAGTCTTACATAAGGAGCAAAGGACTTTCAGAAATCCTGGAAAGGATATGCATATGGACATGTCTGTATTTCTTCAGTGTGGCCCCCATAGTTTAAAGTTTTTCAACTAGTCAATGATCCCAAACGAGTATAGTAAATTATTCCACAGATCCAGGCACGCTGACTCATGCCTATAATCCTAGCTACTCAGGAGGCTGAGATCTGAGGATCGTGGTTCAAAGCCAGGCCAGGCAGGAAAGTCAGTGATACTTTTTCTGAGTCATTTATTAGAGATAAAGTGTGTCTCATGGATTTTCCTGCCTTGGCTGGCTTTGAACTATAATCCTCAGATCTCAGCTTCCTGAGTAGCTAGGATTACAGGTGCCAGCCATTAGCTCCTGGCTCTATGACACTCATCTCCAATTAACCACTGAAAAGCAATTAGTAGAGCTGGAGCTCAAGTGGTAGAGCACTAGCTTACTACTACTAGCTCAGTGACAACACCCAGGCTCTGAATTATGCCTCAGAACTGGCACGAACACATATACACACATAGGCACACAAAATTATTCCATGGAAAAGTTAGTGTTCCATAAAATACACTGAGAAACATATGGTGTGTACTTTTGTGTGGGAAATTAGTGCTAATGAACAGAAGACTCCAAATGTATGTACAGTGCTCCCTGTGAAGAGGGTGAGTTCAGAATTGATCTTAAATGGTTTTTCCTTGCATCTTCTGAGCTACCCTTTGATTTGTTGCTTCGTTCTGGACATTGAAGATCCACATAGCCCTCCCCGGCCCTTAAGTCATTAAGGCCAAATAAAGCTGAGCTGCACAGTTGTGATTTCATAAATATACCCAGTAAATCTGACAGTAAAACATTTTATTAGGTGGGAAATGCGATACATAAGTTATTTATTTGCCCATCAAAACATGAATAAAACAACTTCATTTTTACAAGGTTACAGTTTGATTCTTTGGCCATAGACCTGTGATTGCTGGCGCCATCTGAGAGATTATGTTTTTATTTTGTTGTTGTGGTGGTGGTGGTGGTGGTTACATTTTATATTGATATTCTAAAGAAAAATAAGTTTGGCTGCTCAAAGGTTGGAACTTAAGTTATTTAGTATTATAAGCATCTTTAAATAATGCATTAACATATAAAGTATATTCTTAAAGACAAACAGAAAGAATTAATATTTTATGGGTAACCATCCATCCACAAATGTCTTCAGGAACATTGATAGCATTGATTGTTTCCT
This sequence comes from Perognathus longimembris pacificus, assembly GCF_023159225.1. Classification (NCBI taxonomy): domain Eukaryota; kingdom Metazoa; phylum Chordata; class Mammalia; order Rodentia; family Heteromyidae; genus Perognathus; species Perognathus longimembris. Next base: position 26,432,931 of record NC_063173.1, on the reverse strand, counting down.
AAATCCATTAGGTTCTATTTTGGCCCTCAGTGGCTGGAGACAGGCTGCCTTGTAGGATGAGTTATTTAGATAGCACAATAATTTAGAGGTACCTAGTATTTTGACGGCCTTCTCCTTTTGCCATGGAGTACAAAAGAAGCTTTAACAAAGTATGGCTCCTGGCATACCCCTGCCAGTTACCACAACTACATACTAGCTGATCAAATCAGCTACTGCTTTGTGATGAAATATGAATTAACCAGGATATATTGATCCAACTTATTCTTCCAAAAGGTCAGGTTGGGGCCATCTACCATCTACGAACTAATTATTAATAGTAAAAACTCTCACTTGTACAATGGGGCTGCTGTTCACACACACCATAGCAAGTTGACAGCAAAGTGCCCTAAAAAAGGGGAGCTTCTTTCCCATTCTAATTCTCACAAAGGCACTACATTTGTGGCAGCCTCATCTTCTGATGTCTTGTTTGAGACACCAGACTTGAAGATGGGTTCCTGACTTGACTACAACCACAGAATTATCCAGTATTGATGGTGACATCCAATCCCAACCCACTTGGGTTTCAAATCCTATGTTATCCCCTTCTATGATGCTGGATGAGGAACAAGCTAGCTGGTTAAGAAGGACCAATGTGACTCCAGGAGTCTGAAGGAAGATGCCAGCCAGAACAGATGGGGAAGTCAGGCCAGTGCATCCTTCCACCCATCATCAGAGACTCCATCTGGAACACAGCAGGCCCCTTCCTTATGACTCTCAATGTCTCACAGTCCCTCACCTCCTCCAGAGGTCTTGTTGAATTAAACCATAAGGATTATATCTCCTCTTAAGGATGATCTCACTCTTTTCCCTGTTCATCCCTTTGGATGAACTTTCCTATTTTCTTCAGTCCTCACTACACTGTAGAGGACTTAAAACCTCCCAAATGTGCTCTTTATGGTGTCAGGTCTTAGTTCTTGTATTCCTTCTCAGCTCACTATCTCCTACCGATTTCTATCTACTCAGTCTTTAGGATCAGCTGAAGTATCATTCTCCCCTCCAGCCTTCTCAAAGCTCACCTAGCCCAAATGTTATGTATGGACTTTAGTAGTCTCATAGCCCTTTGTCTTATCAGAGAACCCAGAAACCCAACTGTGGCTACATGCTCAGTATGTCTCAAACACACCACAGGACTGGGAGCTCTTAATTTTGTCTCTAATTTTGTTTTATTGTTTCAAGTACACTTAACATTAAGATCTACTCTCTTAGCAAATGTTTAAGTGTAAAACACTGTATTGTTATCCTTATAGGCACAGTGCTCAGCATATCTTTTAAAAAGCAGGAAATTCTCCAGTAAGGTACAATATGAAAGAATAACAAGGACACTGTGCTAGGTGAAATAAGTCAGACACAGAAGGACAAAAAGCTACATGATACCACTCATGCGAGGTATCTTAAATAGCAAAATTCATCAAAGCAAGAATGGAAGGATAGAGCCTCTTTTGTTGCATTCTCTTACATAACTGCGGAGGGGTTTCTATTGAATGAATTCTAAGTCAACTGGATTTTCATTCAGCTCCCTCACGTCTGGACAAGTCTGAACTTCACAGACTGCTTTTCTTCAAGTCACCCATCCATATTCTTCCCATCTGGGTTTAGCACAGGGTGTATGTCATCTTCTAAATATCCCTCAGGCTATCTCATACCAGAGGGCTTTGTAAGTGAAGCTGACAAGTAAAAAGCATTGTCTCCAGACAGCTAAAGGGCTTCCTTGTGAGAATTTGGGGGACTCCTATCCTTTCCTAAGAAGTCTCATGCTTTCTGCACAAGAGGAAGGGAAGAAAACAAAAAGCAACCAAGCCCCATAATGAGCAAGGTGCTTTATACATATTAAATCATTTCAGTGTCTTTGCAAAACTTGAGAACTCGTGCCCATTTTATAGACAAAACAGCTGAGACCCAAATTTCTTAAGCAACATACAGTTAGCTGGGATCCAGGGTGGATGTGAACTAACATATGTCTCTTATTCTTTCCAAAAAGAGTAAGATTCAGTTCAGACTAAATTCTGAGCTAAAGCAAAATAATGATCTTTTTTCTGATATTCTCTGCTGAAATCAAAGCAGTTCAGTTTCTATAGCCAACAACCACCGAAGAACTGGGTCCTTAACCAATCCTGAGAAACATCACCAGGTTTCATTAAGTCTCTATGCCAAGACCAGACCTTCAATTCAGAATCCAAATGAAAGATTCACATATGTTCTTGCTTTGCAATTCATGATTGAGAGAGTCTCAGCCCTCTCTCCCATTTACAAGTAAATTTGCTTATTAGTCTTTAACTCTGTGACTGGCCAAAGAAAGCCTAAATGTGTCTTGATTCCTCCCTCAAAGAAAGACTAAGGAACTCCTTCTCACTTTAAGGTCCCACTAGGATCATTTTCTGGATCAAGACTCTAAGGCCTCTCTGAATCTGCTGTGGCATAATCATAAGGGGAGCCCTAGGGTATGACTACCTTGCAGAGGAAGCCCGAAGTGGGAGGCCTTGCCAAATGGAGGAAGCAAAGGATGGCCAAGTCTTTCTAATATCAGTCATTCTCTTTTTCTTCTTCCTGCCTTGCTGACTATCTCATCTGTCTCTTTCATTTGTCACTCTACCTCTTCCTGGCATCTTGGCATGACAGTTTGGAATGAGTATCCCAGAAAGCAGACTTTGGCTCTCGTTTTCATCTACACTTACTCACAGTGTCGTGGTTTTAAGCACTGCTTATATACTGGTGACTTGCAAATGTGTACATCAAGCCTGAATCTCTCCTCTCGCCTCCAACTCCTGTGTCCAAGCACCTACCAGAGTCCTCTCATCCTTAGTTCAAACCCAACTCCCACACATTCGTCCTCCATACCTGCTACTTCCAGAGCTTTCTCAGAGTCATTAAATAGCAGCTCAGGTCAGCTTGCTCAGGTCAAAATTCTGGAGTCTTCCTTAGTCTGCTTTTGTACAGAAGCCAGGACTAATCAGTTGGCAGATCTGACATGTTCTGTTTTGTATATTCCACTTATATCCAGAACTGAACCCCTTCTCTCCACCTCCATGACTATAATCACAGACCCACTTCCCTCATTGCTAGCAGGATCTTTACCTGTAAACCCCTGCCACCTGCTCCTCTGCTTCTTCCCTCATTCCCATCCCAACCATCCTCCACACCTCAGCCCAAATACATCCTGAGAATGTAAGTCATACCCTGTCATTTTTCTGCTCAAAGCCCTTTATCAGCTTTTCATTTCACTCAGCCTAAATACCACTATCCTTGTGCTTATCCCAAGGTCCTCTCCCCTAATCTGACTCAGCTCCCACTACATAGGGCTCCTCATTATTCCCGAAAATGCCAAGCCCATTCACACTGCCCAGGCTTTGCATTTGCTGTTCTTCTCCAAGAATGCTCACGTCTCATGGCTTAGCCTGAGGACTGTGTGGAGATGTAACCCTATGAAAAGGCCTCTCTGAGGATACCAGCATCATCCATCACATGTTTCTCTTCTCTGCATCTAATATCATTGGCATTCACAGCGCCTATAACCATCTGATATATGTTCTACTTGTTTCTTTTGTTTTGTATTTGTTTATTTATTTATTGGCAATAGTAGTGCTGAAACTCAGGCCTTGTGTTTGCTAGGCTCAGTAAGGTATCGCTTAACCTATCTATACCTCTGGCTTTTTTGTTTAGTTATGCTTGAGGTAGGGTCCTGTACTTTTTTTTTTTTTGCCATTCCTGGTGCTTGGACTCAGGGCCTGAGCACTGTCCCTCACTTCTTTTTTCTCAAGGCTAGCACTCTACCTCTTGAGCCACAGCACCACTTCTGTCTATTTCTGTGTATGTGGTGCTGAGGAATCGAACCCAGGGCTTCATGCATGCTAGGCAAGCACTCTACCACTAAACCACATTCCCAACCCGAGGTCTTGTACTTCTTGCTAGGGTTATCTGCAAACCACAGTTATCCCTACCACATAGCTGAATTACAGGCCCACATGCCCTCTCCCAACCTTGTTTGTTGAGATGGAATCACTTTTTGGCTACCCTAAAATCACAGTTCTCCTGATCTCTACCTCCCAAGTCACTGCCATTAGACGTATGAGCCACTGAACCTGAACTTATTTTTTTTTTGATCATCTCTTTCTGCTACACCTATCAGGACAGGACTTATCCTTTTTGTCTACCAGAGCATCCTCAATGCCTAGAACAATGGCTAGTACACAGTAGGCATCCATTAAATTGTTTTCCAATGAGTGAATAATTGTGTAAATGAATAATAGCAGGGAGAGGTCCAGAAAACCAACCAAGGACACTTCCCAGTTTGGGGGAAGTCTCACAAGTCATGCTCATAGTCTAGTCTATCCTGTGCCTTCTGTCATGAGGTATGAGGAAGGACCCAGTCCTTCCCTGGACCTGGTTCTTGAGTAACAGGGTATGCACCCTGAACACTCTCATTAGTTCTTTTCTAGTAGTGCTGTTTGTGAAATGCTGCAATGATGGATCTTGTGGGGCATGATACCCCATAACACACAGCCCTAGAGGCCTGAAAATTTCATTGGTGATCAGCAGGAAGGGTGGGGGAGAAATAACCTCTTCTCCTCATTGTTCTGCCATTTCTCCTGCAGGGAAGCCCCCATCCATCCAACCACAAGCAAGGCAGCCTATAGGAACCCATCCCTAGGTATGAAAGAAGAACAGAGAAAGGAAAGTGAGACTAGAATGTAAAATGGGGAAAGATGGTCTCTGGTATGTGTCCCAATCTCCTGAATGGTGCTGGTACCTGGATGCACTGCTACCACAGGATTCATCCGAGCATGCGCTTGTCTTTCTCCAAACGCACCTATGGAAAACAAAATGGTCGCCCACACATGGATGGAGGAATTTGACATTCAAGACCATGAACCTATTGCTGAGACACAGTCACAGGATCTTCTTTTATTAAAATGGAAATTGTGTTCCAGAGGGCTGCCTGTACAAACTAAAAGTGCTTTTTCCATCCTCTGAATCCTGGGCCTGGGGATTCTCCAAGTGCTGAGAGAGGAAGCACTATACATGTGATAAGAGGCTGGTTAACTTTGGAGACCAGGCATGGGACGCCAGTCTGTTTCATCACTGGCCCTAGATATTTTAACCTCTGTAAGCCTCTGATTCATCATTGTACATGGAAGGTTCCCTACTGCTTAGGAAATACTGTCCATAAAGGTTCCTAGAGCACAGCCTGACATCTCAGCAGCACACTGAGGACATCCGGGGACCGTGATCTCATCTGCCTGCTTCTTTCCCACTGTAGGGTGTGGGCTCTGAAGGCAGGAGCCTAGCTATGTTTCTCTGTTGTCTCTGTCTGCTTCTACTTGGCCTACCACAGAGTGAGCTCTTCTGTGAGGATTTGCTGAGCCTCATGGAACTGCAAAAGGTCTGGTTTGAGGAGTAAACCCAGCCACAGAGGCATTCAGAGAAAGAAGGTGCCTGTATTACTGCCAAGGAGATTACATTCTGGTAATGTCAGAGCTGAAATGCAAGGCTGCTGATTGCCTCTGCAATTTGGACTCTGACTTCTGAAGGTGGCAGGTAGTGCAGTGTAGGGAGAGTTCTCGGGGTCTTTTTCCTTGCAAAATTCATCACAGACACTCAGCCTAAGACACAAGGGAAAACAGAACTGTGTTTTGACTTCTAATTTATCTTTTTAATATCCACTTCCCCATGCCCTGGAACAGGGCCAATGAGTCTCAAAGATCACATTTCACCAGTGACCTTGAAAGTGTGATTCAACATCTCTTTTTGCAGTAATAAGATCTTTTAACTGAAAGTGACCATTTTATGAGGCCGATACATTACAAAAGAGCCAATAGGCAAACTGAAGCTCAGAGTTATTAAAGCCCTGGGAAAAATCAATGTGCTCCAAAGCCAGCAGCCAGCTGTGACTTAAGCAACAGTGACCCTGAGTTCAGGAAAGGTGTTTGCCAGGGACTGACGCTGCAGCCAAAGTGCTCTTTCACCCCCCAACTAGGAGCCTATCTATGGGGATGCTAAGACTGGGGGGAGGGTTGAGGCTTGTGCTCTGGAGGACTATTTCATGTGGCCAAAGTTGCTAGAGGGCCCCTTAATCACAAACTGTGGTACGAATCAGAATTAAAGGGCTAGACAAGAATTGAGGGAGGGGAAACAGTTAAAGTAAACTACAAAGAACCTACAGAAGGATGGAGGTAGGGATATGATGTTTGGGGACAAGAGAGCAGAGGAGACTCATGGAGTACAGAGGAACTGGGTGGGAATGACAAACCAGTAGGTTAAGGAGAGCTGCGGATCTCACATGCTCTCCTGGTGGCAGAAACATGGTGCTGGGAAAGCCAGCTATGTTGAAAGGGGCAGGGACAGATAGACTGCCAGGGGAAGGCAGACATGCCTCTCCAAAAGACAGCTCTCTAGAACCATAGGGCTTCTAGAACATTTGCAGTTCCAGACACCTCCTACACAACTCTAACCAGTGGCTGCCAAGGAGATTCTGGACAGTCACATGTCCCTTTGCAGATAACAGTACGATTGTCATCACAGTGGCACTGATGCTGCTCTTTTCTTCTCACCCTTCTCCATACCCCACCACAGCCCAGACAGAGCAGCAGGGTCATTTGAGCCTGTACTTAGCATATAGAGTCCAGACTTCCTATTTTACAGATTGAGAAAATGGAGACCCAGAGCAGAGATATTCTTTGCCCTGTCCAATTGGCAAGATAGCAGTGAGGCTGAGGCTAGACATCAGTACTCTTCACTTGATCTCTCCTCTATGAAATATAATTCAGAGGTGATCTTGCTTCAAGGTGATATTTCAAGCTATTTTTTATTATCTGTCAGTATTTCCTCATGAAAAGAAGCACTCTGCCACTTGAGCCACAGTGCCACTTCTGCCCTTTTCTACATAGGTGGTGCTGAGAAATCGAACCCAGGGCTTCATGCATACAAGGCAAGCACTCTTGCCACTAGGCCATATTCCCAGCCCTCTCCCCTGCACTCTTTAAACTGCTAAGATTAGATACATACAATAACCATAATGACTTATTACAGCCAATCCAGGAAGAGCACTGGATACTTAACATGCATTATGCCAATGAATCCTCATGCAATCTCAGCTTTACTAGCCCATCATCTAGAGGAGGAAATTCTTGATTTCTGCCTAAGGCAAACTCAAAACGTTCCCTGATTATACTTTATGGGAAAGGGTAGGAAATAAGACTCAATCTGGCACAGGAGTACCCAGGTGTGAAAGATAGACAGACAGGAAGGAGAGCAGGGACCATCAGGGAGAGAGAGGAGAAGAGGGCAGCACCAAGGACAGAGACTAGGCTGATTACCATAGTAATTGGTGTGTTGGGTTTGCTTGCAAAGGACAACCAGAAACCAGCAGCAGTTCAGGGGATGGGTCTCCTTTCTTTCCTGAAGGCTCCTACTGCCTTGAACACAGAGGCCAGGAGGTCTCCCTGTGTCTGTCCAGCAAACTACTGGATCTCTTTCATAATCCTGCAAAGATGGTGCTATTTTGGCCAGCCCCACTGCTGACACAACTGTCTCTGATCAGAGAGCCAGAGGCAGTCATCCCTGCAGAGGTGTTCTCAATCTTTTGTATGGTAGGAATGTCTCCAGCAAAACTGATCTCAAAATGTATAATCTCCATTGTGAGGTGTAAGAGGGTGGAAACAATCTGACAGTGGTAGTTGGAGGTGGGACCTTTGGGGAGTAATTAAAGTTAAATGAGGCCATACAGTTAGGACCCCAGAATCTATCTTCTGTCTATGTATCTATGCATCTATCCATCATCTATCTATTTTGTGTCAGTACTGGAGTTTAAATTTAGGGCCAGATTACTGTCCCTTAGCTTTGTGACTCATGGCTGTGCTCTACCAGTTGAGCCACATTCCTACTTAGTTTTTTGCTGACTAATTGGAGATAAGAGTCTCTCAGACTTTCCTGTCCAGGCTGGCTTTGTACTATGACCCTCAGATTTCAACCTCCTAAGCAGCTAGGAGTGCAGGTGTGCACCACTGGTGTCCAGCTTGAATCATGGATTAATTATGAGAATGAGAGACCCTAGCTAGAACGTTTTGTCTTACCATGTGATTTCTGCTCCCCTATACTCTTCAGTGAGTCCCCACCAGAAAAAAAGGGGCCCATACTCTATACAGACTTCCCAGAAGAAATGAAAGATATGAATTTATTTTCTTCTAAGATACTGTAGTATTCAGAGTGTTACATGATATGCAAGGTAATGGGGGGAGGTGTCTGAAGGGCTTCCTCTCCCTGCATGGCAGGCATGTCTCCACACAGGAACAGATCTGAGTCATGTGGGAATGCACTTACCAGAATGCAAATGGGAACATAGTCTTACTGTTCCTCAATGATTCCAAAGCACAGCACCAGACTTCAAGTTACGTATGATCTGAAGGTACAACAACTTTCCATACCCAGTATTTCAGGGAAATCTACTTTCCCCATTTCACAGATGGAGAAAGACATGCCATCTGGAAGCAAGGCTCAACAGCTTTGTGCTTCCTGCCTTTTGGAAGCAAGGCTCAACAGCTCTGTGCTCTTCGTGTTTTAGTCTTCATTAGGTTGAGCACTCTCAATCTATAGCACTATAGCTTGCATCTAATGATTCCTTGGTTTATTCTTAGACAAAAATGGCCTTCCTGAAAGTGATCCAAGCTCTACAGTTGCCCCTCTTCCCAGCTAGGGGTTCACTTATATCCACCTTGAGCCCTTCAGGCCCTTGGGCATCTCTGACTCTTAAGGCTGAGCTTTTGCCTATGGCGTTTTCTCATTACGGAATATTTCCCTCTCCCCTCCCCTTCAGTAGATCTACCTACAGATCTCACAGGAGAAGGTCATGTCTCACTTTCCACTCTCCAATGGCACCATACCCCTGTTTAATCATTCCAAGGTCATGAGACCCTAGGATTATGATTGCTATTGCACAAAGCTCTATGTAGTAAGTGCACAGGGGCTCATGGATACTTATGTTTATCATTATGTGCCCAGGGCCTAGCACTGATCCTAAGGCAAAAAAGGTACCCAAGAAAACACTGGCTAAAGGAGTAAACAAATGCACAACCCTGAAAAAAGTCACTTCAAACAGTAATTCCTTGAAAAGGGGGCTAAATAAAAGGCTTTCTCATCATACAAGTATAATGTAGACCTTTAAAAACTATAGGAGGTAAACTGGGAGCCAGTGGCTCATGTCTGTAATCCTAGCTACTCAGGAGTATAAGAATTGCATTTGAAGCCAGCCCAGGCAGGAAAGTCCATGAGACTCTTATATGCAATTAACCACCAAAAAGCCAAAAGTGGAGCAGTGACTTAAGCAGTAGAGCACTTGTCTTGAGCAAAAAAGCTCAAGGGCCCTGAGTTCAAGCCCCAAGACAGTGACATATATATATATATATATATATATATATATATATATATATACACGTGCATATATATTTTTATATATACATGTATATATTTTATATATATATATTGTATATTTTGTAAATATATATATACCATATGTATATATATATGGTAGAGAACACATCTTTCCTAGCACCTGGAATTGTTTCCTGGCTGTGGTCCATGGAAGAATAACTGAGCTGGGAGGTTTGGAGCTCAGCTTCCAGGAGAGACTCAGGCTGTGACCTTTGACATTCCATACCATTCCCTCTACCTAGAAAGCAGGCCTTAGCTTCATTGCCTCCAAAATTGCTCCATGTTCATAGTTCTAACAGAAAGAGAAGTTCCTGATGTATCCGTCTACCTGAGGTTCATACTTCCAAAACTGAGATGTGAATTAAAATTTTAAATTACAAATTCTCTTTTTAAAATGAAAGTCATGGAGGGGAAAAAAAAAGATGCAGGATTCAGTACATTTCAAATGTAAAGCAAGCAAATTGCTACCAGAAGAAAAATTACCAGGCACAGACAGAGAAGGGAAAAAAAAGAAAATCCAGATTAAAAAGCCTGGAGGTATATTCCAATTACATTGTCTCCTTCCTCGGCATTTTGTCTACAAAAGGTACTTTTCATTTCAAGGAAGAGGAATACATTTTAATGTGACAGTTGATATGATTCCCATCGCAAAATTAAAACGTATTTTTGTCAGGTTTTTTTATATTTTATTGACACACATATAATTTCACACTACATATAGAGCTCATATTTTATAAGCCCTGTAAACAGACAAAGAGATCCACACCTTCCTTCTAAATCAATGGGGCACAGAGTAGAGCAGGAAGCATTTTACAGCTCCAGATCAGCCCAATTTAATCAACTACCAAAGGAGAAGACAGAAGCTTCCAGGGCAAATCGGGAGCTTGCAGAGACCTCCCAGGGAGCAAGGGTGCAAGGTTACGGGACACTGTCCAGGGCTGTGACATATAGGCCTGTCTAGAATCTTTATTCAATACCTCTGGGGTGGGGACACTCGGAGAGGAATGAAAACTGTCAGCCCATGGTCCTCACCACGTGCAGCGCAAGGCAGAATGTTACAGGCCTGGGAGGAGGGATGGGGAGACGTAGATCACCAACTATTAGTCACAGTGAGAGGGGAATAAGAAGTTCCCCTGTGCGAATGCATAGCAGAGTGATGATAGATAACAGTAACAAACTGTACACATCAAAAAACGGAAACAAAACTAGAAGGAAGGATCTTGAAAGCTTCCGATGTGTTTGAGGACACAGATATATTTAATCAGATTGCACACTGGACACATGTGTCCAAAAAACCCATATTAATGTTTTATGTTATGTCCTCTATCAGATAAGATGAATTTCAACGAAAAAGTAAAATATTATGATCCCCTGGGTAATCATCCCTCAAGTCCCCTTTGTATTTATTTATTTTTTAATTACCTTTGTAAGTAGCTGTACAAAGGAGTCCTATAGCAAAGTAGTTTATGAATATAATGCATCTTGATCAATGCCATCCCTTCAACATTCTCACTCCCTTCATCCCAGCCCTTCCCTTCTTTTTCTTAGTTTTGTGGTACATACAATGAATTCTTGTATTCTCCCACATTCCCCCATTCATTAGTCTTCCCCTCTCCCCTTGGCCCCACCTCTACTCTTGGATGTACCCATTTCCTTGGGGTTAATTTTGCTGGGCTTTGAACCCAGTGTTTGTAAAAGATTGTATTATTTGAGCTGTCCATAGAGTCTATTAACCTTCAGTTAATGCATTGGTAATCATCAAGTCCCTTTCTTTTTTTTTTCTTTTTGCCAGTCCTGGGGCTTGAACTCAGGGACTGAGCACTGTCTCTGGCTTCTTTTTGCTCAAGGCTAGCACTCTGCCACTTGAGCCACAGAGCCACTTCTAGCCTTTTCTATATAGGTGGTGTTGAGGAATTGAACCCAGGGCTTCATGTATACAAGGCAAGCACTCTTGCCAGTAGGCCATCTTCCCAGCCCCATCAAGTCCCTTTCTAAAGCCCAAAAATCTATGGATTCTGGGATGGGGGAAGCTTTAGGCTGCAGGTATTAGATCATCCACCCATCTCCTTCCTGTAGCCAGTGCATGGCATTTCTCACACAAAGCAGTATGCTGGTAATCCTGGGTGGCATCTATGCCTTTTAAGTCCCAGGAAAAGCTATGGGGAGGCCTGGAAGTAGCCATGTAAATCCCTACCTGGAACTCAGGAGACCTAAAGTCCTATGACCTCTCAGAGCCACCATCTCCACAACTACAAACTAGAAATCTAATGAACTTCACAGGGCTTTTACATTTATGCCAGGCTTGGTGCCTTGCTTTGCTGATCCTCATATATGTCCTGGCCTTGAGTGAAACTGTCAGTGAGCTTGGCTTCTCTGAATTTCAGAGGTCAAGAATTTTAAACCTAATTTCTAACATAAAGAATGGAAACTTGCATCCAAGGTGGATATTGTGATGGGCCATTAATGTGAGCCTGTAGGCAGCGGGGACAGAGGGCTATGGCTCTGATTTTCAGTGTGGCTAATGACATCTCAGTAACAGTATCCACAGTATCCACTCTCAGAGCTGGGAGGGAGTTAGCCTTCAGATGATTCTAGCTTCAAGTTACTGCAGTTGATGCTTGATGGAACAATGGACAGAACCCTGTTGAACTCTGTGAAAAGCATAAGTTTGTGAGCAAGATAAATGTTTGTTTTTGCTTTAAGTCAGCACATGGGGGTGGTTCTCTATATAGCAATAGTTGCCTAGAACAAACTACTACATCCATTTTGATGATGAGAAAAATGGGGCCTGGAGAAAGTAAGTTACTTCCTTCACCCAGCTTGCAACTGGTGCAACTGACAAAGCTTATGCCTATAACCACTACCACACAATACCTTCTCAGGCTGATGATACACTACAGAAACAAGAGTTAAACACAAATAGTCTGGTTGTTAGGAAACTCTAATCTGGTCAAGAGTTTAATGTATTCCCTTCCTTTATAATGATTATGCTCATTATTTATTTTTAGCTTAATTTAAATATCATTTTCTCAGGGAAAGCAACATTAAAATAAACACAGACTACAAGTCATGATTAGACTCCTGTGGGTTGAGTTTCTGGGGCCAGGGATAAGAATATAGGAAGAAGTATCATTTCTGTCCATGGTGTTGTCTCAGTACTAGTCATTCATGATTCTAGAAACACCACAGAGAAATAAACTAAAAAGGGAAAGTCATGGTTGGTTGAGATCCAACTCCAGAAATTTGTTACAAGACCCAGAATCTAATCTTCCCCCACCAGCTCCTGCTCCTCATCCACTAGCCCCAAACCCCATTCAAAGGCATTAAAATGTTTTTTTCTTTCTTACTGATGCCATTAGGAACTCCCAAATTCGCAATCATGCCCCACTTATCCTGTGAGTTGTAGGCTCACATTAAGAGAGTCCGTCCATGCCAGGGTCCTTGAATAGAAGGGGCCATTTAAATTACCGAACCTCCTTTGAATTTCAGAGTACGGAAACTCACTGAAAAGTTCATTCAAAGCTGAGGAAGAGTCTCATTAAGGACCATTCTTCTGTCAGAGGTGTGCAGAACAGGAAGAAATCAAGCTGGGCAGGATTTAGGGAAGATAGAGAAGGACAGAGGTGCTAAAGAACTGAGTAGGTACTGAGGGACAAGCCAGAGGCAGACTGAGAAGCTCTGGTGGGCAAGGCACAGAAGGTAGCATCTCTTTGGTGGGCATTGTAATGGAGACCAGGGGCAAGAGTTAATCAGGGTGCAAGATGGGGCTTAAAAGAGGCAGCATACAAATAAGCACTGGAGAACAAACATCTTGGGGTATCATGAATCCTGTGAAATGTTGGGTTTATCACTTTCTTAGTATGGTATGCCATAGGAAAATTACTGAGCCTGTTCATTTTTCAGCATCTTCAGTCTTCAGGCAGAGATGAGGCTTGAATGCTTGAAAGGATTACTGTTATCACACATCACAAATATTAAAATATTGCATTTAAGAGCTATACTTAGTGCTTGGCATGCAGTTACTATGTAATAAATAGCGACCATTCCTAAAATTCAACATGTGCCCCTTTACTCGGTACCTCTTTTGTTTTCTCCAGCGTCATGTCCCTCAGGAGTTTTCCCTGACCACCTCTGCAGCCTTCTCACTTTCCTTAACTGTCCCCATAGAGGCAAAAAGGGGGGCTTGCTCATTAGTCCCTCATTATGACTAAACCCACCCAATAATCTCCCATTTCCTAAACATTTGTTTTCTTTCTCTTCCAATCCAACTGGTTTACTGTTTTGTTTTACTTGTCTGTTACGTCTGTGCATGTGCTTTGAATTGTCCTGAATCCCCAGGGCTAGCATACAGTAGGAGCTCGATGAATGCTTTCCAAGAGCTGAATAATACTGATTATTATTTTAGAAGCAGGGGAGCAGGATTAAGCACTAAATATCAAAAGTGGAAGCAGCAGTTTGATGAGTCCTTGCCTGGAGAACACTGTGGGACCAGGACCGTCCATCATCAAAGGCCACAGAGAGAGGGAGGGAAAAGGCATAAAGCAGGCCAGAGAAAAATCATCACCACACCAGGCCACTGGGCAGCTATACAGCTGGGCCCCAAACAAATCAATGACCATGGGAAGGACCCTGGATTGGGCTCTGAGCCCCAGAAGGTTATGATTTAGTCAGTCTCCATATGCAAACTATCACACAAATCTATGAGCCTGTATACACAATTGCTTCCTGGAATGTCATATTACAAAACTTTGTCAAAAGGGCAACAATATCACATGGTTAGGGTCACAGAGCAGCCTGGGTCACTGCATAGAAAGCAGAGAGATTCTACTGCTGAGCCTTGACCATGTTGTTTCTGATGTAACTAGATCATAGTGGACAGGTAATGTAGGAAGCAGGCCAGTCCCTCCATGCTGAAGCTCAGCTCTGTGGGCTGGACTGGAGGATTCAGAGAAGTTCAAAAGGCCTGACCTAATCCATTCATACCATAGGAACTTAGATGAGGTGTCTGAGAATAGTAAGCTTTGAAAACAAGTAAGCACTAAAGTCTCACAGCTGCATAGACATTTCTAAAGTATCTACTATGCCCCATGCATTATATTGGTCCATTCACATACTCCTGGCATTGAGCCCTGGTACCAATTCTAGAAAATGCTCCTGCCAAAAAAAAAGAAAAGAAAATGTTCCTGCCTTAAATGAGGATACTGTGACCAAAGATTCAAATGCATACATTTTTAATCCAAATATTATGCCCTTTCTGACATATCAGGGTTAGATACATGTGTATGACTTACCATGTACAGGTGAGAGGTACATACATTTATTTCCCCAGCTCCTAGCACTGACGGTCTATCTTAGTAATTTGTACCTCCCTGGGCTCAGAGCTCAGCCTTACACAGTAGTTATTTATCAAAGATGGGTCTAATTGACCAGCTGATAGACTGACTGTTACCAGACAGGACGGACAGCAGGCCTGTCACTGTTTACCCTCTACCTGTTCACAGATGAACAAGTTCATGAGATTCATGTCCATCAATTGTGGCATCAGTGGGCAGGATCACAAAACATAACACATTTTGCTGCCCAGTGGGTCCCACAGCAGCAAACCAGAATGTGAAAACTAAAATAAGCCCACCTCATAGTAGACAACAGAGGGTAGAACAGAGAAAGCATGAGCTCTGACAGTAAAAAGGCCTGGCTCCAAATCCCTTCTTCCTGGTTAGTACAGCTTCCTCACCTGTTATTGCGACTAATGCAATTATTATTACTAATGCCAGCTTCATGACATTGATGAAGGGGTTAAACAATGTATAAGAAAAAAAATGTATAAGAAGTCCATCTCTATAAACATGTAATAAGTGTTGGGTAAACAAGGCTATTATGAACATTTGGTGTGATATCTATGATCAAGTGATAAGATTTCCCATAAATTGTTGCAACTGTTTATTTCACAAATAACTAGGAAGCTAGCACTTAATGACTGAGCACCATTCTCCCAGTCCACTAAAATTAACCTACCACTCACAGTCCCCAAGACTTTGTCTTAGCCACTGGATCATCTTCCTGTGAAGTTCAATCCTCTTATGAAGATTATTACATTACAGGCTGTTCAGAAAAACAGAGACTCCTTGAATATGTGATATGTATGTGTTTTTAGCATGTAGTGATTATAATCTTCAAAATGAGAAAGAATCAGAGAGCAAGATTTTAACTCCCCCAAAGAGGTTTGAAACTAGACTCAACATCATATGTAAAGCTGGCATCTCTGGGTTTGGAAAAGCTAGAGAAAGCCAGCTTCATGCACACTTCCTTAGAGTGGAGTTATGGTCTTATAAAGAGAGTAGCATGTGATCTCCAGCAAACAGCTTATAATTAGCTATTTTAACCCTAAACGATCACATGGGTTTACACAATTCTTCTAAAATCCTTTAACCCTTTTCCTTCTGTCCCCAAATCTGAAATGTCTAGTTAGGGGTTTAAAAGGTTTCACTGCTTATAAAGTTGATTATTATGTCTATAATTGTCATGGCATGATATATTAGCATCCA
Source organism: Perognathus longimembris pacificus (assembly GCF_023159225.1). NCBI lineage: Eukaryota > Metazoa > Chordata > Mammalia > Rodentia > Heteromyidae > Perognathus > Perognathus longimembris. Next base: position 26,416,927 of record NC_063173.1, on the reverse strand, counting down.
CTGATGAGCTTGCTGACATGCAGGGTTTGGTTTGAGAAGTATGAGGTAGGGCCTGGGATTCTGCATTTCTAACAAGCTCCTAAGTGCTAACCAATGCTGGTTGTCTGCAAACGGGTGGAGAGGTGCAATGGTGCAATGAAATAAGTGGCCAAAAACACCATCGCGTAGAGTTCATCAAAAGAACTAAATGCTTGCAATTTTCCCCCTTTTATAGCTTTTTGCTGTAAGTGGAACTCTTAAATTAGGCTTCAAACATTTTTAAGTTAAAAGTAAAAATTTGAAAAAAAAATCAAATTACAATGAGGAGCAAGATTTGGAGAAAATAAATGACTTCACAGCTCTTACAGTGAACCAGGTGCAGTCATTCAGAAAAGCCTTGCTCTTCCCTCTGCCCTCTCAGGGACCATCTGGATGGGGTCCCCTGAGATCTGACTCTACTACTCCTTTCCCACAGCCTGGGCCTAAGGGCTTTCTGTGACCATTCAGCCTCCCAATACCAACCAACTACCTCTCTATTTGCTTGAGGAAGAACATGCTTTTCTGATGCACTCAGTTGGCAAAATTGGGAAAGGAAATAAACCATCTAGGGGAAGAAGAACTCCGCGGGAAACCACAGCTTCTGGTCCATAGATTACACCAAGCCCAGGCTACAGCAGCCTGAGCCATGGGTACTCTGCAGCCCAGCACTTCTCAGGTCCTAGGCAGTTCCTGCTCCTCCAACTGCCCTTCTGTCCTAAACACCTTTTCCTTTATTCACAGTGCTGTTTTCACTCACCTCATGAATCTTTATTACTGGGTAAATGAAAAGCCAAGAAAGTGATATCTTTGGAAAAAAGTCATGAAATGTGATCAAAATAGTTGGGGAATGAACTGTGAGTTCTCACCAGGAGCCAAGTCAGTTACCATCTGTCCTGAGAACCACCCCCACATACGTGTCCCTGCATTTTACCAGGAAAGGGAGGGAGGGAGGGAGGGAGGGAGGGAGGGAGGGAGGGAGGGAGGGAGGGAGGGAGGAAGGAAGGAAGGAAGGAAGGAAGGAAGGAAGGAAGGAAGGAAGGAAGGAAGGAAGGAAGGAAGGAAGGAAGGAAGGAAGGAAGAGAGAGAGAGAAACAAGCCTCATTATCCTTGCTGTGGGTAAGGAATCTCCACTAACCTCTCCCTGCATTTACCTCCAGCCCCCCTTGGACTTAGTTTTTTCCCAGAAAGTTATTTCTGAAAAACATATCTTTGCTTACTTTTCTTACCCTTCAACCACTGCCTTTTCAAGTCCTAGAGGTAGTAGTTTAGGACTTGTTTCAAAATTTGCATTAGTTTTGCCAAGTCACCCTTTCCTATCTATCAAAGTTATCCACATATCTCTTGAAGTACTATGGCTCAATGAAAAGTGATGAAAATCTATGGATGAGAGATACTCTAAAATCTGTGCCAGTCCAAACTTGAACTTGATAACACAGGCTCCTTCCTTCCTCACTGTCTTCTGTTGTTTCTGAGAGTCTTCAGCTACATTGTATATTTCCCCTGAGATTCAGATTCAATAGCATTTGCTGAGCACCTGTCGTATACAAGACATTTCCTTTTTTTTTTTTCTTCTTTTTTGCGTGATTGAGTTAAATCAACCATATAAGACAGGTGTTGCTATAGCCATCTCAGTCTGAAAACAGGCTCAGAAAATTAAAGTACCTTTCCCCAAATCACATAGTTAAGACATCATAAGGACATATATTGTTCAACTCATTCCCCTAACTTTAAGCTCAGAGCTCTTTTTATTATAAAATGTTATGTTTCTCACATCAGAGTCCCACAATGGCTGCTTCGATGCTAGCATGAAGAATATTCACTGCATGGGTTTATCATCTCTGCCTGACATTTATGCCTTGGAGCTAGTGAACAAAGTCACAGCAACTTATAACCTAAATACTTTTAAGAGTTTAATATACTATTCATATTGAAGGGTCAAGGTAGAGCTATATTTAAAGAAGACTGGAAATTTTTCAACAGGCCATTATTAATATCATGTACATTCATATGGATTTCTTTCCAAAGACCCTAAATATGAAGGCAAATGTGAAGAATTTAAAAATCATCTCTCTTGAAGCTGAAGGCATAGCTCAAGTGGTAGAGTACTAGTCTTGAGTGACAAAACCAAGCAAAAGTACAAGGCCCTGAGCTCAAGCCCCAGTACTGAAACAAAAGAAAAAAAATATCTTTCCTTGCTAGGCACCTGTGGCTCACACCTGTCATTCTAGCTACTCAGGAGGCTGAGAAAAGGAGAATCACAGTTTGAGGAAAGCCTTGGCAGAAAATTCTGCTGAGAAATCAGGCTAAGTGTGCTCAAGGCCTGACTTCAAAATCCAGAATTAGCAAAATAAATGAATATTGTGTTTTGTGGGGGAAAAGGAATCCTATTGCACTGTAGGAATGTAAACTAGTACAATCACATTGGATAGCAATCTGGAGGTTCCTCTGAACACTAAACAATGATCTTCCCTATGGCATCTACCCGTAATATTACAACTCAGGATACAGTAAAGACACTTACACATCCATGTTCATTGCTGCACTACTTACAATAGCCAAGGTATAGAAACATCCCAGATACTCTACATGAGTGGATTAAAAAAGGTGGTACATTTTCACAATGAAATTTTACTCATCTATTATAAAGAATATTATATCATTTTCAGGGAAATAGATGGGCCTAGAACAAATCATGTTAAGTGAGGTAAGCCAGTGGCACATTTTCTCTCATAGATGGAAGCCAGATCTAAAATATAACATGATAACTTATGTAGGACTCTAGGCATTCACACACAGTCAGACATAAGGAGGATACCCTTAGGGGAGGAATCCAAAGGTATAACACTTAAAATACTATTTATCAAAACAAATTCCAGGAAATGGAAACATAGTTTTCTGTATTTGTTGTTGGTGGTGGTGGTCTTATGCTTTGGGGTTTTTAGGGAAGTAAAGAGGGGGCAAAGAAATGGAGGGAGGATAAACAAATGCAGTCATGGTGTTCGTGTACACAATGTGGAAAATGCATGGTGCAACTTGTGGGCAGGAACCAGATGGGAAACTGGGGGGAAGGAAAGGAAGGGGTGACATGGCCCAAAAAGAACTGTACTCATTACCTGGCTTAGGAAATGGTAACCAATCTACAACCTTAATAATAACATGAAATTATATATTTTCCATTGTTGGATTTATTTTGAAGTTTGTTTTAAGATGCTGTGTATATCTGAGAATCAATAAAACATGATAAGTAACACTATGCAACAACTGACTTAACAGAGCCTCATTTTGCAATCTGTCTGTCTGATCCTTGAAAACATAGACTTTGTTTGACCCATCATGAACTCTAAGTACATAATGGTTGGGAAAGTACACTCACGCTTATTATTTTATCTTCCAAGCTAGATAATTTTGAACAGACTTTCACATGAACAGACATTTAAACTGATTTCACAACAGCCCTGAGCTCAGATCCCAGTAGCTCCACACCCTTGCCAACTTTGGGAACTGTCCGAATTGTTATTTTAGCTATCTTAGTGGGTCTGAGATGGATCTCTCTGTGGTTTGAAGTTGGAAGATGTATGTGCCCATTGGCCATTTTATGTCCTCTTTGCTAGTGCTTGTTTAGGCCCTTGTCCATTATTGGAGTAATTTTATTATGACTTTTGAGGAAATCTTTAAATAATCTGGATTTAAATCCTTTGTCAAACATATGCATTGCAAATATTTTCTCCCTGACCAGGGTTCACTTTATTGTTTTACTTTTTATGAAAGCACATATTTGACAAGCTTGAAGGCAAACTCCTAATATCCCTCAAGAACCCCAACTCAGTGGTAAGAGAGCCCACCATCAGAGTATCTGCGAAGACTGTGCTACAACACTTGCACACTACAGGCCTTGTTCTATTAAGGCTGAAAATTTTCAACTTTTATCTTGTGGTCCCCAGTCTATCCAGTAAACTCTCATCCCCCAAGCAGCTGGCGCATGTCATAGGACACATAGCCCCAGCAAGGAAAATATTCACACTAGAAGCAACAGCATAGTAAGGAAGGAAAAGAGAGATCCATATGTATAGAAGTCCACAATACTAAATGTCCATCTATCAGTGCCCAATGAAACCACCTAAGACAGAAACCCAGCCCTGCAGTAGATATTTCCACAGAGACCCTCTGTCAACTCTTATTTGTCTCTCCCTTTCACACTGCATGAGTTACCAGTCACATAATGTCAAAGGTGACAGATGATGATCAGTGTCACAGCTAATACAAGCAAGGCCAACACATAAATTTTGTCACTTTATTATCTTCACCAAAAAAATACTTGTTTGTGAGAGACAATTTAGAAAATACAGATAAAAAAGACACAAACTCCATTCTCTCTTCAGAGATAGCTATTTTAATATTTTAAAGTGTTTCTGTCTGGTGTTGGTGGCTCATACCTATAATCCTAGCTAGTCAGGAGATAGAGATCTGAGAATCACAGCTTGAAGCCAGCCAGGGCAGAAAATTCCATGAGACTCGTTTCCCAATTAACCTCCAAAAAAGCCAGAAACAGAGCGATGGTCCCAGGGGTAGGGTGCCAATCTTGAGTGAAAAAGCTAAGGGACAGCATCCAGGCCCTGAGTTCAAGCCTCAGTACTGGCATAAAAAAAAGAATAAAATATTTCCATTTCATCTTTCTCTTCTGCTTACATATGTTTTAGTTTTTATTTGTAAAAATTGGCTTATGGAATATACTGTTCTGCAGTGTGCTTTTTTGACTCTTTTTACTGTAACTATCTTTCTCATGTCCTGACACAGTCTCTGATCACATGATGTTTAATGGCTGGATGGTTCTTAATTGAATAAAGATCATTCTACTGTTGAGCTAAATGTTCAACACCAGGGTAAACATTTTACTAGCAAAGTCTTGAGTATCCAAGATTATTTTCTTCAAATAAATCCTGGAAGAAGAATTGCTTGGTCAGCAGCAGGCTTTTCATTTGACACAGCTTGTGCAATTACTCTCTCATTAAAAGGAAACTCAAGCCCCAGTGGGGTGGCACAGTGGTAGAGTGCTTGCCTAGCATGCATCAAGACTAGGGTTCGATCCCCAGCATTGCAAAATAAAACAGGGAAGAACTTTTCACATGTATCAGGAGTAAGAATTCCCCTCTCACTATTAGCAACAACCCAGCGTGAATGATATTATCTTGATTTTAGACAGGAGGCCCCTGAAGTTCATCGAAATCCAGGTACATGGCTAAGTGATAACTTGGGACCAACTATTGCTAAAGTCCGTACTCTTTCCAAACGTCTGTAATAGAGAACTAGTAGAGAAGCAGAAATAGAGGGTTGCTCAAAGGCCTTTTAAAGAGAGGTTGTATAACTGGAGCAGAGGTAGGGGAGGACAGGATCACTCTCACAGCACTAGAATCTCAGTGACTTAACCTAAGGAAGGACTACCTACTGTTTGAATCATGTTTCAGTGCTAGGGAGGGAAGGCTCTATTCCAGGTTGTCATCCATGTACCCAGGCTCTTCTATCTTCTGACCCTGCTTTAATCTAGGAGCTGACTAGGATCTCTTAGATCATGATTGAGAGCGATATTGGGGGTGAAGGATGGAAAAATAAGTCGGAGAGCATACATCCCTTCTACTCATAGTCTATTGGCTGAATACTGATGCTGCCATATATAATTTCATAGGACAGATCCTAATGCTGGAGGAGTAACTGGAAAAATCTACAAGTCCTTCAGAGGAGGGTCACTGAAGTTCAGTGCAGACACCTTGGATAAAATGCTGTGTTCAGTCCTAGCTCTGGCATTCAAGGCTGTGTTCCTTTGGGGGTGGGGGGGTGGGGTAGCCACAGGAATAACGGCTGATTTGCTGAGTGCGCCCTCTGGATAGGAAGTGTGTAGTAAATCATTAAGCACTCACACTTTAAGGGTCAGACTACTTAGGCTCAATTCTGTCACTTTCTCGCTGTGTGACCTTGGGCAAGCTCCTTCACCTCTCTGTACTTCCATTTCCTCGACTGTAAAATGGAGCTATATTCACGGAACTTATAGGCAGTGGTAACACTAAATGTATTGTGCCTGTAAAAGCCTTTTAAACAAAATCTGACACAGAGCATATTTAATCTTGAGTTTCAGTTGCTGTTGTTGCTATGATGGTATGCTGGGCATTGTGCTAAGTGCTTTGAAGTTATTTGGCTTTTGGAGGGAGGGATTTTTTTTTTTTTTTGGTCATTTTCCATCCCTGTAAAGTGGGGGAGATCTTTCTTCCCACATGAAGTGAAGTCATTTATATAAAGCCCAGCCCAGCATCTGGCCCAAGCAGGCTGCTCTGTGAACGGCAGACACTGCTAGACTCCCCCACGTGTTCAATTCATCAAGGTTTGCGGGTCGACACAATTGCCTCACCCTGGGCTGCTGTCGAAGGTCACTGTGACAATTCCAGGCTCTCATTCAGTATGGGCCAAGAGAAAAAGAATTCTAAAACCAAAGCCGTCTCCCACATTCCCCTCCCGTGCTATTGTGTGCAGGGCACATGGTGTCGCATGCACATTATTCCACCCTGAAGACAACCCCCTCCCCCCCAGTTCCATTGAGTACAGATTAAAAGGCACTGCCTTTGCCAGCTGCCTTTCTGAAACATCCAGCCACAGACAGAGATCTAGAGCAGGAGACAGGTCAGTGGGGAACCTAGGAGATTCCTCTTGCCAGCCATGGCCCATTGGGGGCCAGGCAGTGGTGCTGCATTAAGCCTCCTAACCAGTCCTGGCTACCACCAAATGGGTTTGCATAGAACAAGCTGCCTTGTGTCACCTGAATCCCACTTGGCCTCTCTAAATGGAGCCAAATAAATCCTGGGTTCTGATCACCTTCCTAAATTGCCCATCTCTCTTTTCCCAGTCCCATTCCCTACTTGGGCAGGAGTCTCAGCCAAATGACCACATTGATCCAATGTCCTATTGGTTCATTCACATCCAGTGTCATCCTGTTTCTGCCCATCTTAGCTCCAAGGACACTAGCTTGCTCTAAACCTCAGCCTACCACCATCATCACCCCATGTCCTCTCTTTCCTATGGAAAAGAAGTTTGATGGTTCTGAGCTGTCATACTCTTTGTCTTCTTTATGGAACGAGTCCAGGTCTCCCCCTCATTTATAAACTGCACCCTTTCTTTGACACTCCCATAAGCATACAAATAGTTTCCAAAGGTCACCAACCTCTGTATTGTATTTTACTGTCTACACTTGCATTCATTCACTCACTTAAATATTTACATCACAAATAAGTCTTTAGGTGTTTACTGAAGTCAATGTATAGAAATGCAAAGTCTAATAAAGTTCAATAAAGCATATTTCCTGCCTTTACAAAGCTCGAAGTACAGTGAGGGAGGGGGGCACAAGAGAGACCAGGAAACATTTAGGGCCTGGATGGGTAGAATGGCGATGTTACAAGAAGAGGAAGCACGGAGGAGACCTCCCACAGCTCAAGGAGGGCAAGGCGTCCTTGTGACATCATTTTGCAAAGGTGTGAGGCATCCATGGAAAATCACCAGCAGGCCGGTATTATGATTGCATTTGTATTTATAATTTATACAAAGAACCAACTCTCTGTTTCAACACCTTTCAAGAGCTCCTTTAGCATATCACACCATGTGGTTCATGTTTCAGAGCACACTGGGCCCCAGGGCTTCTCAAGAAATGGAAGTACCGGCCACTTCCTGTTCACCTGCTGTCCTAGAGGATCCTGGATCCTGGATATGGGAGCTCTTTCCTCCTGCATACCCACACACCTTGTGGTAACCTATGCAAACATATACCATTTCCTCTCAGCCCAGGGGATCACATGACATAGAGATTCCAGAGATAGCTCAGGTATACTGTGCTTTTCCCAATCCAGCACAATTCCTAGTGGGCGCCTTCCAGACTTTCAAAGCCACATGGATGATATAGCTAATGCAAGAGAACAGTGCTAGCCTAAGGAAATCTAATACGGACAGAATTCCACTGTAACAAGCTTGACAGATATCAACTGTGCTATGTTGTACTCAAATTCATTAAGGCCAACCACACTATCACTGGAGTGGAGAGATGTATCTATGTACTTTATTGTTTGCTACCTTTATTTGTTTGCATAGAAACACTCCACTCACACAGTTAATTGCAAGTAATACAGTAACAACAAGGGAGCAATGTGGATTTGACAAAAGGGGTGTTTTGTGTGAGAGTCTGGAAGGTAAAAACCATCACAGTAAAATTCATCCCTTACATGATTGTAGTACATGGTGTTAATTATATAACTTTATTGTATATGTCCATAACTGTAGACACTAGAACTACTCAAGATACTCATTAAATCTGTTTGGGAGAATGGCTTAGAAGAGCCTGTTAAATGTTTTGTACACTGATGGCAGATGCGCGGGTTGTTGTGTAGCTGGGCTCTGCCTGCCGATGGCAAAGCAATAAAGAGGATGTGGGTGGGATAGGGGTTGAGATCATCTCAGAGGAGTGCTGGAGAAAGCAGGCAGACTGAACTAAGATGGAGAAGAGCCCTCTGAGGTGTGTACACTGAGCTCTGTAAACTCCCAGGCATGGCAGTTCAGAGAAGATCCAGGGGAGGGAAAAGACTAGGGAATGGACGTGGCCCAGGGTAGCAGATGTGGAGGATGTGAGCCAGTCTTTCTCATCCTCCCTGCTCTGGCCAAGTAGCAGCAGCTACTTGGAGTCTGCTTCAGAGCCCATCTATGAAGTGGAGAGATGATGGACATTTTCCAGGGAATCAAGTGTGAAGCACAAGCATGCATTTCTCCTAAATTTCATTTGGGATTTGTGCTATCACTGTCATTGCTCATGATCTCTCTTCCTCTGACCATTCCTCGCCCCTTGCTGCCACCCTTCATGCATGAGATCTTGATTCCTGTTCTCTAAATAGTTCTTTTTCTGATCCCCTTGGCTTTCCTACCTAGTCTCCACACCCAGTCACCAGCGCCTCACTATCTGGCCATCTGCCTATCTGGCCCTTAAGGATATTGCACCAGCTACAGGTCTGTGGAACAGATGTCACTCTCCTCCTCACAGTGCTCCAGATGGTCTTCCCAGTTCCTTCAGGACTAGGCCTCCTCAGCAGCATCTCCAGAAAGAGCTCTGTCCCATTGCTATCTCACAGGGGAAGAAATCAAGAAAGGCTGACTACTTTGCCTAAGATCACAAAGTGAATGAGAGGTGAAGGCAGGTATTGAACTCAGGCCCAAGGAAAAAGTAGACCCACTTGTTCTCCCCCTTGCTGGCTGAGCCACAGGCTGGAAAAAAGAGAATAATATAACAAAGCCTTTATCATCCAGGAGCAGGGTCCAGGTCTGGGAAACATGTTGCCTTCAAATGAAGGCATCTTGGAAGCCAGACTCCCTCAGCCAGCACCTAGGATGTGTGCACCCATTACCCATTCTTTGGGTGTGAACCAAAGCATCAAATCTGGCCTCTTCTAGATGCTTACAGGCTCTCGCACAAACCAAATGGGTTCTACAAAAACTCTGCTGTGAATGAACTCCCATCCACCCCGCCCAGTTCTCCATCTGCCATTTCAAAGACCCATCTGAAGATGCTTTCCTGCAACCGGCACTATCATAGCACATAGGGAGGCTCTGTGGCTCATTAAAGGTGCACAATTTGATTCTGCAAGTGCACCTATCAGTGATTCAGTGCATGCACATGGCAACACCACCCTCCGTCTGCCAGCGAACTGATAAGGTGCCTCTCACTGGGCTTTGACAGGCAGCAGCTTGGGGGGATGCATCAGAGGCCCCACCAAGCCAGGGGCACACTGCCAAGAAACAGACTCTGGGATGGGGAACAGAGGAGGCCTAAGACAATATCTCCATCCAAGCAGTGAAGATTGGAAATGAGAATGCGGTAGATACCCCCCAAAACCCGGCTGGTTTTCTCCTGGCCCCGAAGAGTCCGGTGCAAGTTGGAATGTAAAGGATAAATGACATGTGCAGGGGGGTTGGGGCTGTGACAACCCAGCAGAGGGGAGAAACGTGTTTGCAGAACGCTTCACTTCCCTGCACATGAAGCTTGTCTTATACATGCTCTGTGAAGCCCTTCTCTGTCTCTCTCCAGAGAGGAGTTGTTTGTTCAGGCATTGAACAGCTCCGCCTTGTCAAATGCTGTCTTATCTTCCACCTGCCTCCTGCTCCCAGCCTTGCCTCCTTAATCTATTCAAAAGGTTGATATCCAAACGAACCTTCATATACTTCATGTCACTCCCCAAGTCAAACGGGACTCTAACACCTTGGCTCCCAGTTCTTTGAGCTCACACTATAAAGCCTGTTTCCTCTGTGAGCCCAAAGAAATGAAATAAAAGTCCTTGCTGAGATGGCAGACTATTGGGAAGTACTACTTGGGAAGTAGGAGAGGTGATGTGTTCTTCCAATGTATCTTTTAACCTCCACAGGCCTTGAGAATCTTGCCTACATAATTGGCATGAAAAGTATTTTATTCTGAATGCCCAAGTCATCCTTTGGAAACCTATGATCCAACCAGTCGACAATTCTCCATAAACATTTACACCTGTCACATGCTAGGCAGAGTAAGGTGTGCTGGGTACGTAATGAGTCTCCAACGAGCCCACAGTCAAGTGGAGAACGGATCTTGTGATAGTCCAGTATTCTACAGGAGTGGCTCAGGGTCCTGGATCAGTTTGGGAAGAAAAAGAATAAAGTAGGAGAATAGATGAAGAAGAGCAGCTGGACATCCTTGGTGGATGCCTAGACAGAGCAGGAGTTCGTGTCCGGTGAGAGGCTGTAGAGTGAGGAGTGGTGCTCAATTCAGAGTTTTAGATGAATAGTTGGATACGTGGATTACTGAATAAATAAGAAAATCTGTTTCTTAAAGAAACAGTGTGAGATTATAGAAACAACATGAACCAAATTGGGCTCAAGTTTAATTCTACCTCTCTCTCTCTCTCTCTCTCTCTCTCTCTCCCTCTCTCTGTAGTACTAGGATTTCAATTCAGAGTTTCACGCTTGCTAGGCAGGCACTTTCTACCGAGCTACACTGCAAGCCCTTGTGGCAAAGGTTCTCAGTGTGCTCAGAGGTGCTTTATAAATTGCCAAATGTGCCCATTATCTGTATTTACCAACTAAGGTGATTTGCCAGTAAATAAAAGAAATTCCACTTTAACTTTTTGGTTATATCTTTTTACAAGGGAAGTTATTGGGTTAGCCAGAAATGCACAAACAAAAATTCTGAGAAGAAAACAGTTACATAAAATAAAAGACAAGATTTGTATTTAGAAAAAAAACCACAGAAGGTTAAAACAAATAATAATTCCTCTAGCCAGTCAAGATAGCATAATCCCAGAACTCAGGAGTTTAAGGGCAGCCTGTTACATCCCATCTGAAAGAGAACTTCCTCTGAAGTCTGCTTTCAAGAGGGGGAAAAAAGCCCATGGCTATATTGTGATCATTTGTTTAAGTAACCATTTGAATCTGTATTCTGTTTTTTTTTCTAGTCTTTCCCCAACCACCCTATCAAGATGTTTATAGTGATATTTGTGTTTTTAATAAAAATGGGTCTTGTGAGGAGAGCTAATAAAATGGTAGTAAACATATACCCCCCATCATTTCCCAGAAGATAAAAATAAAGAGCTATAGAAATGACAAGAGAAAATAACATTGAATTCTTTTCTTGAGACTTCCCGGGTGGTTTCGTGCTTTATTAGATGAAATGACAGGACCTGAACACCTGTGCAGATGAAAGCAAGACTTGTTTGCATAATTCTGTAGATAAATTCAGGTTGATCCAAGTCTTAGCACCCAGTGGTTCATACATAAAGACTACTGGGTATACCCCTGAATGAAGCTGGTTGATGGATCTCTCTAATAACTAATTTAATAGGAAGGAGAGGCTTGGAGAACAGTAAATTCAGACTGATGTAGAACAAGAGCAGAGCTTGTGGGGAGAAGGGCTACTGAAATTCAAGCTCGAGGTGAAGGACAGCTCTCCAGTGACTTTCACTGAAGTGAAAAAGAAAGGGGCACCAACACATTGCTCATTCTCTTGCTAACTAGTCTCTTCCTTGTTTCCTAGTTTGTCACAGCCCTCCTCTCGATTGAAATTTGATAGATATGATATCCCATGACAACAGTGAAAACAATTGTGATCCTATAAATATCTTCTGCCATGTCCTCACAAAAGGCAATACATTTTGCCTACATTTCTGAGTCTGTCCTCAAGTTTAAGAGGATTATGGAAAGAATATCTAGTTGCCACAGACCCAAAAGATACACAAATGAGTATTTACTGCATGGCCATAGGTACACAGACTTGGGTCCGAATTTGGAAAGAATTTCAAAGCTTAAGAAATCATCATTGTTTGGGATGAACTGTTAATGTGGCTATAGCAAGGAGATCAGTTTTAGTCCTGACTTGGAGGCTGGACTAGATTAGTAAAGACAGCTTGTCTGAAGTAGTATTCAATCTTAGGGGACAGAGACAAGAAGCTGGATAAAGGGAGTCAGGAACAGGCTCAAATCTTTACTGGAGAACTGAGTACTATAAGAGAGGCCACATTGTCTGGTGGGTCTAATAGTTGGGGAACAAAGTCAGGGGAAAGTTATGCTCCCTGAATGTCCAGAATCTAAACTTCTGAACTGTCCTGGGCTCATGCTATTCCAAAAATGATAGATGACAGGGGAGATGGAGAGGAAGAAGAGGGAAAAGAAGAGGGGAAAATGAAGAGAGGGAAAGATAAAGAGAGAGGAGATGGGAAAGGAGGAAAGAGAGGAGAGAGGAGTGGGGAGAGGGGAGAGGGGGAAGGAGACAAAGGGAGAGGGAGAAGAGAGGAGAGCTGATCTAGCTTGCTCACCAGCTTCTGGTATTATTATTATTATACTATATAATATTCTATTATATGGTTTAAGAACTAGGTATATAAAATATACATGCAAATTGTAACATAAAAGATTAAAAATCTAGTTTCTATCAAAGCATACAAGAACTGGAGATCTCCCAGATACTGCTCTGTGGCTGTGACATTCTAGCTCATTGGTGGCTAACCCTGTGACCACATGGTAGCAACTACAATAAATTATCCTTTAGTGAGGAAGTGATAAGGTTCTTTAAGTAAGTAGTTATTTTTAAGACTTAAAAAAACCAATCATTTTGGATGAACCAGGCATTTATATTCTTAGGTAAACAGTAATCTACTATGGCTAACAAAGAGATCTGGGTACAAAGTTCAAGTATTTATAATAAGAAGAGAGAATGATCATGAGTGAAGTCACAAAGGTATTTGCTATGAGGGGGAAAAACAGACAAGTGGTATATGGCATAAATATGACTGTAATACTTCATCCTAGTGACTATGAAATGCATATACTGAGTTTTTCTCTCTGGAAACTAAGATCTAACCTTGTTATCAGTCCTAAATTATTAAAATAACCAATGCCTTGTTTTTATGTAGGTAATCTTGACTAAAGCTATCAGACCTTTTCTGGAGGAAAATAAGCAGCTAACTTGGTGACATTGTGTCTTTCAGCCTCCATTGTCTCCTCTATAAAACTCACATTCTTCTTTCATTCAGGTCTAGTGCATGTATAGCCACATCTTAGATACTAGAATTAGAGCAATAAACAAGATGGTTCTCCTGCATTTATGGATTTCACTCCTCACAGGGAGAAACAATGTATATAGATCTGTGCATAAGCATGCAATGTCATTTTAGGTAGGATACATGTTACTGAAGGGAAAAAAGGGCAGGACAAGGGACTAAAGCATGGTAAGTGGGGTCCCATAGAGGACTAGGTTAGAAGATATGGTCCAAGGAAGTCCTTCCAAGGAGGGATCTGAACCTCTGAATGAAGGGTAAGACAGCTATGAGAACACAGGGGTGGAGGTGGGGGAAGGTAGGGAGAACCATTTCCCTGGCAGAGAGGACAAACTGTGGGACAGAAACTGGTAACTCCAAGAAGCAGAAAAAAAACACCATTGGGGCCTATGAGAGGAAAGAAGAGGTTGGAGAAGCAAATAATCTGGGTGTGCCTTTCAGAATCTAGGTGGAATGTATGTATCTAAAGCACAGGGGACCAGTTGGCCCCAGAATCACACATTTGGGCATTATCATCATAGTGGTAGAAGGTAAAACCAAAGGGCTAGCCAATGCTCACCTACAAAGTCCTGGTAACGGGCTAAGGATTCTGGCCTGAGGCCTGGGCACTTCTCAGTCAAGAAGATGGAAAGAGAGAAACCATTAGCCTGTGGAGCAAGAGCAAAATAGTGTGAATATTCCCAAAGAATCGTCCTTTCATGTAAATGGTACAGGGCAGTGTGTGTGGAAATTGTAGCATAGTGTTCAACAAAGAATCAGCTCTCAAAAATGTTATTTGCCTCCTCTAGGTTTCAGAGAACATTAAGTCCTGCAGGGTTTTTATATAAGGAAGAAATCAGTGTAGACTGGGGAAAGAAACAATATCCCTTCTTGAACCAAAAAAAAAAAAGGAATACAATAAGACTGGTTATGGTTAAAGCTCATTTTTCCTAGAAATCACAGCAGCCCAAATAGCCAAACACTGTGAAACGATTACCTGTAATGTTGGCAGGGCCAGCAGATCCTGAAGCCTGGTTTCTGCAGGCCATTTCTCAATCTTGCTTTTTTCTTTTTGTTTCTTTTTTTGTTTGTTTGTTTGTTTTTGTTTTTTGTTTTTTACACTGCAACTTCTCTGGCCTGGCCTGTCTGCCATCTCAGAGATGTGGATCAGGATTTGGCCTGCCTGTTTGGAGCCAATGTTTTCTATGTTATCCTTCAAGTACACAGGGATGAAGACTTGGTATTGGAAACCCCACTGCTCTACTCTGCTGGCACCCCCAGGCATCTGGAGGGGGCACAGCCAGCCTGGCTCCGTTGTCCCCCTGAGCCAGCCAGAAAAAAGGTCTTGCTGACAGCCACTTAATACCCAGGCCACGCTCCATCTGAAGAAAATGCAAACCCAGCTGTCATCTAACTCACAACAAATGTGTGTGAACCCTCCAGCGATGGGCTGAGTGGATGGAGCAAAGGCAAAAGCTCCTAGAGCTCAAAGGATAAAGGAACCTAATGGAAAGAACCAGAAGATTCCCTGCTCAGCACTTTGTAAGGAGGGAATCACGTGCACACTCACTGTCTCACAAAATGCTGGTGTGAACAAGGATGCTATCCTTCATTTACAATTGAGGAAAGACACAGTGGGAGATAGACTCACCCAAGAACACAAGTGTAAGTATTGAATAGTGGACTAGAATTATCTCCTGATTCTTTACCTACAGGATTAGAATAAAAATTGAGAGATATAAATACAGGGATGGAGCCAGGTACTGGTGGCTCACCCCTGTAATCCTAGCTACTGAGGAGGCAGAGATCTGAGGTTCATGGATCAAAGCCAGCCTGTGTAAGATATGAGACTGTTATCTCCAATTAACCACCAGAAAACTGGACGAGGAGCTGTGGCTCAAAATGGTACCTTTGAGCAAAAAAGCCCAGGGACAGTGCCCATGCCCTGAGTTTAAGCCCCAGGTCTGACAAAGAAAAGCAAAAAAAATAAAAATAAAACCAGATATGTGCAAATGATTCGGAAATGCCTAGACTTATCAGGAGAATTACACAAGACAGAGCTGGACAGCTTCTGCTAGAATCCTGACTTACTGTGAAACATTGAAAATGTTAGTCTCAATCTCTATCACCCTCAGTTACCTCACTTAGTATAAAAGCTAGCTTCTTCTAGGATTATAGTAAAAAATGAATAGGAGAATATAATGTATACATCATTATCCCTGGCACATAGTAACTGCTCAGTAAACGTTAGCTACATTCAGTAGCAATAACAATTTTCCTGCTAACTGAGTGGCCTCTGGCAAACTGCTTCCCATTTTGGATTACAGATGTCCTTACCTAGAGAGAGAGAGAGAGAGAGAGAGAGAGAGAGAGAGAGAGAGAGAGAGAGACTGTTAATTCCAAATGGAGAGGTAGGCAACAGACAACAGGATTCCAGTGCTGTCTTCTTCATATTTATTCTCTCAAAAGTGGATTGCCTCATTTGAAAAATGGAGATAGCAAACAGTCTGCTTATTGGATTTTTTTCTGAAGATTAAATTAAGTAATATATGTAAAGTTGTTTTTTTTTTAACATAAGGATCTGAAAGTCAGTGAATGCCTGATAAAGCTTGGGTATTATAGTTCTTCCATTTTTCTTCAATTATATTTCAATGATAGCCAAGATTGCTATGATAGCAAGTATATCTCAATGATAGCCAAGCTTCCAATGATGGCTAAGATTGCTACATGATCAGGTTACTTGCTATCTGAAATCACCCTGTTTCCCTATCTGTAAAATCAAGATTTGTATTAGAATATCCTAAAGTAGCTATACCTTTGTGATCTAAGTATGAGGTTACAGGCAGCTCAGGAATAAACGGCCAAGGAAACGCCCCCTTCCCAGGGAGTCATGGAATCCTCCCAAAACTCAGAGCTGGAGAACTGGGCTGGCTGCTGTTACACAAGCTTGGAAGTCATATCTCCTGGCGCGTGTCCCCTTAACATTAACTGTCAGCAAAGCTGGCCTTCAAAGCAACTGAAAATGATGTATCTGTGCACAGTGGGGAGCCAGCAAACGCAGGCGCCATGTTCTCCTCTGTGGTTAGAAAACTCAAAGCTTGTCTTCTGACTTAGCACAATCCCAGGCCATGTTAGGGCACAAAGAAAATACCAATTGTTCTCCTCCGGCCCTCTTTTCTTCCTAAATAAATATTCCACTCCAATCTTGTAATTATTTGCCACATGATCTAAAATATTTAGCAGAAATATTTGAGAAGGCAAACACATGCCAGAAAGAAAAGCTGTACCGGGGAAGGGGCCTTTAAAACTCAAAGTTACCAGATAGTTGATGACACACTGGTACCTGCACAATAGGGAATTGTGGGTAATTAGATTCAGACTGCTTCAGAGTTTGAGAAAACCTTGCTGAGAAAAATGTTAGATTGTAGCATCCTGTCTCCCCTTCATCTAGCAAGGCCTGCTCAATAAAAACGCCTGTCCAATGAGAAGGCTTAACCATTTCTTCATTCACCACTTTCTCATCCATTCAAGCTGAACTGGTTATTTGGTACAAGATAATGTCTCCAATACCTTATTAATCAGATTGAGCAAAGGAAAGGACACAAGGCACAATTATGGTTTGTGGCAACAGGCCAATCAGAGAGAAAGTTGGGGAGGAAGGGAAATTGATAATTATGAAATTATGGAGGGTTATGAATAGCTGGAGTTAACTCAAAGGCTGATATTCTATCCAAACCAGACCCATGCAAGGCTTCTCTCCCCAACCATCTTCAACTATTTATGATTAGGTGGGGAAATTCTTGGCTCCAAAATACCAAGTACCGAGAGGTGAACTCAGAAGAATACAACTGATCTGAGTAACAAAAGCCACTCAATTCCACAGATTTGATTAGAAATCTAACACTGGATGGAGCCTCAGCAAGAAAAGAGATGTCATGTGCCCTCAAAAGGAAACTAGACCTGTTATTCTCAATAGTCTCAGGAGGATATGGGTTTCCAAGAGACTTTCCAGATAGAGTATACTGGGTAAGAAAAGGCCCCTAAACTGCCTTAACTGGACATTGATTCTTTAATCAATACACATTTAATTCTACAATAAAATGGTACTGCACCATCTAGAAGATCTCCCTAGAGAAAAAAGCTCAAAGAAAATCTCTAAGGAAGTCACGAAAGTTTACAAAGCATAGTGTGCCAGAAATGAACCACACAACATGAAAAACCTAACTCCTCATGAACTGACCTAGCTAAGGATTTTTTAAGCAATAATATTCAGTTGTAACTACAGAGAGAACTATCTATCTTGTTTATCTAACACAAAGTAGACCAGGCAGAAATGAAGTTGTGGTCATTTTATAAAGGTTTTATGATTATTAATCTGAATCATCAATGAGAGTTTTCATTAAATTGCTCACTAGGAATTGATTTACAATGGGTTACTCCAATGTGCTGTGAAAAGTTGCTGTGGAAAATCAGTCATCCTAGACTCCCTAAAGAATACAGACATGACATCCGGGCATCTGTTAAGTTTGCTCAAAAACATATGCAAGCCTTTATTTTTAAGGAACCATAATTACATCCTGCTGAAACCTCCAAGGACCCTGCTAACTGCCTTTGTATTACAACATCCATTTCCCACTTAAGAGGCTCAGCTCTGCTATTTAGATGTCTGTTACAATCTGCTTGGCTAGCTGGTATACTTTCTCAGCTTCAGTCTGCAAATGGTCAAGTCCTTCCATCTCAAAGAAGACAGACCTGGGAGGAACCAATAGTTTCAGTGAATTGTATATATGTGTACTTGTCAAAATATGACTGGAATCTGGAGCTGAAATGGAAGTTAGCATTAAATTCATGCCAGTTCTCTCCTTTTCAGGTGACCTAAAGACCAGAGAGAGAAGTGTCTTGTCCAATGGCACACAGCTCACATCTGAAATGACATATGGGATAGTGATAAAAAGCATAGGTGCTTGATAGGCACCAGTGGGTCATGCTTGTAACCCTAGGTATTCTGGAGGCTGAGATCATGGTTTGAAGCCAACCTGGTCAGGGAAGTTTATAAGACTCTTATCTCCCATTAACCACAAAAAAGCTGGAAATAGAGCTGTGACTCAAGTTGTAGAGTACCAGCCTTGAATAATAATTTTTTTAAAAAAAGGGCAGCACTCAGGCTCTGAGTTCAAGCCCCAAAACATTGGGGGGGGGGGCAACTCTTAGACTCTCAGGTTACATAACCAATCTATCCATCACTTATTTGGTGTGTGAGTTTAAGCAAAGTACTTAACTTCCACAAACCACAAGGTCTTTATTTACAGAAAGAAAACTCAAACAGTGCCTGGTGTGCAATAAGTACTGGAAAAACACTCTGTTCTAGGCATAAGTTGTTAGTATCCTCCTCATCTTCATAGACACGACTACATTTAACTTTCATAGCAACCATGGGAGAGAGGAAGGGCTGATACAGTGAGACTCATCATGTGCACAAGAAAACTGAGGCTCATAGCCCTAGAAGGACTCCCTCAAAGTACACACACCTCAGCTCCTGATTATGCAGATTTAAGGGACCGTGAAGACCCTTACCATCCCCCCATCTTTCTTTACTACATCCAGAAATGAACAGGGAGGCTTGAGAAAGTCTGCCTGTTTGCTTCTACTCAGAAGCAAAATGAATGTGGCTGCATGATTAGGACTTTGAATCTTCAGGGGTTCTTGGTCAAGTGAGCCATTTGCTGCCCTAGGGGAGAGAAGAAAACAGCTCTAACTCCAAACTGACTTCTGTGACACATGTGTTTGGGAAATGGCATATTGGGATTCTACTGCATATTTTAAAGCTAGCATCAGAGTACTTGTCAATGTTCCATCAGCCTGCCCTCCTGACCCCTAAATCTGGCCTTAGGGAAAACCTAATTGCCTGCTCTGAGTGACACATTACTGCATGAGTGATAAAGTTGCAGGCCATCACTTGGTGATTATGTGCCTTAATGGAAGGCGAAACACTGAATGAATGCATGAATGAATGAATGAATGAATACCAGGATCTGGAGTGAAATACATCTCCATTAATGTATCTTCTGGAAACTCAGTCCCTATAAAGATGTCAGCCTAGGACAAAGCCCTGAAAAGGCTGGAGGGTCACCTTCAACACAGACTCAAACACTCAGGCTTCTTTGGGCTTTCTATCCTTAGGCCTCTAAGACTGGACAGATATCTCAGGTAGTAGCTGCACTGTGGGCCCCTTGGAAGAACAAGACCATAACAGTAGAAGGCAGATAAATCTTTGAGAATAAGGCTCTGCCATCCAGTGCAAGCCACTCTGGAAAAGCCATCACCACAAGTATATTACGTCCTTGGTATTTGCTCATTTGTTCTTTCATTCTTTGATGAACAGTTCTTGGAGAACTTAAATGTGCCTGACATGAGAACAGAAACATGCAAATGAGTTAGATTTAGCCTGGATCCTGAGAAGTTCATTGTTGAATAGGAGAAGAAAGGAATTAGTGATAAATGCCACCACAGAGGTCAACTTGGGGACCTGGGAAGCACTGGGGGCAAAGGAAGGGTAAAGAAGGGATAAAGAGCAATAAAGCTCTCTGTGGGAGGTGATCTCTGACCTTATCTCATATGCAGAACAAGTAGGCAGAGTCAGTGGATAGTTTGCTTGGTAGAAGGAACAGAACTTTCAAATGTTCAGAGGCTGATGGAACATCCAGGGGGGGGGGGTCAGAGAATAATGAATCTAGGCTACTATGTGGCCAGAGTTGGGGGACCTATCCTTGGTTCTACTTCTCTGAAAATAAAGGTCCTGGCCTTGGTGTCCTTGTCTGTAGAATGGTGATGATAAGTTTGAAGACCCAAATATCAAAGGCAATCGACCCAGACTTACTTGTTTTAGATAGTCCCCATGTAAAGGTGAAGAACTGACACAAGGTATCATCAGAGCATCCAAGCAGCTGTTGAACTGCAGTTGTCAGTCCCCAGCTAGTTGTCTTTTACTGTTTGGGAGAGGAGGGGTGCAGGGCAGGAAGTGAGGGGTCATTGTGTGCTCAGTGCTCCCCAATGTCTCTCAGCATCTCTCAGGAAGCCCACCCCTCTTTCCTAACAAAAAGACCACTAAATGTCTGAAATGTATTGTGTTTCCACAATAAGGATGGGCCCAGGTTTTCACTTAACATCTGTTCTATTCCAAACCCAACTCTTCCCAGAATGCCTCTCTGCTTCCATTTCTCAGGGGCAGCTCTGGCAGTACCATCCCAGAGCCTCTAGCCTTTCTCCAACAATGCCACCCCACTTTCTTCTACCCAAGGGCTCCCAGCACCCCTCCTCTGAAAACTGGCCTCCCAGAGAAAGCACAGAAATAGGCCCTGTGCTAGGATATGAGTAGGAAAGGGAGCAGCCCTCCTCCATCCGCTCCAAGCTCTGGTCCTGGGAGAGTTCTGTAGAAGGGCACAGTCTTTGGGCACAGCTGCTACCTCTCTATGCAGACCACCACAGGGCCCTTAGGAGCCAGAAGCTGCCCTGACATCATGTTGACTGGTAACCTGACTCTTGATGATTGCTCCTTCCTCGCCCAGCTGGGCCCATCAGGCTGGCTCAGGGGAAAGGTCACCTCCCCAAGGGGAAGGGGCCAGGTGGAGCTCTTTTGAGTGGCTGCTGAAATGAGAAATAATTTTGATTACTGACATCTCCCATAAGATTCCCATTCTCAGAGTTGCTCCTAATAATTCTCCCTCCATAGCTACTTCTAGAACCAGACCCCCTTTTCACTTCCCACTAAGTGAGCAAAAGTGACTCCCCTTTGGGCTGAGGCTTATTCTGGGAGATATTGGTTAGCCAAGGGCAGAAGTTTTGACAGCACAAGGCCTTGTCTGGATGCTTATTTCCCAGGAAGATAAACAATCATGAATAAGCCCTTTTTTTAAATCACTGACACATACACTCTATAAAATGGGTCTAACTATCAGCCAAACATTGTATTTGTTGAAATGTGATTCTAATAAAGCAGACTGAAGGGAAAGCATGGCATTTGAAACCTTTTAAAGTCCAGTGAACAGTTACACAGTATTTGTATGCCTTCAGCTCCACTCTGGAGGGTAGGAACCAAGTCTAAGCCCTGGTCTTTCCTCCCCAACATCCTACCAGAGAGCACAGAAGTTATTGAATGTTTGTCTCACAGTACTTGCTCCTGTTTCCTCACTTGATCCTCACACTAAGCCCAGGAGGCAACACCTGACATTTCCCCCAATGAGCAAAGAAGGAAACTGAGGCCCACAGAGGCAAAGTTATTTTCTACAGTTCACAGCACCAGGATTTTCATCATTTTGACTCTATAATAGACACTGTTAGCTTGCAGGTGATTTTGTGAAAGCATGTATCAGATAGGGGGGAATAAAGAAAGAAAAAAGAGAGTTGAACAGAGTCGGGGAAGAAAGAATGAGAAAGAAGACACAGGGAAGGTTTCTGGCAGATGGAAAAGTGGGCTGAATCTTGGGAATGCACCTCGGGGAAGCTGGCTGGAGAAAGAGGGAGCATGGGAGAAAGTGGAAAGATGCTCTGTTTTGGAGATGTCCCAAACACAAGCTACTGTCACCTGTGTGTTGTCATCTGAGACTCCAAACACTGGAGTCACTTCCATTGGGATTATTTCTGAGTCTGTTCCAAAAGAAGGAAAGTTGTGAATGTCTTGCACTCAAGAAGCTCAGGTACTAAGAATAATAACATTTTCCCCCAGAGATCTTCCTAGAAAAGAGGAAAACTCAAAAGCCCCCCACAAAAATCTGTAGCATTTGATAAATCTGACTTTGCATAGTGGACAGATTCATAGAAAAATAGCAAGACAGAAGAGTCCTTTGTAAGCTTCTTTAAAAAAAATAACTGCCTGGTGACATCACCTGCAAAACAACACACTACAGGTGTTCTATATGATAGAAAACAGGCCCTTAACTCCTGTGGCTTGCAACACATGATGTGCATGTGCAAATGTGGTAGTTGTAGTCATACGGTTGCATCTGGCTGTTCCAGGTCACTGTGACTTTCCTGTTGTTCTGTGCTTTGATAAATGTTGACCTTGAGGGTATGGATGGGATTAAGAAAGATGGGGGAGAATAATGGAAGGGATAACATTGATCAAAATGCATTGTACTTATAAAGTGATTTGTTAGATTTTAATATACCTCTCATGGTGTGCAGGGACTCCTGAACTCAGAGCATGCAAAGAAGCTATGGCAAGCTACAGGAGCCAAGGACACATAAAAGAACCAAATTTGAAAGAAAGGGACAATCAGGGTGACAGGAAGTCTTGCCACATGTGTGAGGAATGAGTAGGATGGAGTCCCTCTGTCAGGACATGGCCTTGCTTCATGGGGAGGTAGTAATGGCAGATAAGAACCAGCATATACGATATTGCCATAAAATGAAAAATATGTATTTGGTCTCTGTCTTTGATTCCTGGAACAAAGGAACTAAAACCACTGGCATTCCCTTAGTGACAGAAGTAGGTAAGTCTATTTATTATTTTGTTTGTGTTTTATTGCTGTTGGTTATTTGCATTTCTTATTTGATAACCAGGTGATTCAGGGGGCTCCTATAAAGTATATGCATAAGGACTGATTGCCAGAAAAAAAAATTATAAGATTCAAGGATGGGAACTTTCAGCCCCAACTTCCCAATCTCTCTTGGAAGAAGAGCTGGAGGTTGAATTAATGACCAGTGGCCAATGATTTAATTAACCATCTCTGCGTAGTGGAGCCTCCATAAAAACCATTTACAGTGGGTATGGATAGCTTCCAGGCTGGTAATGTAGCCAGGGTTGTGCTATTGCAGAGGGCCTGGGTGTTCAGGGATCCCTCTCACCTACTTCCATTTGACTGAGTGGTATCCTTCTGAATAAACTGATAATAGTAAGTAAACTGTTTTCCTGAATTCTGTGAGCCATTCCAGAAAATGATCAAATCTGAAGAAGTGGTCATGGAAACCCCTATGTGGTAACCAATCAGTCAGAAGCATGGAATGATCTAGACTTGTGAATGGCATCTAATGTGGAACTGAGCCCTGAGATTATGAAGTTTCATTCAAACTCCAGATATGAGTTGTTGGAACTGAACTGACAAGAAAAGTGGTCAGTGTATGTGTGGATTCTGTGGGTAGAATCAGATCACAGTAGTTCTGTGAGCTTCCACACATGCTGTCTTGAATCTCAAGCTCATCTTCTATTAGCTTTGTGGCCTTGGTAAAAACTACTCAACCTAAGTTTTTTCATCTTTAAGGTGAAAGGAATTATTGCAGAGATTATAGAATGAAGGTTTGTAGGTAGACTATGCCCAAGCATTAATTAATTGTTAACTAATAGGTTGATTTGATGGATAATCAAATGAATGAATGAATATTAACTCATATGTACATCACATTTAATATGCACCAGGTACTTTGTAAGTTTTATTATTAATTTACTGAATTCTTGAGACAACTATAGGTAGTAGATACTGCCATTAACCCAGTTTTACAGATGAGAAAATTGAAGAATAAAGGAGACAACTGAGTTGCTCAAAGTCACCGTGGTCCTTGCGAAGTACACAGTGATATGTAATAATAAAATATGCTGTTACAGCTGCTTTCATATTACTTATGCTACAGGGCATTGTTGCCCATACCAAAATCAGTGTACTCATAGTGGTATTCAACGTCAGTTTAGGTGGTTTATAGATAAACTTTTCAAAAAGTCATGACCATTATTTTCAAAGTTGCTAGAAAAATAAGTAGCACCAGGTACCAGTGTCTTGAACCTGTAATCCTATTTACTCGAAAGGCAAAAATCTGAGGATTGTGATTTGAAGCCAGCTAGGGCAGGAAAGTCCATGAGACACTTGTCTTTGATTAACCACCAAAGGAAGCTGTGGCTCAAGTGGTGGAGTGCTAGACTTGAGCAATAAAAAGCTCAGAGACAAGTCCCAGGACTGGCACACACACACACACACCCTGATAATCTCTGCCATGACGATCTCTGCCCCTCTACCTTCTTCACTCCATCTACACTGCCTCTACTTCATCCTCCTGACCTAGTTGGAGACACACAACCTTTGGCCACCATCCTTGAAACCTGCAAATTCCACACAATGCCAGTAAGTGAATCTTTTCTACTTCAAATGTGCAGATAAGATTTGAGGACTCCATAGGAATCTGAATGGGAAAATACTCCAGGAACATGGGAGAAATGAGATTTCTTGCAATTACCATAGGAAAGGGGCATCTTGTGGTTTTACTAATGCAAACTGTTTACTTGCCATTTCCCTCTTTGCTGTCCTATCAGGGACCTGTCAGTGATTGATGGACACAGCAGGAGAGGGCTCACACAGCCACTGCTCAAATTGTTGAGCCCTCTCAATTTCTGTCTATAGAGTGAATGAGTTGGCTCCCTGGGCCTGGCTTCAGGATCATTGAAGGCATCTAGGGAATGAGATACTTTACAGTTGGGAGCTTGCCCTGCCTTCCAAGCAGAAGTTACCCCATCATAGTGACCCACATCCCAAATCCCAGTATAAGGCAACACCAGCCAGTCCAACAGGACACTGAGGCCCAAGGACAAGAAGGAATCCCTCCACTCACAGCTGTTACTCTGGGAGGAAACAAATGAGGAATGGAAACCAAGGCTGTGCAACTGCAACTATTTTTTCAGATTTTTGTAAACAAAGAGTGGTGATTCCAGAATAGACTCACTAAGACTTCAACAACAAAAAAATGAAATTTCTCAAGGCTCAGCCTGAGCTCAGACACAGATAAAGCTAAGCTCACTTCAGATCATATACCAGGTCTGGGTTAAGTAGTTCACAGACATGATCTCAATATTACTCTATAATGTAGAAACAATTACTATACCCACTTTTCAAGTTAATCAGTAATGATTAAGAAGCCTTCCTATGATCAAATGGGCAAATATATTGAATCAGGGATTAACTGCCAGACTGTTCTACTTGCCAAAGTTGCCACCTCACCATTTGGCCTCCTATTTTCCACTATTGAAAGGTCTATCGTCACTCATATACTTTACTTGCCAATTTGCGGAACCTAAGTAGATATAATTCATTATTCATGTGATATTGGGTGTCCCCTTGGACTCTAAGATCTATAAAAGCAGGGATGGGGATGATCCAGTGAAGAAGCTAGTCACCAGATGATTCATACGCCCTCCTGACCACATGCCCTAGAGCACTGTTCCTGCTCTCCAGCCTCCTCTGCCACTCTCTCCATCAAATAATACCCAATGGATTAGAGATGCCAATTCTCCATCCAGTTACACCTGTCTCCGGAGAAATCCAGCCTAAAGGCTAGGGTCTACACCATGTAACACTTTGCCATGCCTGCAATGATTGATTGAATCAAGGACACACACAGAACTCAAGAGCAGACCACCCAGAGGCTGACCTATCTCTCTTGGACCAGCTTTCTTTTAAAAACTGTAAGTGTTCTGAGAGTTGCTTAGATAGTAAGAAATACTTTATTCAAGACTACCACAAGAAAGGTATTGTAGCAAAGGAACTGATTGGACTGGACTCTGGATATGCCAAAGACAGTCCAATCAGTTATAAGAGACTTATAGGCAACAAGCAAAGTGAGGGAGGTCCATGGAAGAAAAATTACTAAAAGGAGGTGAGGATGGAGAAGGGGATGAGAATCTTGCTAAACTAACATAGCAGGATTCTTGTTGACTGCAGGTCAAGGACTTCTACATCAAAGACAAGGGTATAAGGAATGTG
Organism: Perognathus longimembris pacificus; assembly: GCF_023159225.1. Taxonomy (NCBI): domain Eukaryota; kingdom Metazoa; phylum Chordata; class Mammalia; order Rodentia; family Heteromyidae; genus Perognathus; species Perognathus longimembris. The sequence continues at coordinate 26,390,598 of NC_063173.1, read as the reverse complement.
ATCAGATATCAGTGGTGGGGAGATTCCTCCACTGACTTGGGCTTTTCTTAATACGACTAGGAATTACAGGGCAAAGTCAGAACAGAGGTCTAGACTAAAGTCAAGTTGAACAGGCCTAAAGGAGCCTGACAGGTCAAAGAAGTCAGCCAGCTTCTAGGCCAACCAGTTTAGACAAGCCAATCAGATCCTCTCATGGGTCTAAGAAGCCAGAGGGAAGCTCCCAGTGTACAGTGGAGGTAAATGAGACAGGTGGGGATAATTACAGTCAGTATTAAAGAGAACGAACCTAGGAATAACAGTAGAAGCAAAGTGTTAAGAAGAGGGAAAGGGACTGACACTAAGCAGCAGAGGAATGATCTGCCGGTCACAAACTCACAAGCATCCAGCATTTCAAAGTCTTATTCCTGACCTTCTCAAACATGGTTAGTATTCAAATTGTTTCTCTTGGATATCATTTCTATAGGCCTAAAATCATATACCTTGCCTTTTGGGTGAGTCCAGGTATACCTTAATCAATGGTTGTATCAAATGCCTTCTTCATTCCAGAACATTCCATAGGCTTCCATCTTTACCTGCACTCACAATTTGCCCCACTGCGCTGAAATATGTAAGGGCATAGTTTTCACCAAATATTTTTCAGTACATCCTTTCAGATACATTCAAGCCACTATTCTTGCCCCTCATCTCACCCCTAAATGATCAGTCCACTCTTGATATCAATGAAATAACCTTCCAGGTCACATATCACCAGACACCCCTGGAAGCTGAAAGGGAAAAGGCTTGTCTCTGTTGGGAGTAGAATAATAGATTCACAGCCATAAGATTGTGTCTTCATAATTCCAAATCCCCACACGTAGACTTATAAATGTAGAACATTTGTGTCTAAGTGTCCTAGATACTCTTGGTCCCATCATGCAATCAAAGACAGCTCCTCCTTTCTACTGGCTCCTATCACAAGAGTCTAGCTCAAGTCAAAGGAGAGTCCTAATTCTCCTTTTCACCTATGTCCATGCAGAATGCTGGCTCTCACTCATTCAGCAAACACAATATTTACTGATCCTCTATTATGTACCAAACACTGTAATATGTGCTCTGAATACAGAAACAAACATACTGCTGAGTGGCTAGGGAGAAAAAGCAAGCCTAAACAATTAATTACTTGAAGGTTTACATATGTAAGATGTACAAGGCATGTTCTACTTTTTAGCTTCTCATGAATATTTTCTCTTGTCACTTAAGATTTTTGCTTATTAAATTTAAAATTATAATAATGGCAGGAAGAGGAAAATACTTTTAACCTAAACTTAAAACCACATGCTCCCAGTAAGCCCCTTTTGGGGGGGTCTCTGAAAGAGCTCCCCTTACTATCTAAGAAACTATCAAGGACCTGGGCATAAATTCAGGGCTTCACGTTCTTACCTGGGTTTTATTGCTAAAGGCTGGAGCTATACCATTTGCACCACACCTCCACTTCCAAGGGCTGGGATTCTGAGTGAAAAGGCACAATGTTCCCAGATATCAAGGTTGGTATTTCTGAGATGGCATCACAAGAGATGAAGGATTGAGGATACTGATACTTCTAATCAAGATGTTGAGTCATGCCCTGAAAATCCCACTGTGACCCCAGAAATTCCAGGGAGCAATAATACTGAAAACAGACAAGGCTCTGAGTAACTAGCATTTACTTACCCAGCTTCCCCAAGAGAGATTTCCCCATGTATAAGCCAGTGATTTTCCCAACTCCCTTCTCTAACACATGGAATTGCCTAACTCTGGCTTATTCCCCAGGCACCCCAGTTCCCTTGTCCAGGATCTACTGTGACTGGTCTCCTCAGCCATCTGCCCCAGGCCCAGGCCTTGCCTCTATGTCAGCCTTGCAAATGGACTCAGCATTCAGCTGCCAAGTTTCAGTGTCACTCCTTCACTTTAGAAGCAGCAGCTTTCGTCAAAGCATCCATTCTGAATGTGCCATCCTCATCAGCTCCCAGTTCCCTTCCCAACCCCCACATCTCTCCTTTTAATTATCCCAAAGAGGAGGAGGATTAAAAATTAATGCCCTGAGGATAGGAGTCAGAGATGTCATTATTTTGATTCAAACCCCAGGCATGGAAGAATCTGATCTAAGATTTCAGAGGAAAGTAACGTGGGATGGGTTCAGAAAAACCTTGATTAATTGAACTCACCTCTAGGTAACCAGATTTCTCCCCATTGGTGCTAGGGCTTTAAGAGATGCCACAAAGTATAACAAACCAAATTAATAAAACATATTCTAGTAAAAACGCAACTTGGCAAGGGGTGTCTTAGGCTTGCACAAAAGCTTACTCCCTATGTATAAGAGCCCTATGAATTATAATTTAAAGTGCAGAATGTTGAGGTCAAGGTAGTTCCTATAGGAATGCTACACAAAGAAAGATTCAGCAGCTTTCATCCAGGATCCTTCTAAAGCAGAAAAGCAGACTTTCTTTTAGGAAGCTGTTCAGTAACAGAAGTTAAAACCAGAAGGAATTTTATGTGACCTTCAGTTATCCAAAGATATAAACCCAAATGTACTAGCAGCAGTCTCTCAGTCCCAACCCCATCTTATTCCCCAAATATTCCATTTATAGGAAGTCTGCCAAATAAAGGTAACTGAATAATGAGAATTACAATAGCTATCATCTAATAGTTATGGGTTAATTATGTTAAGTACTTCAAGTGTATTTTATCTCATAATCCTCACCAAAGGCCTTCATTATTAGCTTCCTGATTTTTACCATGAAGACACGGAGATTAGGAAGATTAAATAAATTATCCAATGTAATACAGTCCCAAAGTTGTGTTGTTAACAAATACCAATCATCTGAGGTGACAGCTATTCTCCTTTCAGTTTAAACTTATAAACTTGCTTCAGTTTAAACTTAGGTAGGGTAAACAGGAGTGCATGGAAATAGCACTGAGCAGCAGGAAAAAGTAGTACTTTAGTAAATGAAGCTACCCGGTATCCCTCCACAGGATGACGGCTGGAGAGCTGACTCTGCATACTCCTTGTTATGATCAGTCCTGACCCTCTCTCATCCTGAGCATTCAGTAACCTGATTTCTGGAAGCCAGTGAAAGACAGAACTGGAGGGTGAAGTAAATACAGCATATTGATGCACACAGAGCCAACTTCTGTGAGTTCTTCAAATAAATGGGAGTGGCCACCTGGTAGATGCTTGGCTTGTTAATCCAAGTTTTCCATTCTCTTTAAAATCAATGTTTTAAGTTAAATTTTCTTCACTGTATTTCTGCCTGATGAGGTAAGCCATCCCCCTTCCCTGGAAAGTAACCATAAATTGGGGGAAGAATAGGATCAAAGATCAAAGATCTTCTTTACTCTGGTTATTAAGAAGCTCTGTGAACTTTGGTAGTTCACTTACCTGTCTGTGCCTCAGGTACCCCATCCACCAAGAGATAGCACTGATTGCTCTCCTGTGGGAGGAATACCCAGTCATATTAGAAAGACAATGGAAAAGGCTACTGGGCCATTAGACATAGTCTCCCAAACACAACTGTGGGACTCACAACCTTAACACCTGACTGAGATCCATGTCTCTTTGAAGGTGATAACCCACAAGATGCCCGATCAAGCTGTGTTCTCCAAATGCTATTCCCTCATATCTGTATCCACTTTCTCCTTCCTGCTGTCTTTGCCTTGGAGTAGAAATTGGTTACCAAATTCCTAAATCATTATTAGGTATTCCTATGAGGTCCTTGGGACTCCAGGTACATTGTGGAAGCCAACTGATCTAGTGTGTACCCTCAGGAAGTTCATAGTCAAGTTTAAGCCAAGTCTCCTTCTCTTCACCATGTATTAATTTTCTTAGGTTGTCTTAACAAAATTCCACAAACTGGGCAACTTAAACAACAAATCCATTATCTCACAGTTGTGGAGTCTGGAAAGCCAAGACGTAGATGTCAGCAAGATTGTGTACTCCTAGAACTGTTCTCCTCGATGGCAAACAGCAGCCTTTTACTTATGTTCTTGTGTGGCCTTTGCTCTGTGTGCCTGCCTTCCTGATGTGTCTGCCCCCTTCATTATGACTTCATATAGGAATCCACCCTTATGACCTTGTTGAGCTGTAATTGCTTCCTAAAGGACCTAACCAGCATCCACCTTAGTTGCAAGCCTTATAGAAAGACCACATCCATTTTCCAGAGAGGTGTTTATTTAGTCTTCTATCTAGTGCATTCCACCTTCAGCTCTTTCCGCGCAGAGCTCTGGTTCTTTCTCCTCCAGGGAGCCTTCTTGGACCTCTTCAAATCATAAAAACACTCACTTAATATCAACACTGCACTGATGCTGCTGACTGAACTGACTCCCCACCTCTACAACACTGGAACTGCCAAGTGTCTAAGCTCATCATCTCATCACCACCAAGGCTCCCATGCTTCTTGCTGTACCTGGCTGGCACTCAGTAAGTAAATGTGTGATGAATAATGACTAACCTTATGCTGCCTTACATTGTCCCCCATTGAGATGAGGAAAGAGAATCAGCCTGACCCCTTTATAGTCCTCTCTTTCTGCCCTGTGCCTAAATAAGGACTCAAAGTTCTCTGATTGACTTGCATCTAGCTATAGATTTCTTCCCATCCTTCTTCCTTGATGTGTGAAATGTGCTGTGATAGATCTTCAGCATCCACCCCTGAGTGCTTGGATAACACCCCTCCATTCATACCAGCAAAAGACCTGTCAGAAGGCAGATCAAGCTGTAACTGCTGCTTCCCTAGCTGCAAAGGACAGCAGCAGCACAGGACAGGCCAAAGAGTCAGTATTTCCACTCCTTTGGAAAGAACTAAGGAGCTAATCTTTGGTTGTCTGTCTGCCATCAGCACCCCAGAGCTCACATCACTGAGGCAGAGGATAATTCTTCTAAAGCATCTCAGTCTTGCCACCAGCCTGTGACTTACTCATCTCCGTGAGTCTGGTAGCATGAAGCCCTTGTTTGCAGAATTGTACAGACATAGTTCCTGGGTGAGTGAACATCTGTGAAATGTCATACAGGCTAATTCTATTACAGAATATATATATATATATATATATATATATATATATATGCAATGCACCCATACACAACTGCAAAAGAGTAGAAAAAGATCATTTGAAGGTTAAAGCTTAGACATATAAACCTAAGAGGCAAAATCACAGTGAGGACCTAGAATCTAGAAGACGATACAATTTGTGGAAACTCAAAGATGTTTAACCCTTAGTCACAGTTTTTGCATGTATAACATAGGTCAGTAGGGGCTGGGAATGTGGCTTGATGATACAGTGCTTGCCTAGCATGCTTGAAGCCCTGGGTTTGATTCCTCAGCACCACATAAACAGAAAAAGCTGGAAGTGGCGCTGTGGCTCAAGTGGTAGAGTGCTAGCCTTGAGCAAAAACAAGCCAGGCACAGTGCTCAGGCCCTGAGTCCAAGCCTCAGGACTGGGAAAAAAAAAAAGGGTCAATAAAACCTACATGATGGGCCAGGGGAAGAGCTACATTAGATAAAGCAAGAGGAACACCTGGTAACACCTCTGTGCCCGGGCACAGAGCAGTTGTGAAATATATATTAGTTACTTTTCTTATCAGCCTATTGAGCTAATTTTTAATACTTTCTGAAAAGTTTACTAACTCTAGCAATCTAAGCTTAGGAAGATAACTTTTTTTGTTAGTGGGCATAAACTCTCAGTTTGAGCTTGCTAGCCAAGAGCTATAACTTGAGCTCCTCACCCTCTCAGCCCCAAGATTACTTTAAACCAATTGTAGCCATGTGCTGATGACTCATACCTGTAATCCTAGGAGGCTGAGATATGAGGATCATAGTTCACAGCTAGCCCAGGCAGAAAAGTCTACATGACTCTTCTCCCCAATTAACCAGCAAGAAGCCAGAAGTGTAGATTTGTCTCACAGCAGAGTATCAACCTTGGTGGGGGGAAAAGAACTAAGCAAGAGCACAAGGCCCTGAATTCAAGCCCCACTACTCCCACTCTCTCTCTCTCACTCTCTCTCTCTCTCTCTCTCTCTCTCTCTCACACACACACACACACACACACAGAGTTGTCTTATTTTACTTCTGTGTCTGAAGGAATAACAGTTGTCCTGTTTTTCCTTTTTCCAGTGGTACAAAACATGCACAAAGGCCCTTCTATCAGAAGTGTTAAAAAGGTGTCATTGCTTCATGTCACTTCATCCAGAGAACTACCAATTCCCTCTAGCCACTGCTGTATTCATGGTTAGCTATATCTGAGGTTAGGTCATCACTAATGTAAGTCTTGTTGCTTCCTCCTTCAAAACATGACTTCAATACACCTCTTCTTATTTCACTCACTAGACCCAGAATAGACTTCCTTAATCAAGTGTTTCAATGCCTGCAGAGAACTCCTAAACATCCACACAAGTCTAATTTCTACCTCCCTCTGTTCGTGAGACGATAGTATCTGAAAGCTAAAAGAGTCAGATTTGCCTTCAACATTACGGTGGGGGGGGGGGGGCGGGGAAGGAATCTCAAAACAACACATTGTATTTATTCATTTGGCCAATACTTATTGAGGGCTCACTGTGAACTAGGGCTGGAGAAATGGACAAAATAAGTTTCTTCCTCAAGGAGCCAACAATCTAGTACAGAGGTGGGACATGACATGTGGGAAAACATGGGAGACATAAGGAGGATGCAGAGGGTGCTACTGGGGCTCTTTCAGCAAGGCATGGGACTGTGAGGAGGATTTATTCTTCATGAAGGGGTGTTGAGGTGTCTGGGAGCGAAGGCTCTCTGGAAAGATGTGACATAAATGTAGACTCTGAAGTAGGGGGGTAACGTGAGACCTGTTTAGTGATCAGAACTTAGCAAGGGGAGATGATTTTGGTCAGAAAGAATGGAAACACAATAATCATAGCAATTCCTATGTATTGACTATACTAGCCAAGTGCTTGCATCTTATATGCTGTGCATAAATACATAACACGGGGGAAGCAGCACAGGGAGGTCACAGAATGTGTTCAGGTTTGAAGTCCAAGATTCCAGTGAGATTTTACTTCTTATCCATTGTACCCTACAAGCTGGATACAGTGTAAAATGCCAAGGGCTGGGGATTGTGGTGTTTTCTGAGAAAGTAGGAAAAGACATCTGGGCAAGAATAAATGGCAGACCAAAGAAAGAGAAATAAAAACAAAAGCTGGCTGGGAGGCTTTGCTGCAATCCACATAGAAATTCCAGGACAGGAAAGTAGGATGGTTAGGAGTGGGAGAAGAGACAGGGGTAGCTCACAGCGTGTCTTACAGCAAGTGCATGGCTGATATCTGGGTGAACAGTGGTGGGCTTGGAAGGTGACAGAAAAGGTCAAACCATGCTGAGCTACAGCCACAGATGACAAGAAGTGGAGGATGTGTGGACACAAATGTGAAGAGGCAGGCAGGGTGATCATGACTGGGAGGCTGGGCCTTGGCAGCCCAGAGAACGCCAGCCGAGCCTTTACATTTTAATTACATGAAACCTGAATTTACCCTTTCCAAAGTCATTTTTCAAAACTGGCTCCAGGAAACTTGCTTGCTGAGAGGCTGACAGCCAGGAGAATATTCACAGTAAACCATCTTTGCCATCACTCAGTCATCAAGCATCTTTCAAACACCCCAAACAATTCTTCTTTTATAGTGCCCATCCTCTGTAGGAAAGCTCTGCCTGTGAAGGACAAACTTCTAAGGAGAAGTAGAGAAAAATCAATCAAAAAGTCATTCACTTGACTGATCAATGGGGTCTGTCGGGGAAATTTTACTTCTCCCGTCTGTGCTACTTAAGTGGATTCTTGTAGCACAGAACAATACTTACCTGGATGAATTTCTCTCTGTGGCAATTTACAGCCCCTAAGCCATTCTGGATTTTTCCTGGATTTTGGCACAGAATTTGAATTTGACAGGGTGGGCAACAAAGGGACCTGCTGTCCATAGGTGGTACCAAGGTATGTCACCAAATGGGGTCGAGATGAGTTCAAGAATTCTGATTGGTGCCTGTCCCCAGTGGATGGTGCAAGTGGTCAGCTCACACCTGCGGTCCATTTCCTGGTCCCTTCCTGGTTTCTGCTCTGGTCAGAAGATACTTCTTCAGGGAAGCATCTGCTAACATCCAGGTAAACTTACCCAACAGGGGCAAGAAATGTGCCACATCTAAATTTGTGTGGTGGCTGTATAAAAAAAAAAAAAAACATTGATTGTGAACTCTAGAAGTGTGTGCTTTATTGGATTAACTTACACCTCCAGAAAGGGAGGAATTGAAAATTAATAATCTTCCATGTCATCATGTTGTCCTATTTATTTTGCTTTAGAGCATGGGTCATTGTCTGCAAAGTGACAATATTGCTATTTGTCACCAGCCAACTTGGCAGGCACCATACACACATGGCTATGTACGTTTAATTAAAACTCAACATTAGAAACCTAGGTCCTCAATCACACTAACCCTATTTCCAGTGTTCAGTGTCCAGGCGTGGCTGGTGTCTACTGATATGCACCATGAAGAAATGCCCATCATTGCAGGAAGTTACAGAGCGGAACACAGCTTAGAATGAAAACCTTGGGAAACAAGGCATCCTGCCTGGCTAGTGAATACTAGCTTTATTGATTCCATTCATAAATCCCTAAGTTTTGTAATGTTGAAATTCATTGATGCAGAAACAAAATATCCTAAATGTACATCTATACAGGATTAGTTAAATAAATATCATGTCCATAGTAGAACTCTACTCTATCATTAAAGGCATTAGATGGGTGTGTGTGTAATGATTCAGATAGAAATCTAGACTGTATTAAGTAAAAAAGCAAGTTTCCTAAAGGTATGTCTAGTGTGCTTCCATTGTATTAAGGAACACAAACCAAGAATAAGCAAACGAGCAAGCTAAAGACCCTCAGGAATGATACTGACCAAGCTGTTAATAGCAGTCACTACTGGATGGAATTAGAGAAAACAGAAACTTATATGCTGCATTTTTTACAATGTATAAATATTACTTTACTATCTGAAAACAAAACTACATTTAACCATCCAAAGACAAAAAGTTTATCCAACATTGCAACCTGTCTTGTGGATATATAAAACAGACACATTCCTAATATTTAGCCCAAATCAAGCTCCTTGTCAGTTTATTTCACCCATTTTACCAATATCCCTGTAATTACATGCTATTGTTTTTCAGTGAAAATGTAAACCTTGAAGATCAGAGAGGCTAAGTAGCTCTGTTAGGATCACACAGCTAGTGCACAGTGCCATTGGCATGTGGACCAGCATTATTTGGCATTCTTCACTACAGAAGCCACACCAAAAAAAAAATGTTTGCAAAGTGCAGGGTTCCCAGACAAGTCCTGAATGAGCCTCTCCATCCATATGAAATACAACAGGGCCAACCAATAACCAAATATACAAGAATCTCAAGACAGTAGGACATATGGCAAAATTTAAACCAACTAGTCCTCTGCCTTGTCTCAGTTTCTCCCACAATGGTCCATTGCCCTACACACACACACACACACACACACACACACACACACACACACACACCACTGCCAGCAGGAACTGATGCCAGTGAGCACTTGGTACCGTAAGCAGGCTCCTCCAGTGGATGCTTTCAGGATGCCTTTGTTGGATTTTCAGCCTATCTCCCCTAAGAGAGGATTTCTGCTTACCCATGGTATCTGAGCCAAAATACTGCAGAGTCGCCATTCAGATCCTGGACAAGACACTCCAGGCTGCATGCTGGGAGGTTTGTTTTGCTTCACACTTGATGCAAATAGAGTCCGTGTTTACCCACAAACACACGCTTGCCCATGCAGGAACCAACAGAAGCCTGCTGCAGAGGCAATATTCCTAGATGCCCTGAGTTGTGCTGGAGCAATGTGAAACCCAATCACAATGCCTATCAGCAAAGCCAATCTAATTCCTTCTCAGCAAAGTTTCAAGCACTATCCGGAAAATTCAGTAGAAAATGAAATGTGATACTCTCTTAAGCCTTATTTTGTCAGCACAAGTGAGAGCTCACCCAAGCATGGAGAGTCATTAAAATGGATCTTACATATATCATTATAAATTTAATAATCACCATGACGGCTAGAGTTCAAGTTAAAATGAATGTCAGCTGAGCATGACCAATTGATGTTACCCCAGCTGCCACCGAGACTCACTTGGGGTTATATTCTACTTCCAGAGGCTCCGCAGTACATGTGGACCCAACACAGCTAGAGCCAAGAACAGATGGGAAATACAGACAGCTATACCTAGCCAAGGAGAAGCCATCATAATTGCATATTATCTCAGTATACCAGCCCAATTAAAATTTTCTACAGTGTCAGAGGTCCCAAATGTTCTTCCATGAAGTGTCTAGATACAAAACTTGGTTAATACTCAATCAAATGGAGTCAATCCCAGATTCTGCTCACAATGGTCGATTTTCCTCCTATCTCCCAGAAACCTTCTGTAGAAATAGAAACAGATAGGGTAGGCTACACACTTAATAAACCAAATACCACAAAACAAACTCCACTTATCTAGGCACCTGAGATAGTGAGCATTCTCTCTGGAATTACACCAAATGCTGTCTTGGGGGTGGATTTTTCTTTGAGTCAGTATCTATGTTTTTAAAAATGTATTTCAATTTAGTTTTATCCTTTGAAAGTCAGAATTAAATTCAATACAAATCCTTTTCACACATGCACATACACAAAGCCAACTAAAATATAACAGGACGAGTTGGGAAGCCAGTTTTCATCTTCACTGTATTTCACACCAGGAAGAGCCTATCTTTGAAACTCACAGGAGAGGGGATATCCTGAGAGAACAATGCTGAGAGAACAGAAGTTTTCTACCAGGCCCAGTATTTCAAAGAAAATTTCAGGAATTATTTTCAGATGAGCCCAGACTCTGGCTCTGCTTAGGCATATTTAACCCTTGCTCATCCCTGATGCTAGCTATGCCCAGGGAAGGAAGAGACTCAACTTTAGTTTCTTTCTTAGACAACCAGCATCTCACTGCTACTCTCAAGTGCCTGGCTTTAAAAGCTGAACTTTTAACTGGTAGATACAAATCCTGGGTGGCTGTGCCTCCTAGACTGATGACAGCAGGTGACCTATTCTCTACAGGCCATTTTACATAACTGTGACATTCTCAAAGACAGGGCCAAAGAGCTCAGTAAGATGTGTTTTCGATCCCTGAATAGGAGAGCCAGCAGACCACACAGATGACAACTCCAACAAAGCCACCACTGTCACAAGCAACATTTCTAAAAGGCACTAAGTATATGTGAAACCCAAAGGGACTTCAAAACAATCTTTGCCTTTCTGGCTCCTGAAAATTAAGGGTGGGTTTTTTTTCCCCCTCTTCTTTATCTCTTTCCTTTACCACCTACAAGTCAAGGCAGAAAGTACTCAGGACAGAGCAAATGACAAGCCACTTCATGGCCCCCATAACTAGAGCAAGACAAACACATATAATCAATGAACGACAAAACTCTAGCTACCACCTGTGGTCTTAGCATCACACTTAGCAATCTGGGCATCAAAAACCTTGCAACAAAAGTCCTGCCACTTACCCTCTTCTGATCTTCCAGTCCATGAGTAACCGGCTTTTTCTTCTGCTGTTGGCTGGATTCAGAAATTGATTCCATTTCCCAGGCATAAAATCCCTTCTCCTCTTCAGCGATGCTTCCAAATCCACAGAACAACAAAGTAACCCAGGGCAGAGCGATACATGCACACCACCAGCCACAGCTCCAGCCAGCCAAGGAAATCGGGGCCACCTCTTCAAAGGTCTTGCTCTCTTCTTAGAAGCCACTGGAGAACCTCGTTCACCACCGCTGACTTAGCAATGAGGGTGGCTGCCGCTGACATTGTTGAGAACTGGGTCCTGGGCTTTTACTATAGGTCTCAGGTTCACTTCACAAGAGCCCAAAGGACAGATCTGGGCAAAGAAGAGTCCATCTCCTGGGGCGCATGCCATATTACTGCCCCAGAAACCCGTTTGCTCCCTGTCTCCTTGGCACGGATAATTTATATGTCAATAACGATGTAAATGGGCATTTAATCCACAGAGCTGATGGCATCCACATCCCTCTCCAGCAGCCCCTGGCTCCCATAAATCACCACAAAGGCGGTGTGGCAAGTCGTCCCGCGCGGTTCCTGCAGGCGTTCATCAATGCAGCGTCTCCCCTCTCGGCTGTCATCCTCCTTCATGGAGTGAGACTCATACCTGAGGAGAAAACGTTCAACAGTCAGATTGGTCTTTCGTGCAGAAGCACAGCTTCGAGGGGTCGCGCCCACCATCTGGAGCCACACAGTGAGGCCTAAACCAAGCAGCAGCCGGCACAGCGATCTTCCTCCGAGCCCCTCAATATCCTGATCACAACCATGAACAAGCAACCTGGAGGCGGGGCCTCAGGAGCTCCCCATTTCTCCTGTTGTTGAAGCAGCACCTCAGAGCTGGAAGAGAGTGACCTTTCGAACCTACGCGGTGTGCATCACCGTAATAGGAATAAGGCACCAATGAATGATGAGACTGAGAAGCAATGGTCTGTGAGGTCAAAAGCATCAACATTTTCCCCCCAATTACAGCAGCAGGAGACAGTGAATGGCAGATAAGACTCCAGTGTCCACTGGGGAAGTGGAGGAGTGCAGCCTAGATCAGCTGAGGGCTGCCAAGCAATTGTGCTATAGAGCTGGAGTGCATTCCCTGCCTTGGGAACCTGCAGGCAGAACAGAGACTAATACCAGTCACCTCCTGCCTGACGTCACAGAAGCTTGGAGGGATGGTGGGGGAAACTCTACAAGGAAAGACAACATTCATGCTGGCTATGCACTCCCAAGAAAGATTTGGAAGTGGTCATGGTGGCAGGGTTGGAGGGATGTCTTATAATTTCCATGAAGAGGTATGAATAAGTCATTAAGAATGCCTCTTCTGGAAAACAAATGAAACAGTGATATTCACTAGGTACAATGTTGACAATGAAGTATACAACTTGTGGGTAGGGATAGGAGGGGAAAAAATAGAAAGAGCAAGGAAAGCGGTGACATTGTCCAAAAAGAAATGTGCTCATTGCCTGACTTAGGTAGCATAGCCCCTCTGTACATCACCTCTCTAATAACAGTAACAATAAAAATAAAATGAATGCCTCTTCCCAGCACACTGAGACTACAGGGAGAAGAGGGAAAAAATGTGTTACTAAAACAAAAAAAGGCAGTCATTTCATGAAAACCTTTTAAACCATATTCTAACCATGCTACAATTGAGGCAGTACCAGCCTCCAGATCCTCCCTTGCAGCTCTTCTGACCAGTCCCTTACTTTAGAATGAAGCTGGAGCCATCCTCATTCACAAAAGGCTTCCACACATCTCAAAGGCAAAGCAAGTTGGAAGGCAGACACGAGACAGAGGGCCACAGAGGGCTTGTGAGGAGAAAGACACTGGGGGATGCTTGGGGAAGAGGGGCTAGTATAGCCCCTCTTTTAAGTCAACTTTTAAGTCGAAGGAGTATCTGACACCCTAGGGAACACCAGGCCACAACAGATTGCAAAGTGACAAGGTTCTAGTTGATGTTAAGAATCAATGAGTGTCTGAATTCCACATGAGGGGGTTCCTGTAGAGAGCTGACACTAGAGGAAGTTTAACTACAACCCTCTGTGGGCCCAGCATATAGTTAAGGACTTTCTGGTTGCTCACCACCATGATGACCACCCCTCCTTCAAGAGATCTCGGGCAAAAAATAAAAGACCCACATATTTATATTTTTTAATTCCAAATGATCACATAAGTAAACTGCAAAGTAACTCTAAGCATTACCCTTTCCTAAATCCCAACTGAGACCTCAAACTAGAAGCCATAGGCAGATGTAGCCGGGATGGAGTCTCAACTCTGCAACATCCTCCCTGTGTAATCTTGAACTTATACCTTACCCTCTCTGAACTTCAGAGTTCTCATCTGTGAAGTACAGCTATGGATAACAAAAAAGATCAAGATCACCTACTGATACAGAGTAAACAACCAAAGAATCACATGAATTGAATATATTAACTGATTACATGTATTGAATGTTTTAGTATCTCAGGCGCTATCTACTGCTTTACATATTTATCCAACAAATCTCTGTGAAGCCCTTTGCTATGTGCCAGTTGTTTTGCTTTAATGGGGATTTTTTTGAGCCTGTATTAAAGATGAGACGAGAAGTTAAATAACTTGCCTAAAGACCCACAGCTAGGAAGTTGTAGGTCTGAAATGTGAACCTTGGTCAGACTTCCAAGTTCTTGTTTATATACATGCTGAGCTGGAAATATCAGTGTTGTTCAGCTTTTCACAAATAGCCTGAGTTTGAAACACATGATAGATCCTAGCTGTCCTCACGAATAATTGTATAGAAATGTCAAGTAGCCAGAGAGATCTCTTCCTGGTAAGGACTTCTCCAGGGGCTGTTCCATTGGTGGCTCTAGGCTCCATGTGTGTGGGAGAATAATGCTGTCCTCTGCATGAGGCCTCCGTGCTATAGCTCTCTCCCAGGTGAGACCCTGTCACATCTCATCACACCATCCAACACTCACACCCCAAGGGCACATGATGACAGCTATTCTTGCCACAGAGATAGTTTGTGTGTGTGTGTGTGTGTGTGTTGTGTGTGTGTGTGTGTGGTGTGTGTGTGTGTGTGTGTGTGTTGCCAGTCCTGGGACTTGGACTCAAGGCCTGAGCACTGTCCCTGGCTTCTCTTTGCTCAAGGCTAGCACTCTTCCACTTGAGCCTCAGTGCCACTTCTGGCTGTTTTCTATATATGTGGTGCTGGGGAAGTTTTCTATATATGTGGTACTGGGGAATCGAACCCAGGGCTTCATGTATATAAGGCAAGCACTTTTGCCATTAGGCCGTATTCCCAGCCCCCAGAGATAGTTCTTCAGCAGGGAGTAGGAAAGTAGTCTATACTTTCTATGAACCTTTGCTTTTGTTTTTTCTCTAGAAGTCTGTCCCCACCTATTCAGAGGCCTTTGCTGTTCTTTGTGTCTTCTCACTAGGGTGCAGAGGAGTCACAGGAGAAAAAAGAAGCAAGGTTGCTATTTGTTATCTAGTTGGGAGTAAGTCCTGATATAAAAGCTCTGGTTTCTTATGGCTAGAGAAGTCTCAGGAAGTTTAAATATACATCAGGGTGGGGGAGAGGGATAGAACATGCCAAGAGGCAGGACTAAAAGAACATTTAACTGGATTTCTGAGAAGTGAAGACATTCACTAGATTGATCACTAAATGTAACCATAGAGCAACAACTCCTCTCTGCTGTAAGTTAGCCAGAAGCAGCTGCAAGGCAGAGCGAAGCATGGAAAATGCTTGACCAGACTGCACCATCAGATGGGTAGGGGTACACTGTGGGCAAACCCCATCGTCAGGAAGTTTAGGTGACAAACCTAGCCATATTGAAGACATCTTGAATACACTGTCAGGCTTTCCTCCTGCCAGATTCAAACACAATCAAGGGCTTCGAATTCCCATTGCATATCTGCCAAATTCTCCCTCCTTCTGAGTTATTCCAAAGTGCTAGGAGTGTAGGGGGGAAGTCAGGGCCAAGTTTAGAGGTCCAGCCCAGGCAGACAGCCAAGGGTCTAGTCTTTGAGGCAGAGACCCCTCTTGTAGGACAACCCTCCTCCATTTCCTAGGGAAATGCCAGTTTGGGATTTTAGGTGCCAGAAGCCAGGTGAACATACTCTATCCTACATATGGGAACCGGGAGCCCATTTTACATTTTGTCAAAATCTCCTTAAATCATCCAAAGTTTTCTATACTGGGCAATGTCCCTTGGCCTTCTCAGTCCTCTGCCTCTCTACAGCCACCTCCCCACACCCCAGCCTTCTCATCACCCCTACCTTCTCACCATATCCAAGGCTGTAGAAACAGGTTTTAATCCTTGATTAGGGTTGGGAGGTGGGGGGGATGAGAAAGGAAAGTCTCATCTGTTCTAGCTTATAAGTTCAGTTAAGCTTCTGAAACAACGGGCCATCCCTCTTTCCAGTGGTCTAATTAACATGCACCACCAACCTAGCATTTTTAGTTAGTCTTTGGTGCCAATAGGGTTAACAGGGAAGCTTCTAACCTTTCATTAATCAATCAATAACTGAGTTACTTAAGTTATACAAAAAGCAACCAAGAAGACAAGGTGCTGTGAGGGCTGGGTTTTCTAGAGGCATAAGGGGGTGCTCCCAAAGGGAGTCAGAGAGCCAGTGACTTCTGCTCAGTCCCCAGGAGGGTTGACCCAGCCTCCAACTCTGATGCCTTTATCTACACAAGAGAGCAAGCATAGCGCGTTCCCTGCCTCTTCCAGGAAGAAAAGAAAGGACCGCACACAAAAATAAGTCACTAGGATCCCAGCTGAGCATGGGCTGCTGCCGCTGCTGCTGCTACTGCTGTCACCAGAGTCCCTTTGCCAGTAAGAAAGAAATCAGCTCAGATGAGAGCACACCGGGGAGACACTGAGCTCCTGGCACTTAAGCGCCCCTCCAAGCCCACAAATCTCACCCAGAGGCCTGAGGCTACCTAGAGTGTGGGAGAGCAAGAGTCAGAGGGCACATGAGGCTAAGGCCTAGTTCTCCTAGATCCCCAGCTGCGATCCATACACTGATAAAGACAGGGATGGACTGCCAACAGACACAGCAGACCTCCGGACAAATCCACAGAGACTTAGGGAGACATATACACACAACCAGAGATACCCACAGAAGCTCAGATCTCATAAGGGCAAGCGCACCCATCCACGGAGACATCAGCAGACAGGTACCAAGACCCACATCCAGAGACAGACGTGTAGAAAACAGACACAGGCAAAAACACACATACTCACTCTCATAAACACACCGAGAGACAAGCACATACAGAGGAGGACACACAAACAGAAAACAGAGACGGTGACAGAAGGATCCACAAACAGTGATACTCAGACACAAGCCTCGGGAGAGGGCATGCACAGAAACCCATGTCAGCAGCAAACACAGAGAGCCCTAGAGGCTGGGATACACCCAGACCGGAGACAATCGCGCAGAAAGGGGGACCCAACAGAGTGACATACGAACAGAACACACAGAAACAGCATGCACTAGGAGATGCCCCAAGCCTTAAGGCTCTTACACCCAGAGGGAATGGACGGACACCCACTCCGGAAGGGGGTGTGTGCAGTATCGCCGGAGGCCAGAGAAAGTGCGCCCTGGAGCTGGCAGAAGCATCTGGGAGCGGGACGCAGCGCCCCCAGCCCCGCATCTGCTAGGGAAGAGTTTCCCAGCGCATCTCTGAACAAGGGCTGGTGGGCTGAAGGTCGGTGTGCGCCTTTCTCTGTGTGGTCTCTGTGATGTGGCCCCGGTGGTAAGAAGCTCCTGCCCTGCTCCTGAATCCAGGGATAGAGATGAGTTCTCTGAGCCTCTCCGTGCCTGGCCAGCACTCTCTCAGGCAGCCCCCGCCCTTCCCTGGATCCCAGAACCCAGCCTAGAGCATCTCCAAGTCCTCGTCCTCTTCCTCTTGCCATTCAATTGCGCAGCAAACTTTCCCTTGGCTAGTCCTGGCGGCCAGGGCAGTCAGACCCACCCAACCCCAGGAGAGAGCCACAGCGCAGGAGATCCCTACCTGCCCCACGCTGGCTTCTGGCTTTGCAAAGCCGCCGCCTCCAGCCTCCAGCGGGTCTGGCTCAGTACTCCGGCCCGCGCTCCCCAACCCCGCCGGCTGCCGCTGCAACCGCTCCTTGCCCTCCCGTTACCCGGGAAACCGCCTCCTCCTCCCAACCGCCAGCCAACCAGTGTGGTTCACATGGTGCCTTGCAGCCAATAGACAGCCTCACCATCCCGGTCCCTTTTCAGAGTCCAGAATCTTTCCCATGTTAGAGGACTGGTGTGAGGGACAGGGGTCTCCTCGGAACTGATTGTGGGCCCCTAGTAACCCACCAAGGGTAGAAGAGCCCTTCTTCCGTGGGACAGTAACATCGGACACCCTTAAAGAAGGCCAGTGAAGTTGGATAACCTAGGTAGCAAGAAGCTTCAGAAAACCCAGTTCAGCCTCCCACCAAATCCAGGAATCCTCCAGACAGGTTTCCACCAGGGAGCTGTCCAGCCTACATTAAAATGCCCCTCTCAATAGAGCGCCTGCACTATTCCAAGACAGTGCTCTGTGCGTTGCCTCTGCAGCCGCAGATCCGATTGGGAACAAGTTCTTCCTGATGCTTCAAGCTTGCCTCTTTGCCAAGCCTCGTGTCTGCTCTCTCAGACACAAGAGAAAAGGGTTCCTTGGGCCACACAGCTAAGCCTTTGGAAAACTAAAAAGACAATCCTATCCCTCTAACCTACTACCAGGTGACTCATCTCCACCTCCAAATACTTCATGGAAACTGAAGAGGTTTGTGCTCAGCGGTGCCCCTTGTATATCCTTTTTCATTATGTGTGTTTATACCAAAAATGCCCAAGTAGGAGGAATAAAATGAAACTTTTTTTTTTAATGGATCATCTCCAAAACTAAGGTCAAGTTCCAAGTCATGGAGTAAAAACTAGTAAAGGAAAAAAGGTGGTACTAGAATGCACATAGAGTGGACATATTCTTTGTTGTGTTTTTGTTTATTTGTTTTTTGTTTTATTTTTGTCCTGGGGCTTGGGTGCTGTCCCTGTGCATTTTTGCTCAAGGGTAGTGCTCTATCTCTTTGAGCCACACTTCTGGTTTTTAGGTGGTTTATTGGAGATAAGAGTCTTACAGACTTTCCTGCCCAGGCTGGCTTTGAACAGTAGTTCTTAGATCCTAGCCTCCTGAGTAGCTAGGATTACAGGCATGAACAAGCAGTGCCTGGCAATATTCTTATATTCATTTATTTGCTTTCCCCTCCCTTTCTCTTTTCTACCTCTGCAGCTGAGGTAAAAGCCTTTGCTTACTCTAACACATCCACATACATACACTTCCGGGACCAGCCGCAGAAGGGTCCTTCCATAGAAAGGCCTGGCCATCAACTAAATATCTTCACAAAAACTTGTATTGAAATGTTGCCCCCTTTATGAGGTATTAAGAGATTATACAAAGTGCTCCTGTCAGAGGTGATTAAGTCATGAGGACCCTCCCCTCGCGAATGAATTAATCTATCCTTGGATTGATAGATTAATGGGTTTTCTAAAGAGTCTACTACAAAAGCCAATTTATCTCTGTATACATCTCTCTTGCCATATGATGCCCAGTGACACCTTGAAACACTGCAGGTCATGCACACTATCAAGTAGACCCCATCATACACAGCTTATAGAACTGTGAACTGAATAACATTTATTCCTTATTAATTACCCAGCATGCAGTATTCAGTTATAAAAACAGAAAATGGACAAAGACCCATCGACATTGGGTAAATAAAAACCATCCTTGTTTTAAAACACAATCCCTGGAAATATCACTCAGGTTAGGCAAAGTGGAAGAGAGTGAGAAGAGAGTGACAAGGTAGAGAGGGGTATCAGGTTCCCAGTTGTGAGACCTGAGTCAGACAGCCCAACCTGGAATCTCCAGTATTTATCAGCTCAATGATTTGTGTCTGAACCTAGATTTCCTCATCTGTAATATAGGATGGCTAATATTTCTCTGTATAGTTGTTTAGAGCATCTGATACCTTATGACTGAGTACACACTCTAACAATAATGCAACTTGCATTTACCAACAAAACAAGTTTGCCTCATGATGGATAGTTAATTTTATGTGTAAATATAGTAGCTGGTTTAGGGCCAAGAACCAGCCTAGATATTTCTTTTTTTTCTTTTCTTTTTTTTTTTTTGGCCAGTCCTGGGGCTTGGACTCAGGGCTTGAGCACTGTCCCTGGCTTCTTTTTGCTCAAGGCTAGCACTCTGCCACCTGAGCCACAGCGCTACTTCTGACCATTTTCTGTATATGTGGTGCTGGGGAATTGAGCCCAGGGCCTCATGTATAGGAGGCAAGCACTCTTGCCACTAGGCCATATCCCCAGCCCCAGCCTAGATATTTCTTTAGATGTATTTCTTTAGAATCTTAAGGCAAAACTAGTGTTGCACTTGCCACTATTGTTTAAGACTTTGGTTGCTGCAACTCTCACTTGCCTACACTTAAATTAGTAACAAATTTGAACTTAAATTTGAACAAAATAGATTACTTCTATAAGGATGTTGGGAGTATCATGCAATCAGCTGAAGGCCTTGATAGAGAAGAATAAGGTCCTGGAGAAAAGGGAATTCTACATGTGTATTCCTAAAGATACTATTCACCTGAATATCCTTAAACAATATGGCACCTTTCTACCACAACAAGGATTCACCAGGCAATCCCTAAAAGCAAAAACAATCAGGTAGCTAGATTTGCAGTATGATCATGACCAGGAAAGTTGATAGTATATGTTTACTCAAGTCTAGTCTAGTCAAGTATTTACTTGTTTTTAACAGGTGGCTTCCATCCATCACTTCTATATAACAACCGTTTACCTAGTGAAAGCAGAGAAAACATTTTCCTAAGATAGCTACCTTTCCCTGATGCCACTACACCATATACCCAGCCCTACTGTACACTAAGACCCAAGGACAATCCAGGAGGACTATTTTGTACAGATTCTGACTGGTCTCTCTTTCCTTTTCTCTCTCTCCTTCCTTCATATACATACATATATACACACTCTCAAGCCCTTCATACCTGTTTTCCTGTCTTCAAACCCGAGTCTATGAATATTGTCAAAGTTCATTAAATTAAAATACAGAAGTGTCATTATACAGTGCTGATGTTAATTTAGTTTGAAAAGGATTTAGAATAAATGGTGGGATCCTTGCCTAGAAAAAAATAAGTGTCATGAAATCCATTACTTTATACAGTTACATGGTAGTAAAAATATGAAACAAAATTAGTAGCCATGTTGTCTTTCAGAGTTAGGAATTATCTGGAGGAAGTATATATATCAAGAACTTCAAGTAATTAAAGCATGTTTTCTTTTTTGTAAAATATAAATTAAAATCTTTATCCAACCTCAAGAATACTTGCAGAAGAAGCCTCTGGTCCTAGGCCTGTGTTGAGCAGACAAGTCTGGAATGGTCAAATCAGACACTGTCTTAGATAAGCTAGAAATCAGACAGATGGGATCTTAAGCATGAAAATGTCCTTCCATGTATTTGGCTCTCTCTGAATCTAACAATGAGCCAGCTAACTGGGAGATCAAGAAAGTATCAACAGTAACCATCTCTAGCTTATTTTTGGGGATTGGTGAAATCTACTATTTTTGGTAATCCAAATGGCAAATACCTTTGTCCAAATTGGCGGTTCTCTCTGAAACCCATAGCATTTTGTTCTAGTCTCTTTTCCAGTATTTTTTAGCCCATACCATAACCATCTCTGTTCATATTTATGTCCCTTACTACTCATTAGTTCTTTGATTACATAATTCTACAACAAACTTCTGAGACAGAGTAGTGAAAAAAGATGGGGGCTGGAGATATGGCCTAGTGGCAAGAGTGCCTGCCTCATATACATGAGGCCCTGGGTTTGACTCCCCAGCACCACATATACAGAAAATGGCCAGAAGTGGCGAAGTGGCAGAGTGCTAGCCTTGAGCAAAAAGAAGCCAGGGACAGTGCTCAGGCCCTGAGTCCAAGCCCCAGGACTGGCAAAAAAAAAAAAAGTGGGGAAGAACTCTGCTTTCATGTTGACAGTGGATGGTAGTTACAAATAAACAACTGTTTAATAAATAATTTAAGAAAATAAGAGCTTTGCAGAGACTAAAATTAGAATGGTATACTCAAGAATGACTAGATACTACCTTCAACTGAGCAGTTGTGGATGCTTTTTTTTAAGGAAAAGAAATTTAAACTGAGACCAGAATAATGAGAAGGATGCACCCATGCAAGTAGAAGTTTGAGTAGAGGTAGCTGCTAATGCAAAGGCTGTGGATCAGACAGCAGAACAAGCTTTCTGTGCTGTGGAGCACAAAGGGGAGTGAGGGGGAAAGCAGTCAGATGCATTTGGTGAGTGATGGAGTCACATCACATGGAGATTTTTAGTCCACTGAAAGAGGACTAATCCCAAACACCACTGAAAGCCATGGAATGTTTTGAGTTTAGAAATGACCTGGTTGCTTTGTGGAGAATTGACAATGGAAGTGGGGAATTGCCTTATGAGATGACTGCAGAGTCTAAGCAACAGTCCTGTGCATCAGCTGAAGCCAAGACAAATGGGTAGATGAGGAAGACTTTGGAGTCAGCATCAACAAGACTTCTTGAAGAACTGGAGGTTTCACTGGCTAGCACTCTACCAATGGACCTATGCCTCCAACCCCCAGGAAATAAATCTAATGCTTAGGCTTTTTTTTTACTTGATTTCCAGGAAGCACTCCCTTGATGTAAGAATCATATAAAATATTTCTTTTCTGTGCTCTGCACTTGAAGAAAAACCAAGTACATGAGATATTTATTGAATGTTTGCCATTTGGATGGGTGCAAGCATTCATGCATGCACTCCATGCATGGATGGATGGATGGATGGATGGATGGACAGATGGATCTTTTGGAAGCACTCCTAGGAAACAAGCATAAGGGTGCAATGGAATAGCCACTCCTTCTCTTTTCTATACCCCTACATGATATCAACTTTGTCCTCCCCAGTATCTTTGCCTTAAAATTTATCTCAACTTACTTCTTCCAAAATTCCAAGCTACCCTCATGCTATGCTCTTTTAACTCACTCTTTCCCTCTATACCTTTAAGTTTCTTCCTACCTTTTAAATTCATGGTATACTAGATCCATATGATTATATATGTTCCTTTCCATCAGCCATTTATTTGTTTTGTTGAGTGTCTACATGTGCCAGGAACTTACTTATGAAAACACATAAAGAATCATGAAACATAAAAAGCCAAGAGATGACTGAAAGTTTCACAACTCAGGTCTTAATTTAGAGTCGGTATACTTGTGGTTTACTTCCAGCTTTAATGACACTAGTCATTTAGTTTCCAAGCCCACAACAAATTAGTAGCAAACACTGATTGGCACCAGTTGGCTGTCTAACAACAATATGACAGCGAAAGAGAAGACCATTAAACCCAAAAGAAACTAATCAAAAGATCTGGGCTCTCTAAGCCTGGACCTTTTGTTTTGGTTCTCATAAGTTTGTTGGGAAATGAGGCATAAGAAAGAAGAATAACATGATTTTTGTCCAGGGGCCACTCCTTTGGTAACTGAACAATCAGTCTTACACACTCATGCATACATACACATCTCATATATTGCATCATGAGGAGCCATCACAATACTCAGAACTCAGCAGAGCAGAGATTTGAGTATGCTAATGAATGTTTCATATAAATTTGCTAACTGGACCTTAATGGACATACCAAGGACTAGTAAAAATGTTCAAATGTCAAAAGTAACAAATTCTGTGTCCACAATTTCAATTTACTGGGCAAATCTAAGACATACTTGTTTCTCTAAATACTTAACTTCATCTAGATCACAAGAAAATACTGTTTGAAAAAGTCCTGTTGTTAACCTCATTTTATGAAGGAGGAAATAAAGGAAAGCATGTTCAGAGGGGTGAGTAAGCTGCTTTTTGATCACTTAGCCTATTAATGGCAGATCTTTTATCATCCAATCAAAAGCCAAAAGAGAGTTTTACAGACCCCATCTCTTATTTTTATTCCTCATAAGGTTTAGCACGGATGAAATCTGGGCATGCTGTAACTTTTCAAAGCAGAGAGCCAGGGTGTTTTTACCCAAGGCTCTACCACCCCTACTCCAAAACTTCTGGCCTATGAAATGCAGTGGTGAGAGAGCTGGATGTAAACTGTCTCCAGGGAGAACAGCATGAAGAAAGGATGTATCCACTCCATGGTTTCTAAAATATCAATTTGCTGTAATCCTATTACATCACAATTAGGAATCTTTTGGAAGTAGCTGAAATTTTGCTCTTGGAAGGAACAAGACACATTGCAATCAA
Source organism: Perognathus longimembris pacificus (assembly GCF_023159225.1). Taxonomy (NCBI): domain Eukaryota; kingdom Metazoa; phylum Chordata; class Mammalia; order Rodentia; family Heteromyidae; genus Perognathus; species Perognathus longimembris. The sequence goes on along the minus strand of NC_063173.1, from coordinate 26,366,655 downwards.
GTCAGAGGTTAGAATGTGAAGAAAAGTTATCACTGCCCATCTATTTTGTCCGTCCTTCTTGGGCAGCCTACTGTCTCCTCTTGCCACCTGTCTCCTACTCATTGAAGGTGACTGGGGAGAAGTCTCTTGAAGCCACCTCTGGACATTCATGTCCTCATCTGCAGAATGGCAGGGAAGAAACTGGTGGGTTTGTGATGGTCTGTGTCTCCCCTCTCTCCAAGCCTGGAATGTTCTGTTCAAATACATCATTGTCATTCAATACCACCATAGTAGAACAGCTAGAATAAAGGTGAGGTACCTATTTACCCAACAGGGAATAGGATGAGACAACATTGCAATAAGCAGTGTTTGGGAGGGAATTTGTTGTCAGATGGTAAGGGGTGGGAGCAGGGGGGTGGACAGGCTCTGGTTGCCTAGATTTTGGTGGCTGGCACTTCTGTATGCAGGAGAGGATGCTATAAACACAGGCCTGCTGAGAAACTCCCACGGGTGGCACAAGCATGTGGGGTGGGCTGTGGAGAAGTCAAATGGAGAGAAAGAGGCTCAGAATGCAACATTCCAGGGGGGTTGGGATGGATAACAGGTCCAAACTTTAAGTTTATTTGAGTTGACTTAAGATATATTTAGTTTATATTTGAGTTTTCAAGATGTATTAAGAGGGAACATGAATGCATTGGAACAGAGTTTGCAGTAAAATCATAAAATAGATCCAGTGGATCTTATGGTGTTCCATGCGTGCCTTGTCTTCCCTACTGGGAATATTACAGTGACCACAAGAGAAAAGTATCCTTCCCCCGGGAATTTGTGTTCTAGCAGTGGAGCCAGTCATTAAGCAGAGATGTAAGTACACAAGCTGGACAGTGATGGAAAGAAGTCAGTTGACCAACAGTAACTGCAGCTGAGTGGAGCAGCACCCCATAGGATGGCCAGGAAGACCTCTCAGAGGTGACAGTTCAAATTAGACCTGAACAACTAGCCAAGTGAAAGGTTTAGGGAGAAAGTAGAGGTGGTGTTACAGAGCAAGGTTAAGGGCCCAGAGGCCACAAGAAACAAGTGTGGCTACAGATGAGGAGAGGGCATGAGATTAGGCCAGAATTGGGCACTTGATACACTTGGAAGTGTTTTTTTTTTTTTAAATGTTAATTGTTTTTCTGTAGGTTGCTTTGGCTGCATTGTTGAGACCAATGGTAAGGTTGTAAGAAGGGGGAAGCAGACAGGTCAGAAAGGTCACTGAAGTCATAAGGCAAGAGGCAGTGGCTCTGGACAGAGAGGAAAGGGAGAGGACAGATTTGGATTCTTTTGGAAAGAGGCATCAGAGTAGAAGTAAGCAAGCAGGTGGGAGGATCTCAGTAGCTTTAGCAGCCACCCACTGTGTGTGATTCTCCAAATTTAAGCTTCCTTCTGAACAGCTGTTCCACCCTCTCCTCTCTGTGGTGGGCTCCCCTGCTTACACAGCAGCTCTGTGGACATCAGCTCATGGCTTTCTCCTATCTGAGGAGCCTTGGGCCTCCTTCATCTCATCACAACAGGCTAACCCAGAGGCATCTCCTTTCTGGTAGTCATGCCCACATCCAGGCAGGAGGTGGCAGGTAGGAGGCACTGAAACTGTGGTCTCCCTTTGGGGAGTGCTACATACAAGAAGTGAAAATTGACAGGTTTGATAGTCATCTTAGCTCATACCTCGCTATCACTTACTGTTCCAAGTACCATTTTGTGTGTTCATGCATAACTCCTTTAATCTATCTACACAGTTATCCTATCACTGAGATAATACTATTATCCCTATCCTTCAGGCAAAGAAATAGGCACAAAGAGGTTAAGGACTTCCAATGTCACAAGGATGATTTGGGATAGAGTTAGGATTCACACTCAAGTAATCCGACTGTACAGGCTACAATCTTAACTAATCTTAGAATCCTTCCTAAACTCTAGCTCAGATCTTACTGAGAAGGGATCTTGAACATGGATGTTGAAAAGAAATAAAGAGGAATAGATACTGCTGCGGCTGCTGCTGCTTCATATAGGGAAGCCACAAGTCATTCACACTGCTTGGTTCACTCTCCAGCTCTTCCACCTCTGTCTCTGATCTGGGGAAAATTCCATGAGCCTCTCACTCCTCATCTGAAAAACAGAACCACTGTCTATACTTGTTTTTTTTTTTTCAATGATTCTGATGCCAGAGAAAAGGGGAACTGATAAATTAGGAAGAAAAAGTTATGGGAGTACAGAGCAGGAAGGATCCAGAAGAAGAAAAGGCTTCGGGTGTCTAGCATGAAACTTCTGTGACGAAGGCCTGAGGACATATGAGGGAGCCCAAGCAGGGGTGTGCTGCCCTGAGCCACTGCCTCTTGCCTGTTGATTTCAGTGATTCTCTCACTGGTCTCCCTGATTCCTTTCTTACAATCTTATAAGCAGGAGGTCATGTTCCCACTGAACACAATAGGGAAGCTGGGTATAGTGGAAGCTTAAATAGGAGGATCATGATCCAGGTCCACCTGGGTAGAAAGTTAGAACGTATATAAAAAATAACCAGAACAAAAAGGGCTGGAGTCATGGATCAAGTGGGAGAGCACATGTCTGGCAAGAGAAGTACTAAGTTCAAACACCAGTGCTACAAAAAAAAAAAATGACAGGAAGGAGCCATGGAAGGACTTTAAGCAGATGGAAGAGTGACATGCTTAGATGATCTGGATATGAAAAGAATCCTCTGGTGAGCATAGACTAGAGTGAGCAGAATTCAGCCAAGGAGATCATAGGCATTTGCATCCATGAAGGAAAGAGGGGAACAGGAGGCATGTCTACCCACTGGGATAAATATCTAGGCATATCACCAGGATAATGGGGAGGCCTCCAGGTCCCACTGCTTCTGACATCAGAGAAGGCTTAAGTATAAGGGAGAATGGGTGTGTACTCATGCATAGTCCTAAGTTATTCCATATTTGAACAGTATGTGCTTCTGCTTCATCAATGGTCTCTCTGTTACTTGTGCAATTGTTCAAGAGAGGAAGGCTTCCTGCTTTGACAAAGGCCTGCCTACCCGGGCTTCTGTCTGCAGATCACTTCTTCCCTGGGGAGATGGGTGTGGAGGTTCCAGCTTGGCTCCTCTTAGCACATAGGGAATATTTGCATTTCCAGAGTGGTGTTTCTCTGTTGCAAACAGATCCATTCATTGTTTGTTGGGTTTTGGGTTTGGTTTTATTTTTCTTATTTGCTGTTGTAATATGGCAGGAGATGAAAGTGGTCTGGAAATCAGTGTAAATTCATCTCACAGGTGTCCAGTGGCCTCACAACTACTTACAGCCCAGCAGCTGAGCTGAACGAGGACTCACAGAAGAAACTCCCTCTTGGGTGATTTGAAATGGGTTCACAGCCACAGGCACATGCGCACATGCTCGCACCACATAGTACCCACTCAGCTCTACAGCCCATCCCATGCACAAGCCAGCCCTCCTTTCAAGGTGTCTTTGAAGTCATATGACGCCACCAATTCCGGACCTGTGCTTTTCCCCCTGGGGTTGGTTGTTAGAAGCCTACATATTCGAAATCTTCAAAGAAAATTTTAAAAAGTTTCTCTTCTTTCTGGGTCAGTAGGTTAGCTTTATGTAAAAAATACAAGGATGTATCCTTCCTGGAGAAAAGTAGGAGCATGGTGGTTGCAGTGAATCTGCCGGCCCACCTCTCCCAGGAGCCAGTACTTGGATCCTTGTGATGTATAAGTAGCTTCATGTCATGTCTCCCACAGCAGGGAATCTGAGCCCAGAAAGCCCTTAATTCCGTGTGGTTTTAGTTCTGACCATAGCTTTTAAATATTTAGATCCAATTCCAGTAAGAGTACTAAGCATTTTTAAGGTAAAGAATAGAATTTTGAGTTCATAAATGAGTTTATGGTTTTTATGAAAAAGAATAAAATGAATTAATGATTCTTAAATGTAGAAGTTATTTGTGTTTTGCCATCAGACCAAAAGAAAAACTTTTTAAAGTGCTAATAAATATTCCTTGGTGAGGGTCTAAAGAAACAATTCAACTAATAGTTCTTAAGAAACTACTCCATGCTAGGCATTGAATGTTGTAGCCTGTCACTGGTACACAGAATAACTGGATAAAATCCCTGACTCAGGAACTTAGATCTTAATGGAATTCATTGTGCTAGAAATGTGCAAACCTCCTGAAATCTGGTACATTGCATCAAAAGCTTCTTTTTTTTAGGTGGGGTGGGGGAGGATAGACAGTTGTGCAAGACTATAAAGATATTTGGGAAAGTAAAAACTTCCAAAACAACCTAAACATACAACATTAAAGAACCACTTAGGGTCATAATGATCTGCTTTTACAACCGCCTATCATATTACTAACAAAATAATGTGGAAGAGCATGTATTGAGTTGAAAAATGTTAATGATATATGGCTACACAAAAAGACAGGTTACAAAACAAGTAGGTAGAGTATGTTTTTACTTGTATGAAAATGTAGATATATGAAAGATTCTGAAGGTTGACAGTTCACTGAGCAAATCTCCTGAGCACTCATTACTGGTCCTGGGGGCCACACAACCAAGGAAGCAACGCCTTTATCTTTGAGTGGTACAATTTAGGTTAACTTTTTATTTTATCTTTTTCTGTGTTTTTCATGGAAAAACAGTACATTACTTCAAATATATATATATATATATATGTATATATATATATATATTTATTTATTTTGCCAGTCCTGGGCCTTGGACTCAGAGCCCCAACACTGTCCTTGGCTTCTTTTTGCTCAAGGCTAGCACTCTGCCACTTGAGACACAGCGCCACTTCTGGCCATCTTCTATATATGTGGTGCTGGGGAATTGAACCCATGGCTTCATGTATATGAGGCAAGCACTTTTGCCACTACAACATATTCCCAGCCCCCATATATTTTAAAAGTAAAGTATAAAGATAGTTGTATCTTAGGGTTAGAATGTGGGTCTTCTACTACACTGTTGGTGGGAATGTGAACTTGTCCAAACACTCTGGAAAGCAGTATGGAGGTTCCTCAAAAGGCTAAATATAGAGCTCCCCTATGACCCAGCAGCCCCACTTTTGGACATCTATCCAAAAGATTATAAGCAAGACCACACCAAAGCTACCAACACAACTATGTTCATCGCAGCACAAATTGTCATCACTAAAATATGGAACCAATACAAATGCCCCTCAGTAGATAAGTGGATCAAGAAAATGTGGTACATATACAAAAAGGAATTCTATGCCTCTATCGGAAAGAATGACATTGCTCCATTCATAAGGAAATGGAAGGACTTGGAAAAAAATACTAAGTGAAGTGAGCCAGACCCAAAGAAACATACTCTATGGTTTCTCTCCTTGGGAATAATTAGTATACATCTAGGACAATAGCTATGTCCATATGCACACATAAGGTGATACTAAGCGAAATGAACTCCAAGTTATGGAAACAAGTGGTACATCATTGTTATTTTCAACATACCATGTGAAGTTATGCCTTTTTGTTTTGTCTGTCTTTCCTGTAGTTTTACCCCTGATATCACTGTAACTGATCTTAGTACCCCAGATACTGTATATACATGTATTGGAACTAGGGAAGGGAAAGGGGATACCAAAATTGAGAGACAAAGGATAAAAAGACAAACCAATACAACAGCAACACTTACAAAACTATATGGTGTAAACCAACTTTACAACTCATTGGGGGAAGGGAAATGAGAGGAGGGAGGAGAGGGAAAATGAGGAAGGAGGTAACAAGTTGGATAAGCAATGTACTCACTGCCTTACATATGAAACTGTAACCCCTCTGTACATCACTTTAACAATAAAGAAATGGAAAAAAAAGAGAATGTGGATCTTATAAAGCATGCTCTGATATTGTCTCTCCCTGGGAGGAAGAAGAGACTCCAAAGACTGGAAGTGGTACAAACAAAAGGCAAAAACCAGAGTTGTGTTTGAGCCCAAGGTTAAAAGGAGAAACCATATCTCTAGCCAGAATTCCAGGTTTTGAACTTTGTAAAGCAGACAAAAAAGCCAAGGCCACAAGCTAGGAAGGGTAAGTATGAAATGGAGACTAAGAAAGCCTGGGATAAAATAGCCTCAGTCACTTAGCACTGCTTCCCAGGTGTCTGGGACACAGGATTATGGGAATTTCTCTGCCACCTTTGTGAACTCATGCTCCATCTAACTAGTAGTCAAATGCTGAAAAACATCCAGTGTCCAAGAAGGGAATGGACAGTAAATTAAGCTTCTCTCAGTACTTATAAATGCAGCCAAAAGATAATCTTGAGGTGTTGGCTAATATTTTTTTATTTTCCTTACAATGCTTTAGAGTCATCAGAGTGAAGCAAGAATATTAATATCATGGCTTCTTTGAGAAGGATGTTCAAGAGCCTCAACCCATACCACCCCTCCACCCAAAATGAGTGGAATGAGTGGAAGTGATTTTTATAGAGAGAGTTGGGCGTTGCCTCCATTTCTTTAGGGAAACTCAGGAGACTGCCCCTCCTTCCTGGCCCCAGCATGGTTTCACACAGTGGCACAGTCATGGTGACAGCATAGTGCTACACACAGCAAACCTGGGTGAAGGAGGACATGAATCTCCTGGGCCTCCTCCCTCTTTCCCAGACAGGAATTGTTGGAAATTCATCCTGACTCTTGAGAAGTCTGAGAATGCTGGGAGTTCTAAGGATCAAGAACCCAATAAGGACATAAAGCATATGGACAGCAGTGATTACAGACATCTTGATGAAGGTTTGTATACACAGATGCCAACCACAAAGATCAGAGAGCAAGGCCTAGAATTTTCCTAAGCAGATGCCAACATAGGCCAAATGATGTCAAATTGATCATTTACTTGTTTATTCTCAGATCCATTTCACAACCCTCAAGATACCCCCATGTCTGCTGTCTCCACAGGAGGCTAGATTTCCCAAGCTCCTTTGCCACTAACATCCAGGTAGGCTGACTGACAAGAGCTCTAGAGCAGCTGAGATGCAGAAGAGAAGCCAGGCTCTCATTCTGCCCTCCCTTGAGTAGGCATCTCCTTTGTGATACTGGCTCCTACCAAACAAGCCCACACTGCATAATCCTGTAGTCCTACCTGGCAGCTCCTGCCATGTTTCTAGCCTGTTTCTGGCTTCTTGGCTTTGTAATACTGCTCACTCCTTATAGCTTTCCAAGCCCTTCAGAATGGGAGGAGCTGCCCTTGTGCCAGCTCCTCTGGATAGACCAATGCAGGTCCTTGCTTTATGCTTGGCTTCTGTTTTCTTGCACCTGGACTAATTGGGGTCAAAAACCTTCTTCCCACCAACTCAGTGCCAGGTGAAAATCCTGTAATCTGCCATAATCCCAGGAAGAAAGAAAAGGCAGGATATCTTAAGTTAACCAAATGCACCTTTCCAAAGAGGTGCAGGAAACCTCCAGGCAATTGTTTCTGCAGGTAGTATGTTTTTGTTTGTTTGTTTGTTTTGACCAGTAAGTGTAAAAGGAGTTTAAAATACGGTTAAACAAAAGTTCTGGAAAAGCCCTTGAAAATACATATTTGAATATGTGACTATGAAATTCCTACTCAGAACATTGAATATAAATGTAATACAGATGTATGCCATAACAATTTTGGCTAAGTAATAGGCATGTGGACAAAGACAAAAAAAGAAACAGAAAAATGAATTCTGTATGATGAAAGGGGAAGATATGTGGTTTTGAAAAAGAAAACTCTTCTGTCCTTTACAAAAATTTGTGTTCAGGGATGGGAATATGGCCTAGTGGTAAAGTGCTTGCCTTGTATACATGAAGCCCTGGGTTTAGTTCCTCAGCACCACATATATAGAAAAAGCCAGAAGAGGTGCTGTGGCTCAAGTGGCAGAGTGCTAGCCTTGAGCAAAAAGAAGCCAGGGACAGTGCTCAGGCCTTGAGTCCATGCCCCAGGACTGGTAACAAAAACAAAACAAATAAACAGAAAAATCTGTGTTCACAGTAAAGTAAGTCTTAAGGGAGCCTTACTAAAATAGACATCTCTCTCCCTGTGTCAATTTCTGTGAAAATGGCAAGGCTTCTTTTTGTGAGGCAGCAACAACTGAACTATATGGAAAAGTTCACAGAACCCAAGGTGTAAAGCTGAAAATACAGGCGAAGAGGAAAGAATAGCAGAGGTGCGAAGATGCATACATCAGGAGCCAGTATTAGAACTTTCCTGAGGCCACATCATAATCAAATCAGGTCAGATGGAAAGCCATGTGGGAGTGCAAAGCCAAGGCAGCCCCAGAAAATGAGAGCAATTTGTTTAGTTTAAGGGTCACTTTTCCTGCTGAGTCTAGACAGCATGGCCCTGCTTTCCCCCACATCAGTGCTTCATTTTCCCTGGATTAGAAGGGCTGGTGAATAACCATGTCCTCAAACCCAGGGAGATGGATCAATGGTAGAAATTTTTGTAATGGAGATTCTTATGGAGAAATGAAGCTGAGTGTGGTGGTATACACCTATAATACCAGTATTTGGAAGATTTAGGCACAAGAGTTATGAGTTTGAGGCTGGCCTTGACTACATAGTAAAACCATTTTCCAAAATAAATAGGAGACTATCCAATATAATATCTCTGAATCTAACTTGGAGCCTGATATTGCATATCAGATAGTGACTCAAATGCAACCACTGATGATTTGAATCTATCTCCCTATCTATTTACCTATCTATCTATCATCAATCTATCTATCATCTATCTCTCTACCATCTATCTATTGTCCCTATATAATACAGGTGATAATAAGACCTATCTAAGAGCATTTATGGGAGTAGTAAATGAGATGATGCTGGTAAAATGAACAGTAGGCAAGTATACTCTCACTGCTAGCTGCCATCATTTTATATAATGGGATCACCAAGTTTATGAGGAAGAAAGAAGGTGAAATAAAAACAAAACTTAAAGCTCAATCAGAAAAACCAAAGACTAAATGGAGTAGCACATGCTAGAGTCTGAGCTGAGCAACATACCTGCTAGGGCTAGACTTTGAAAATCACGTGTTTCCTTACTGGGCTTCACTTGCTCTCCAGGTAGGTCTTCCCTCAAGAGTGGAGTAGGAGCACTCAGTTCACTCAGCTCAGTGACTACACGCACACTGTGGACCAGGGAAGAGAGCACTGGGATAGGCAGAGAGGGAGGGATCTCCTTGATTTTGCTCCAGGCCACACTGCAATCTCAGGAAGCTAAATTTCAAATCTCAAGCCCATATACACAGTCCTGTTAGGACCCTTAACATGTTAAAGGGCTTTCACAGAAAATCGAATGCAAACATTGGCCCCTTCCCCAAAACAATGCAGACATGAGATACATGCCATATTTCTCACAAGGGACTTAAGAAACTGCATGAACCTAAGGTCCAGAGATAACTCGATTCATGACAAGACTTCGGAGTCCTTGGACAGGAAAGCTCAAGTGCAATCCATTTAGGATAACCAATCATGTAAAAGCAAACAGAACACAGTCTTTGTCTAACAAAGCCTAGCTGTTCCCTTGCCGGTTTTTGCATGACCCTTACAAATTTCAGGGGCTCATGTGCTAAGGCCCTATTTCCACTCACATTCCAAACTCCAATCCTTCCCTCATGTAATCATCTTCCTTTCAAATGTTTACCAAGCTGGAACATCCCTGAGGCACACCCCAGTGGTCCCTTCTAACCAGCTGGGCAGGCAAGGCTGGCCTCACTGCAGAGCTGTCAAGGCAAAGGCAAGAGGTTACATAATTCCAATTAGCAGAGGCCCCACCGACTCTAAACAGCTCCTCACCACTTCATCATCTCTCCCCTCTAAGGAAATCATCACAATTGCCACCAACATCCTGAAAACAAAAGGCGACAGAATAAACACAGTGCTCTCCGGCAGACCTCGGGATTAAAATGTAATCTCAAAATAAAGTCTAATAACTTTCCCCCTTTTGAACACACTTGGAATAAAATTAGCATATAAATCAAAGCTTAATTAGGACATTGTAACAATGAAACAGCACCGGCTGGTATTAAAGTTTCAGGCCCAATATGATGCATCAAATAAACACCGTAATTAGAGAACAAAATCAAGGCAGTCTCTTGGTAATCAATCACCCAGCAAGGTTCAAGCCTTTCAACTTGAGGGTCACCTCTGTTTTCTGTCTTGCAGATCTTGCCTTCCAGCCATCCTTTCTCAGGGGACGCCATCCACCTTGCATTCGGCCTCTCTGGCTCCTGGCTCTCAATGGGAGGCCCGCCACTAAGCAGGGGTGGGGGAGACTTGTCAGTGGTTCAGAACAACAGCCTAGAGGCCTACAGAAAGAAGCACTTACTTGTCATTTTATCTGCACTAAGTCCATTAGCTGCTAGGGGAATTTTGATTTTTCGGTTTTGTGTGGGTTTGGGGAGATTCTGTTTTGTGTTGCTTTTCTAATTCAGATGAATATCTTCCTGGAATAAAAGGCAGGAATCCTTCAAAAATACCTCCTCTGATTTTACTATGTACACGTCACATGGTTTCTTGGTTGTTATACACACATCAAGCAAATGTCTGCAGCAGGACCTTTGCACAGCTGCACCCCATCCCTGGGCTCCTTCTTTTGTCCATGACTTCCTTCCTTCCTTCTTAAATCTCATCTCAAATGACAGCATCTATCATTTCTAGCTCCTTTTTCTGATCATTTTGAAGGGCCACTACATAGCAAGCATGCTTCTACCCCTTTTAGGTCTGATCCTATAAAAAAAAAAAAATCAGCTCTATTTCCAATACAGCTGATGTTTGCCAATGAATCAATGTGCACACAGGGTTTGGAGAGTCCCCTGAGGTAAGAGGAGAGGAGCAGCTGCTGGAGCCTGTTCCAAGCAGAAGGGAAGGAAGAGCCAAACACCATGCTCCATTCTGTAGCTCTACAATCACAGGCAGTGATTTTACCGGAAGAGCAGGTGCTGTCCCCACACAGCAGGAATGCCAAGCAGGATACTTCTCTGATGCCCACCTGCTTTAGCTCACTCCCCAGCTCTCATCACCACCTGATGAACCCTGTTAGTATCTGTTTCTTTCACTCTCCTCACATGAAAGCAGACTTGAGAGCCACTGCTTTGTTTCATTTTGGACTGCATCCTAAGGAGAAGGGCCACGCTGGTACACGACAGGCATTCAGTAAATAGCTGTGGAATTAAACAGGTGAATGAGAGAGTCTTGTTTCAAATCTATAAAGAAAGGTTGCATTTGTAGGCAGCAGTGTGCCTCGACTGTGGTTGTCTTTATTCCTAGACACTGGGGGTACTTGCGCAGGACCCCTCTGAAGGGGCAGAGTGGAGTGCTTCCTCTGCAGTCTTTACCCCTAGTCTCCCTGGTTACTTGGGTTTCCTCCTCATTTGCCTTTCCTGCCTTCAAATCCCACACAACTTAAGTTTGTTGCAGGACGGACATTGTCTTCCTCATGCCTGTGTCTCTGGCACGGTATGTGGCACAGCCCACAACTAGAAATGGAAGTAAGGAAGGGAGAGTAGAGAAGGAAAGAATGATAAACATATAAATGATAAATGTATATGAAAACATATAAAGGACCATATGCATATGTGTACAAGCAAATTGACTAAGGCATGGCATAGGCAGGAAAAGAATCCCATGGAGTAACTCCTTTGAAAAGCTAACTTAAAATGAATACCAGGAAACTGAAACATGTGATGGTGGGGGGGATGTCAAAGTGAAGGAAGGCAGACAAATAGAGAAAGGAAGAGTTGTCAAATTCAATGTACAAATGTGAAAAGGGAACCAGGTAGCTTGAGGACATGGATGGGGCTGGACATATTAGGGAGAATGATGAAAGGGGTGACATGGTCAAGATGCATTGCACTCTGGGGCTGGAAATGTGGCTTAGTGGGAGAGTGTTTGCTTAGATGCATGAAGCCCTGGGTTCGATTCCTCAGTACCACATAAAGAGAAAAGCCAGAAGCAGCACTATGGCTCAAGTGGTAGAGTGCTAGCCTTGAGCACAACAAGGGTCAGAAACAGTGCCCAGGCCCTGAGGTCGAATCCCAGGACTGGAAAAAAAAAAAAAAAAAAGATGCATTGCACTCATCAACTCATGTTGGATTGAGACCTCTTTATACCCTAAAGATAATTTTTAAAAAGAAATGAGAAAAATTTTAAAGTAAAGAAAGATGAATCTTTCTAGCCCTCTTCCCCATGATTGAGTTACTCTCTTTAGAGGAATGAGTATATGACCTGGTTCTGTATTTCAAAGAAGAAGACACCATCACTTTCTCCTAACACAGAGAGGTCAAAGCCCAGAGAAGGCAAGCAGGCTGCCCAGTGTCACCTGAACAGGATCTCAGGTGGTGGCAGGAAAGACTAAGGCTCAAACTGTCACATTCCAAGAACAATCCTATTATATATCACCTGATCTCGTCAGACCAGAAATGTTAGAACTACTCGGGCCATGGCCCTGCAGGTCTGATGACCTCAGAGGCCCTTTTCCTTTCAGTGTCCAACTGAGAAGGAGATGATAGAGCCTGAAGCTGGGCTTGGTTTCAAGATATCTGGGGCTGAGCCACATGCTGAGATCATCCTGGACAGGGACTGAAGTTACCTCCAGCTTTTCTACCTCCTCCATGCCGCAACTCTTGCACCTGCTAATTGTCCCCAAGCTACCAACATGGCGGCAATGACCTCTGCCTCAGTCACATTTCCTGAGTACTTAAGCTCCAACAGGCTTTGGTTCTACTGGGAGTAGAGAACCCAGGTACATTGTCCAAGATGATGCTCAGATAGACCCAGCCCAGTGAGAGAAGCAAATGCATAAATAAACACAGTATAACCTGCCACTTGTGCACTAAACTGAGCACTGATAATAGCACCCATTACTCTGTGTCACTAGGGACCAAGAGAAGCCAAATACTTCATGTCTAATAATCCCTTTAATCCACAATGACTGAGTTATTAATCTAATTTCACATATAAAGAAACCAAAGCTGAGGAAAGAAGTACAGGCATTGAGATTCTAGTCTTCTAAGTGTGAACAAATGCAGCAGTGGTACTCACTAGACACTATGTGGAAAATGAACTATACAATTTGTGGATGAGGATGGGAGGGGAAACAGAGGGTGGGGGAAGGGTGACATTGTCCAAAAAGAAATGTACTCATTACCTGACTTACATAATGTAACCCCTCTCTATACCACCTTTATAATAACAATAAAAACATTTGAAGATAATAGGGCAGAAAAAAGCAAGAACTACTTACAGTTAAATCTAAATAGTATACTTTAAAAAAAAAAGTATAACATCTCCAAAAAAGAAAAACAAAGATTCATGTTTTGGTTTATTGGCCTATCTAACTGTAAAACTAGAGAGCTTGAGCTCCTGTCCATTGGTTCCCCCCCAACACACACACACACCCCGTTACCTCTCTCCATACCGACCAGCAGTGAGGCTGTAATATGGCAGCCACTGCCTCTTAACACATAATATCTCACACCAAACAAGTATTTTCACCTCTCCTTTCTATTCTCATTCTCTGTCTCAAACTACCTTGCCCAGCCAATAAAGCCCTGCTTAGCCACCCAGGTCCAGTTATATGTCACCATCTCTGTCACCACTGCCCCAGACTCAAATCTACTCACCTTGCCTACTCCATGTGAGGAACTCCCCTTCTGGAGATCATCCTTGGGCCTGCAGAGTCAGCTGCATGGGGAATTTGTTATATATGCAAAACAGTGAACGCCAGCTCACAGCAGTGGAACCTGAAGTTCTGGAAGTGGGGCCAGCACTATGTTCTAGTAAATCCTGCTCCTCCCAGCTACCCACCTCTGAGTCTGATATATTTATACAAAAGCTTGAAAAACACTGATCTATTTTAAAACACCTCATTAGAGCCATTTGCAAGTGTTGAGAAAATGAGTAGTCTGTGAGGACCTGCGGGGCTAGGGCTGGATGGCATTTAGAGTTTGTCACACAGTAGGCGATCTGTTGACTTCATATGTGGGTTTCTTTCCCAGCCAACTCCTGCAACATCACAGTTTACTGAGGCTAGCAGACTAGCAGATTGAGGGTAAGGTATGCATTTTAGTCATAGAGATTTTCCATGCCCTTTACAACAGACCCTCTGCTTTCTATTATACCTTCTTGGAAAAATCTCAAATTTTTTCATTCATTCTTTTTTTTTACAAAATTGTACTAAACACTCACCAGGGACAAGATACCACAAAATATGGGAATAAAATAGAAAATGTGTCTGATAATATGAACTAATAATATGAACTAAGCCAAATATGGTGGCACACATCTGTAATCCCAGTTACTGCAGAGGCAGACATATGACAACTGGAGTCCAATACCATCCTACAAAGTTAGTATAAGACATTATCTGAAACACAGATGACAAGCTGGTCTGAGAGGCCAAGTGGCATAGCATTTGTCTAGCACGTATGAGGCTCAATGATGAAAAAAAAAGCTGTTATGTGCCTTTTACATTTATTTGCTTATTTAACACAATTATGCTGGAAGTAAGTCTTGCTACCTACTTCCCACCAATGAAGCAGAGATAGAAAGGCATTTCCTTGCCCATGTTCATATAGTGTGTGAGTGGAGAGCTGAGCTTTGCACCCAGCATAAGTTTATCCCTGTTCTGAGTCCTCAAAATGCTACCTTAAAATAATTACAGAAGTAAATCATAAACTTTCTGATAAAGTGAAAACAGTGCACAAGACTGCATGACAATGAAAACTGAAAAAACTAGGAAGGAAAAAGGAGCAGTCCGAAAGTGACATCTGAGTAGGAATCTGCAGAGTAAGTAGGAGTTAACCATTCAGTGAGATGAGGGTAGGCCAGGGCAATACTTTCCATGCAGAGGATCCATAATGTTGCAAAAAATATTAAGGAGTTCTTGGAGAAGCTACCAGTGGCTATAGGACCCCTGGTGGGGTGAAAGAGAGTTTAGTGAGGGACAGGAGAGAGATAGAACCTGAAGATAGCACCAGATTACCATGAAAACAGACCTTATCTTTGGTCCCTCCCAAAGCCTTCCATTTTTCCAAACTGCCAAACAGAGGGTACCACATGAATGAATGGCTCCAGTGTACGAAATGTGGCTCAAGTCCAGAAAACTCTCATCCTTCCCCTACTCAGTTGTTCCAAGGGGTTGAGATTGAGCACTTTCCATGAGCCAGGACCTATTGTAGATGTCAGAGATCCAGCCCCCTCCTTTTGGAGTATGTACAGAGCATGCCTCGGGAAAGGGGGAAAAAAGTCATGTAACCGATCTTTGCATTCTTTGAGCTGCACTGAGCCCAGGCTGTGAGCCAGTTTCTGGGATAGGTGCGCCATTAGATGGTCTGGTTTACATTTTAATGAGAAACCAATAACACTTTCCAAAATGACAACTAGACCTAGTGACCAAAATGGACAGCTCTTAACAGATCAACAGCCACTTAAGAGTTCACAGATTTGAAACACTTCTTAAGAAGCTAGCACAGGATAAATCAAGTTGGGCTGCTTTATACAGTGAAATTGGCTAATAGAATCTAGAATAATGAAATAAATGTCTCCAGACCTGTAATTCATTCTGCATAACATTTACACACTACATTCCACTGAAATCTTATTATATGACTTCAGTCAGCAAAACTTGGCATTAAAGAAGAGGTGGCAAAGGAGCAAATTGGTTCAAAAAGATCTTCAGAGCGCTTTATCAAAAGCTGTCTATATTGCCTCCCATTTATTTTGCTTTTTCTCTCTTTTCTGTAGAGTGCATATATCACTAAAACATCTGGATTTGTTATCATAGCACAGAGTAAAACTCAAACTCCTTTATTATGTCTGTGAGGCCCTCTGTAACTTGGCCCCCAACTCTGACACTACATCACTAGCCTCGCTCACTTCCCCAAACTAACCTCTACATGTAATTTGAGTGAGCCAAATTTATTCCCACCTCGAAGTCTTTTCTTTTTCCTGACTGGTCCATTGCCTAAAATATTATGCACCCAGATTCTCACCTGACTGGCTCTGATTCATTCATTAATGTCACAACTCAGATGTCACCTCTTGGGAGAAGCTCTTACTTCCCACCTATAGCACTTGCCATTCTGAAGTGATCTTGTTCTGTAAGTTCACTTCATTTTCTAATGTGTCTTTTCCTACTAAAAATAAGGCACCATTTAAAACAAGGGCTGTCACTTATTGCAGGTTGAACACAGTGACCTTGGAAGCTACTTGTATAGATGTAAAGCTGGAGTCCCTGAAATTAGTCACCAGCTAATTTGGATTGTCAGTGAGGTTTGGGTTTATCAATTATATCAGCAGGCATTTCAGTGAGGTTTGGGTTTATCAGTTATATCGGCAGGCATTTCCTTAATTAATCCAATACATTCAAATGTCTTCTACTAGGTTGTTAGTGCTGGTCTTTAAATTATGGATAGAAATCTTTTCTCCATGGATAGAAGTACTTTCTCTGGGTCTGCAACTCATCTTTCACAGTCTTTATGCTGTCTTTAGTTGTGTCCACTTAAGACTTTTATCAAGTCAGATCTGTCAGTTTTTGGTACACAGTATAAGCTTTGTTACATATCAAGAAAGACTTCCCCTATAGCAAGGTTTAAAAAATATTCTACAATATTTCTCTCATTCTCTTTTCTTCTAAGTGACAGTTAATTGTCATAATATTTGAACTACCTACTTGTTACTGCTGATTTAAAATGCCACTTTCTGTAAAATGTGTATGTATTCCCTCTTTCACTCCTAAAGCTCCTTCTGTCCTAATATCATACTATTTGAGTAACTGGAGCTTTACAGCACAGAGGTAATACAAGCTTTCTCAGAGGGTTTGAGACTGGAGGTGTACTGGTTTTTTTTTTTTCACATTTCTTCTAGACTAATTTCCAAATAAAATCACCTGTTTTCACCAAATCTGTCACATGAGGCTCTGTAATATTTGGTTACATTCATTCATTAATTTCAGGAAAGTTCTGAAAACATTTCCTGTAAAGTGAGGAACAAAACAAGTATCTATTTTCTCCATTCTTTTTTTTTTTTTTTTTTTTTTGGCCAGTCCTGGGCCTTGGACTCAGGGCCTGAGCACTGTCCCTGGCTTCTTCCCGCTCAAGGCTAGCACTCTGCCACTTGAGCCACAGCGCCACTTCTGGCCGTTTTCTGTATATGTGGTGCTGGGGAATCGAACCTAGGGCCTTGTGTATCCGAGGCAGGCACTCTTGCCACTAGGCTATATCCCCAGCCCTTCTCCATTCTTATTCAACATAGTGCTTGAGTTTTTAGCCAGAGATAGGAAAAAGAAATAAATAAGAGGAATACAGATATGGAGGTAAGAATGCAAATTATCCCCATTTGTAGATGTTAGAATCTTTTATTTAAAACCCCCTAAAAATTCCACCAAAAGAAAAGACACTTTGAGATCTAATAATTATTTTAGCAAAATAATAGGATACAAAACCAACATACAAAAGTAGCTTTTTTATATGTATATAATAACAATGAACAGGCTGAGAAAAAATCAGGAATATAATCCAATTGATAATAGCCCAATAATCTAGTTGATCAGAAAATACTTAGAACTTGACTAAGGAAGTGAAGACCTCTACAAAAACAAAAACAAAAAAAACTATAAACATTAAGAAGACAATTAAAGAAGACAGCAAGATCAAAAAATGGAAAGAACTCCCATTTTCATGGATTGACAGAATTAACATTATAGAAATGGCTATACTATTAAAAGCAGTCAGCAAGTGCTATGCAATACCCATAAAAATTTCAATGTCACTCTTCAGAAAAAACAAACAAACAAACAACTTACAACCCTAAAGTTTACACTAACCAAATCAATCTGAGCTAAAAGAGCAATGGTACCTACACTTCAAGTTATAGAAATAAGTGGTTTATCATTGCTGCTGTTATGTTCAACATACCGTGTGAAATTATGCCTTTTTCTTTTGTCTTTTTTTCCCCATGATTTTACCCTTGATGATACTGTAACCGATTTTGGTACTTCGGGTATTGTATATACATTTATCAGAACTAGGGAAGGGAAGGGGAACATCAAAACGGATAGACAAAGACAAACTAATACAACAGCAATACTTAGAAGACTATGATATAAACCAACTGGACAACTTGTGGGGAGGAGGGAGCTGAGGAGGGGGAAGGTCAGAAAAAAATGATCAAGGAAGTACAATTTGGCTAAAAATATGTACTCACTTCCTTACATATGAAACTGTAACCCATCTGTACAGCACTTTGACAATACAGTAATTAATTAAAAAAAAAAAAAAGACGACCTAGAAGTAAGCACAGGCAGCTACAGTCATCTGATTCTTAAAAATAAAAAGTGCTAAAATCATTCCTTGGAGAAAAAACAGCCTGTTCAACAGTGTTGGGGAAACTGTTTATCCACATAGAGAAAACCCCCTACCCTCTCTCAGTCCCCACAAAAAGTCAATTCAAAATGCATCAAAGTCCTTAATATAAGACCTGAAATTTTAAAACTGCTACAGGAAAACATAAGCTAAACCACTGATGGCATAGGCATCGGCAATGACTTTCTGAATAAGACCTTAATAGCTCAGGAAATAAGAGCAAGAACTGACAAGATTGTATTTGGATACACAGAAAATGGAGCAGTTACCAGAATCAAGAGAACACCTACAGAACTAGAAAAAGAAAAGTTTGCCATCTACTCATCAGATAATGGCATAATATCCAGAATATATAAAAAAGCTCCAAATAATAAACCCCCAAACTACAAGCAATTAAATGAACAAATGAATAAAAAATTTCAAGAAATAACAAAAGGGAACGGAAGGAAAGGCAATAAGAAAGAGTAATAGGGCTGGGAATATGGCCTGGTGGCAAGAATGTTTGCCTCGTATACATGAAGCCCTGGGTTCAATTCCCCAGCACCACATATACAGAAAACGGCCACAAGTGGCACTGTGGCTCAAGTGGCAGAGTGCTAGCCTTGAGCAAAAAAAGAAGCCAGGGACAGTGCTCAGGCCCTGAGTCCAAGCCCCAGGACTGGCTAAATAAATAAAAATAAAAATAAATGTATAAAAAAGAAAGTAATAGATGGGTGAATGTGATCAAAGTATATTATATTCCTGTGTGGAAATATCACAATGAAACTCCCCACACTGTATAATACTTTGTGTTAATAATAATTCAAGAAACACTGTTCAAAATGAAATGTACTCATCACCTGACTTATGTAACTGTAATCCCATCTGTATATCACCTTTACAATAAAATTTAAATTTAAAAAATTAAAGATGCTGTAAAGGCATGTGAAATAAAGTTCTATAAAAATTATTAATAAATGAAAATTCTATAGAGAAGAAGTAAATCTTTTTTATTTATAACTCAATTTATAAAGTACCTGTTAGAGTAATGAAAAGCTCACTAACATAGTTGCTAAGATGTTATCATTAATGTAGGGGCTGGGGATATGGCTTAGTGGCAACAGTGCTTGTCTCCTATACATGAAGCCCTGGGTTCAATTCCCCAGCATCACATATACAGAAAATGGCCAGAAGTGGCGCTGTGGCTCAAGGGGCAGAGTGCTAGCCTTGAGCAAAAAAAAAAAAAGAATTATTATCATTAATGTATAAGAAGGTTTTGTTATTCTGTGTATTTCCTTATACCCAAAGCCTTAAATAAAAATTCTTAGCTAGGTATTATAGCTCATACCTCCAGTACTATCTACTTTGGAAACTTAATCTGGAGGATGAAGTTTGAAGCCAGCTCAGGCAATAAATTCATCTCAATCAACAGAGGGTGTGGTGATGCATATCTATCATTCCAGCTACAGCAAGAAGAGTAACTAGGAGGAACTGTAGTCTAGGCTGGCCAAGGAAAAATATGAGACCCTGTGTCAAAAATGGCTGGAGGTATGGTTTAAATAGTAGAATGCTAGTCTAGCAAACATAAAGACCTGGGTTGAAACCCAATATATCGCCAACAAAAAAAAAAAAATATTGACCATCATTTCTTAGATAATTCAGCCAAACAATGTGTTTTTTGTTTTTTTTTTTAATTTTTATTGTCAAACTTATATACAGAGCAGTTACAGTTTCATACTTTAGGCATTGGATACATTTCTTGTACTGTTTATTACCTCCTCCTCTTCATTCCCCCCTCTCCTTTTCCCTTTCCCCCCATGAGTTGTTCAGTAGATTTACACTAAACAGTTTTGCAAGTATTGCTTTTGTAATTCTTTGTCTTTTTTACCCTGTGTCTCTCGATTTTGGTATTCCCTTACTGTTTTGTTTCCTAGTTCTAATACCTGTATACATGGTTTCCAATGTACTCAGATAAGGTACAGGGATAGTGCAGGTACAACCACAGAAAGGGGATACAAGAGGATCATCAACAATAGAAGCTACGGTTTCACACCGCATGTTGAAAGTAATTACAACAGTGATATAACAGTCATTTCCATAACATGGAGTTCATTTCACTTAGCATCATCTTTTGTGTTCATAAGGGTATAGCTATTGGGCTCTTGTGATCCTCTGCTGTGACTAGCATAAACCTGTGCTAATTATTCCCTGTGAAGGAGACCATAGAGTCCATGTTTCTTTGGGTCTGGCTCACTTCACTTAGTATATTTTTTTCCAAGTCCTTCCATTTCCTAACAAATGGAGCAATGTCATTCTTTCTGGTAGAGGCATAAAATTCCATTGTGTATATGTAACACATTTTCCTGATCCATTCGTCTACTGAGGGACATCTGGGTTGGTTCCAAATTCTAGCTATGACAAATTGTGCTGCGATGAACATTGTTGTGCTGGTGGCTTTAGTGTGTTCTTGTTTGTGGTCTTTTGGGTAGATGCCCAAAAGTGGGTCTGTTGGGTCATAGGGGAGCTCTATGTTTAGCCTTCTGAGGAATCTCCATACCGCTTTCCAGAGTGTCAGCCAAACAATTGTATCATCTTCAAATAAATGCTATTTGGTCTCTTTCCCTTCTCATATTTGTATCTCTTATTTCTTAATATTGCTCTCTCTTTGTCTCTGTCTGTCTGTTTCTCTCTCTCTCTCTCTCTCTCTCTCTCACACACACACACACACACACACACACACACACACACACACACTGAAGTTTGAACTCAGAGCTTCATGCTTATAAGTTCTACCACTTGAGCCAAAACCCCAGACCTTTTTGGCTTTAGCTGATTTTTCAGGTATGATCTTATATCAATTACCCAGGCCGGCCAAGACTGCAATCTTTCTATTCATGCCTTTCTTATAGCTGAGGTGACAGAAGCACTTCACACCACCTCTGCAGCTGTTTGTGTTGAAATACTTCACCTCAAGCCACTATCCTTCTGATCTTTAGATCCTAAGTATCTGTGATTATAGGCATGAATCACCAAGTCTGGCTTATTTTAGTATTTTGGCTAGGATTATAGTGCCATCTTGATTAATCCCAAGGATAGTGTGCACCCTTATGTTCTTGTCATTACCAGAGGGGCCTGTACTGTTATATCATTATATGTGATGTTTGCTCTTGACTTCTTATGCTCTTTATTTTTTTTACAACTTTCAGAACTTACCAAGTAAGTTTTAATTAGGAAAAGATGTTGAATTTGGAAAATGCACTTCATTATTCACAGAGATAGTCATATGGTTGTTCTCCCTTTAGACTATTAATAAAAATGAAAGCATAAACAGGTCTCCTAATGTTGAGCCATATTTTCTCTTCTGGAACAAAAAAAAACCCCTTACTTTGCCATGGTATGTTGTTCTTTTAATACTTTTCTGGATTTGATTTGCTAATGTTTTATATAGAACTTTTTGTAACTATAGTCATAATCATATGTAGCTGTTTGGGACCAGTTCCCTCCAATGCCAGAGAAACATGAGGTGAAACTTAAAGATCCTCATGAATGATGACATGGTTTATTGGAAGGATTATGGCAGAGAGTAACAGGCTTGCAGGCCTAGCTGAGGCTGATGCCTGAGCCCTTTGCCAAGCCAATCTTCTTGCTCACTTTAAATGTGTTACCGTGTCCTGCTGATCCTCTGGACCTGGATGAGAAATTAGAACATATAGGAGATGTGAAATCTGGTGAATTTAATTTTGAAGGTGCTATAGAGGAATGTCGATCATTTTAGAAGAAGGTAACCAAAGCTTAAGTAACAAGGAAGAAAAAGACTTCAGCCAAGTATCGGGGTGATACCTTTCTAGTTTACAATGGACAGAATTTAAAAAAAAAATCAAAGAGGAAGATACCGTGAACATTTTTACTTGAGACACTTGCAAGCAAAAAGAAATTTAATTTCTCAACAGAATCTTAATAATAGACAAGTTCATGTTCCAATGTGAAACATTTCTGATTATTTAGGAACATTGGATCATTTGTGTTTGATATAGATAAACCCTTCAGGGCATAATTTTAGATAGAATATAAAATACAGAATACAAATTAATAATGTAAATAAAACAGAACTATTAAATAGAAAGAATATTGCATAATGTACACTTACTGGAAGTATTCCTAAGAAAGAATGGCCTAGAGCTAAGAAAAACTCCTAACCACTACCCACCTGCTCATCGGATGACAAAGGGATCACTGGTGGCTTTTAGAGGTGCTCCCCCATACAGTTGAGATCCGGTCCTTCCTAATGACCTAGGCTCAACTGTAAAACCCACCAAACTAAGAAACAGATGGAGGAGAATGTAGAGCAAAAGAGGACTTCAGCCATCTCTGCCCATGAATCCAAACTTAGCTCACTCCCCATTAGCCTCACTACTACTGAAAGAACTGTGAATTGTAACCTGATGGGCCAGAGGTTTCAGTGGGAACCTTTAATAAAATTACTGTCAGGAGCTACTCAGAGTGTTCTTCTGTAGCTGCTCTTCTGGGGCTTCTTGGCCTCAGGAAAATATGACCATGGCTTTCTTTTCCTCCACCTGCTCTGTAGTTTTAAAATTCAACAGAGACACCATCCATTCTGCAGCTCTTGATATTGAAAGATAGGGAAAGCTGGGGGTCGGGGGTGGGGGGGGGGCATTTATACCTTTCCAGCACAGATGAGCTTGCTATTCTGAAGATTTAGATTTAAACTAGATAGAAAATGGTAAAATCTACTTTGGAATCTAAGCCAGATGCTGCAATTCAGCATCTGCCAGTGATCTTGTGTGGAGTACTTGTGCAAGTATTAATCCAGTTATGCTGTTTCTGACTGTCGCATGTGTCTTTGATTGCATGGCAAAAAGTCAGCATTTAGCCAAGGAACCAAACATCCCTAACCACAGCAGAACAGGAGAAAAACTGGACCCAGGGCTGGCTTCCCTCACCTGCTCACTCAATTTCTGGATTAGACCAGGAAAACTCTCTGTAGTTCGCATCGCTTACCACTAACCACTCACCAGTTTCATACACATTTCACTTGCTCTTTGTTGCATTTCTGTATTCATTCTTTTTAAATCAGCTGAGAAAAAGCTCCTTAAGGAGTTATTTTCTAAAGGACATATCTGTGTCTATATCTCAATAGCTGAGTCTGTGGCTTGAGTATTTCTTTCTTTGGCCCTCATATAAGAAAAAGCAGAACATAGGTGCTTGTAGAATTATAAGACTTCTGTATTTTCTCCTCTAACTTCATAAATATTCCTACTTCATATCCCAACATTTAGAGGTGCACATAAGAAACTCAATACCAGATTAACTGTGTCTCCTTTGATGTTGGTTTACTTTTCTTATTAACGATTAAAGAATTTTTCTCTTGAGTAGGATTCCCAAATTCATATATGTATTGATTCATGGTGATTAAATTGAGCCTTTCAATCTATGTTCACATATACCTTTGTGAAGGAAAAGTTATATACTTCCTTCATGATTTCCTTTGCTCTCCATTCTCAACCTCAGCATTCTCATTTTGCAGATCTTGGAACTGCTATCTGTCTTAAAGTTGTCTTATTATTTAGGCTCAATTGCTTCTCTCTCTCTCTCTCTCTCTCTCTCTCTCTCTCTCTCTCTCTCTCACACACACACACACACACACACACACCTCTTTTGCTCTGCATTCTGGGAAATTTGCCTTCCAATTCACTGATTCCATTTCTAGCTATATGTTTCTTCTCATATTTATTATCTCCTGATTTTGTTTTCTTTCTTCTTTATTTTGTTGCTAAAACTTGTTTCCACTCCCTAGATGCTACTATGCCACAGCAGCTTGCTCTTATTTAGTGTCTTATTCAATTATATCTTCTAAAAAATCACTTGATTTTTTCCCCTTCTGCTCCTGGTGTTAACCCTATTTCAGTCAGAAGCATTTGCTCTGAATTCTCAGCCTGATCAGTCTATCTTGCTAATTCTCCTCATGGAGGATAAGTGTTCTTTGCCTTTTGTAGATAAAGGTAGTACTCATTAGAGACCACTCTTTGAGATCCTCTCCAAAGCTAGACAAGTGTGTTGAATTAGAAGGGATGGGGTTTAAGAAGGCCTGTTTGAATTCACAGGCAAATCCATGATTCATATTAGCAATGGCCACCAAACTAAGCCTGGAGCTCACACTCCACACAGCCTGGTGGGAAGGGGTATGATTAGTTCTTGTGGGTTGAGCTGGGAAAACTTCATACATCTTCCCAATTGACCCCTCCCTCTCACTGCACAAAACACCTTCACTTCCCTGATACCTAATACTCACTTAGACCCCATTTCTTCCCTTGGTAAATAGGGATCAGTCAACACTGACCAGTCCATCAGACCAGATGTGATGAATGAGGACAGGTGAGGAAGATGCAGAGACTTCTGGCTGAGACAACAGGAAGTTCCCCACCTGACTATGGATACAGTATCAGGTATTTAGCATCAAGCAGAAACTAACAGACTTTTTTAGTGCCTAGTGCCTCACATGTTTTAAGTATTTTACTTATGAAAATAAACTCAATAGCACTATGAGATAGATATTAATAGAATCTTTCCTAAGAGGTGAAACCAAGAGATAAAAGTGTTTGTTCAAATCTTCAGAGCTAATAAGTAGAAGAATGGAGACTTGAACCTAGGCAGTTTAATTCCAGAAGCTGGGCTTCTAATCACTACAGCAGAATAGCTCCTTCATTTAGTGTCCATAGTAATGCTCGCAGGTACTGCTCCTCCATCACATAGCTCGGGGACTGAGGCTTACTTAAAATTATGTGATTGAAACCAAACCATAAAATGGCAATCTCCCTGCCTACAAGCTGTTTTTTAGTATACTTTTATCAAGCCCCACGATTTGACTCAAAATGACCTTGAGAACCCAGTAGAGCCAAAGTCTCTGACAAGTAACACCTGAGGAACCGAGCAGAGACACCCGTCTCCCCCTAGGTATACCCTAGCAGCAAGGAAAGACATCAAAATTTGCAAGACTGACCGGAACGATCCACATTTTCCACCCTGGAACAGCAGGCTGCTGTGGACGATGCCAGCAATCCTTCTGGTGACCATCAGTCAGCCCCCATTGCCTTTTACCCTGTGCCTCATAGATTTCTTTGCTAGCAAATGATCAGGGAGATCATTTTAAGTAACAGATGACCTACAATAAATCCTTTTCTTTTTGCAATAGCTAATGCCATAGTTTGGGCTTTTATGTGTATCAGGCTCAATATCATGATTTCCTCTCATTCAATGAACATGTATAGGGAAGGAGACTTTGGCACATGGCAGCACAGAACAGGAAGGCAGATCTGCCTTACTTAACCACTCACAATACTCCTACCACACATACAGCCTCCCTTCCCAGCATCACACCACAAACCCAGGCGCTTCCCTGAGACAAAACAAGGAAAGTGAAGGATGCCAATGTCATTATCGCATCCTTGGTTTCCATGACTAGGGACTGGCAATGGGCCTGAGGCATTGTTTATATTTGGCACCACATAATTATGGCACTCTTGTAGTCTCACGGGACAGCTCATTTTATAGATAAAACTTGAACTGGGAAATGGGAAGTTCCTGCTCATAGTGTGTGAGTGGCAGAACCAGACTTTGGTTCTAGGTGTGTGTCTGATCTGGAAGTCTGTAATCTTCACTGGGCTATTTAGTCTCAAGTTCTCTTTGCCCCATAGACATTCCCTATAGAATTGGCTTGTTTCTGCCAGATCTGTGAGTGAATGGATGGAAAGAGCTGGGGAAGAAGGAGTGGTGAGGAGGATATCCCAGGTCAGGTACAGGAAGAGTTGGGAATGATTAGGGAAGACACCACATTAGAAGGACATAGTCCCATATGGGGCCTCCTAGGGCCTCTATGTGTGAGACAGATGGACAAGGGAGAGAAGGCCTAAGGAAACCATGCTTTGGATTGTCTTGAATGCACAGCCAAGGAGCCTGGGTCTGTCACAGTGGAGGAGTCAGTGTCACTAGCCACATGTTCTACCTTTTGCTCCATGGAAAATAAGCTTCCCCATTTTCAGGCTCAAGGTCAGAAGTCACCAGATGTCCAAGCTCCAGCCAGAGTATATGCCACAAATACAAACCTGGGGCTGCCCAAAGGCCTCATGCTGGGGATTAGGAAAGGCACAGCTGGTGGCTGCCACAGAGGGCCTGCCCTGGTGTGGACTTTGGCTCCTCTTTTTCCCTGATTACCCACATACACAGAGTCACCAGCAATGCAAACCCCATCTGCTTGTGCCTCTGGGGCTGAGAAAAGATGAGGTATGTGCCTCACAAAGGAAAGCCACTTAGCAGGAAGTTCTTTCATGCTCTTTTTTTTTTTTTTGAGCAAACTCAGACACAGACACAACACCCGGTCTCACCAGCCTGGAAGCGTTCCTTTAGCCATTTTCTGCCAGTCATCTCTTCCTCCAGCCTTTACCTGGTACACAAACTGTTCAAAACCAGCACATAGTGATTTATACAGCACCTTTGAAATACTCCTCATGATGTTGCTTACAGTCAGGTGATAGGAGTTTAAGACATAATTCTTGCCCCTCCTCCCAAAAAGTCAGCAACAATAAAAATTACAGCAGTGAGACCTGAAAAGCTACTCTTCTGCTAATGTTCATCTATCACCATTAATTATACCTTGTTTTATTTAGTTATTAAAGCAACATAGCTAAGACAGTCTCAGGGACTTTATGATTCAGCCTACCATAAGACTAATGAGTTCAGCGGATAGCAGGAAGCATCAAGTGTTGCTAAGTGTCCCAGTGATCAAGACATAAAGAGAAGTTTTAGAATTTAAAAATACAAACTTCCTTGAAGGAGCTCTCTGACTTTAAGCTGAAGTGCAGGCCAAGAAACAGAAGTTAACAATGCGTGCAAAAGCACACACATGTGTAAATCACCTGGGACTTATGGAAGGAAAATCATGGAATGAAAATCTTCCCACCTGGATAGATGTTCAGGGACCCATAAAAGTCCAGGTGGAAGCAATTTCCAGAAAGCCATGTCATCCAGGTTTGGCCCAGAAAGCCAGGCCCACCAAAGCTTCTTCTGTCTCTGGCCCAATAGCTCATGGCTCCCATCACCCTGGAGAGATTGCCAAGGGAGAGGATAACTCTTGGGGCAGACCCAAGAAGGGCCTATGAAATGAAGAATATAGCCAGCAGGTTCAAATTTCCCTCAGACAAAAAAAAAATGCATTCACTACTCCACAAAGATCCCAGGAGTTAAACATCTCAAATAACCACTCCAGGTCTAGAAAAGGTAGGCTGAGGGTCTCTTTGTTAGAGAGCTTCATTTCCAGTCTCAAGTAGGATTTCTATGTATGCAATAAGAGGCTTTGGAAGTTAACAACCAGAGAATGATGGGTTCAAGGTACTCACTGGTCTGAGTTCTGTCTTCTTCTCCAAGGACCAAGAAAGTGTAATGTACACCCTTAGCATACACAGGGATGTCCATTTACTGTGAAGGTGGGATGATCTGAAGTGACGCAATGGCCTGATTTCCTGCAATAAGGATTCTGCCAGCTGCTGAGTATCTTCCTTTCATTAGGCTCCAGAGTAAATGTGGGCCCAATGCCCTTTGAATGCACAGTGATTTTTCATTCTCTGGGCAGCCTGTGGACTCATATGCAGACTTCTATGTCCTGCCCAGGAGACATCTGTCACTAACTCCAGTCCAAACTGCTAGTTGGCTGCAAGGGTCGGAACAGAAATCCAGACCCCACTGACACTGTGAATTAGCTTGGCTGTCTCTTGCTTAAGACATCAAGTCAGAGCTCAGCTTTTGTTTTCCTTCTGCATTAGGGGAGAGAGGCACTGTGAGTTGCAAGAAAGATTCCACGTGGGAAGAGGTCTAGTGCATGGCTCATCTTAGGCAATACTTGAGAATCACCTGGGGAGCTGTTAAATATAGTAACGCTACTTTCCACTAGTCCAGATGATTCTAAAACTTCCCACGTAAGCCTATTATATAGCCATGGCTGAGAACCACCATCCTAGGCAACAAAACAATTTCATTAGCCAGCCACATGCCTTTAGAACTAAAAGAATCCCAATGCAAACCAGTCAGTAGTGACTAGTACAGCCACTGAAGGAAGATTCCAGAAACGCTCCTTGGAAGTTAAGTCTTAATGGCAGAGAGTCTTGTACAGTTAAACAAGCAGTAAATAATTCGGGCAAAACTCCAAGACAGGAGAAAATGCTGAAGAATGGAAGTCTTGGGATTACAACTGTGCCTTGGGGTACATCTCACCAAATAAACTCTAAAATGCCTTTCTGGTTGTGTGTGGCTCCATGGTTTCTACATTCGCTCAGCTTCCTTTTCATTCTCTGGAAAACAGAGAATTAAACACTTAAGACAGAAACATTTCTCTGTCCTGCCATTGGAACTAAAGGTGAAAGAGGATCAGGTGATACATTTCTGAGCAATTTCAAAAGACTTCTCATGCTTCCAAGGATATTATACTTGGGAAAAGGTCAAAAGAAATGTGACCACTTCTCCCAGAAGATAGAGACAGAGGTAAGTTCCCCGGCCCAAGAACACACAGATGGGTACCCTAAAAAGTAACCTTTCACTGATTCTGTGTATCCCAGACAGCCTGCCTTTGAGGATACAAAGCCTAGCCAGCTGGCTCACCCAAAAAATTGGAAAAGAAGAACTCTAGTGCTATGTGCAGACCAGAAAGGGCAGTGACTGATGTCCTGGGATTCACTAGGCATTCACATCTGCTCATTCAACCAGAAGCAAGGAACCAAGAAGCCAAACAAAGAGCCTGGCCCTGTCATAGCTTGATAAATGGGAAATCAAATTAACCGGTATGATGCTCCAGTGTCCAAAACTGTAGAACTAATCAACACATGTTTCATTGTCTTTCTGATCATTTCAAATGATGTTTAGGAAGCATTTGTATTAGCACTGAAAACTCTGTCATGTTAAATGAAATTTTATGAGTTTACAGCATTGTGAATGAATCCACACTTTATATGTGTCAGGCACTATTTTGGACACTAAGGTACCAGCAGTGAACTGGGCACACATGTTCCATCTCTTATCTCCCCCTCTTTTCTGGGGGAGACATACAAAAGCACAGAGATAAGTAAAAGACACAGTGTAAGCCAATAGTCACTGAAGGTGGGAAAAATGAGTAAAGACAAAAAGATAGGAGGAATTTTTCTCCTTTACCCTTTTGTGTATTTTTCCTAACAAAAATATTATACTTATGATGACAAAAAATATTTAAGGAGAAAAGTTTCCGAGAAAGAGACTGAACTAAGAAATGAAATTGGAATGTAAACTGGTTCAGTCACTCTGGAAAGCGGTACGGAGATTCCTCAGAAGGCTAAACATAGAGCTCCCCTATGACCCAACAGACCCATTTTGGGGCATCTACCCAAAAGACCACAAACAAGAACACACTAAAGCCACCAGCACAACAATGTTCATCGCAGCACAATTTGTCATAGCTAGAATTTGGAACCAACCCAGATGCCCCTCAGTAGATGAATGGATCAGGAAAATGTGGTACATGTACACAATGGAATTTTATGCCTCTACCAGAAAAAATGACATTGCCCCATTTGTTAGGAAACGGAAGGACTTGGAAAAAATTATACTAAGTGAAGTGAGCCAGACCCAAAGAAACATGGACTCTATGGTCTCCCTCATAGGGAATAATTAGCACAGGTTTATGCTAGTCACAGCAGAGGATCACAAGAGCCCAATAGCTATACCCTTATGAACACAAAAGATGATGCTAAGTGAAATGAACTCCATGTTATGGAAATGACTGTTATATCACTGTTGTAATTACTTTCAAAATGCGATGTGAGGGCTGGGGATATAGCCTAGTGGCAAGAGTGCCTGCCTCGGATACACGAGGCCCTAGGTTCGATTCCCCAGCACCACATATACAGAAAACGGCCAGAAGCGGCGCTGTGGCTCAAGTGGCAGAGTGCTAGCCTTGAGCGGGAAGAAGCCAGGGACAGTGCTCAGGCCCTGAGTCCAAGGCCCAAGACTGACCAAAAAAAAAAAAAAAATGCGATGTGAAACCGTAGCTTCTATTGTTGATGATCCTCTTGTATCCCCATTCTGTGGCTGTACCTTCACTATCTCTATATCTTGAGTACATTGGAAAGCCTGTATACAGGTATTAGAACTAGGAAACAGTAAGGGAATACCAAAATCAAGAGACACAGGGTAAAAAAGACAAAGGATTACAAAAGCAATACTTGCAAAACTGTTTAGTGTAAATCTACTGAACAACTCATGGGGGGAAAGGGAAATGGGGAGGGAGAAGGGGGGAATGAAGGAGGAGGTAACAAACAGTACAAGAAATGTATCCAATGCCTAAAGCATGAAACTGTAACTTCTCTGTATATCAGTTTGACAATAAAAAAAAAGAAATCTAACGTGTGAAACTGTAACCTCTCTGTACATCAGTTTTATATTAAAAACTTAAAAAAATCTATAATTTCAAAGTACTTCATTGCATTCTTTATAAACAGTGGTGTCATTGGACGAGACAAAAAATTTCCTGTTGATAAAATAACCTTTGAATAAATATAATTTTAATCATGAAAAAAATAAGAAATGAAATTAGTTCACAGCTAGGACCTAAGCTAGCCATAAGACAAAAGGCGCTAGTGCCAGACTGATTGTACTACTGCCAGTGGAAAACACAGACAGTAAAAAGAGAAGGCCAACCCTGGTCTCAGTGGCCCAGGGGACAGGACAGTTCCTGAAGTCACCACCCAGTCCATAGAGCCAGGCTTGGATTCAGGAGTGTGGCTTTAGTGGAACAGTGATGACAAGAAGCCCCTGTGGTGCGAAGGCTGCCAAGCCCACCACTAGTTTCAAGTGTACCGAAATGCACTTCCTGGTGACCAGGCTTGATCTCAGAGTGTATGGTAGAACTAGACCTGCAAGGGGGTGGGTTCTGGGATGACCTTGAACACAATGTAATGGCCTTTCAGAGCCAGCAATTAGATCTATGGCTTCCATGATATACACCTTAACGTTCCATACAGTTCCTGATCTCTTTCTTCTTATCTTTCCCTAGAGCTGCCCTTTGCTAGATCCCTGTTGTTCACTTAGTTAGATAAATTATTTAGAATACTGACCACAGAAGAAATGGGCACACATGATGAGGGACACAGAGAGCAAAGAACCCCACTGGGGCAGGATAACCTAAGGCCATCTCCGCCTTTCTGTCTCCTTTCTAGAAGGGCATCCTAACATCTAGACTTGGGGGGGGGGGGAGTCTAAAATTTAACTTGGCCTCCCCTTTCTGTGATCTTAATCAAGACATTTAATAACTGTTAGACCTTGTCCTCCAACCTATAAACAGAAGAGCCCACCTCAAGTAGTCTTTGAGCAAATGGAAAGAAAGGGTATCCACAGAGAGCCTGGCACTCTAAATTGCTTTTATAGTTGTTTCTCTTATGATCTGTCTTTCTTTCCTTTCTATTCTCAATGAGGTATCCAGTAGATACTTCTCCCTACCTGAACTCCAAAGAAAGTCTCCTTTCCTATGGCCTTTCTCGCTGTGCTGGGGGACCACAACAATGAATGGAGCCCACAAATATTCTCTTGCCTGGGAAGGAGACAGGAAGTTTTACTGGGTCTAGGAGCCCTTCTCTGCTCCCTGCTGCCCCCTGTTGGTTTAGGGTCTGAAGAGCCCCTAGGTTACACCTGCAAAATGCAAAGCAACTCTAAGCTGTTAAAAATAAATTCCAGATTTGTAGATATGAGTCCCAAAGCTGCATCTGTCCTGCCATGTTTGGCTGCTTTGGGATGATATAACAATGGCCCTGTAATATGAGGCTTTGACAAATGGAGGAAATTAGGCTTTCAAGCCAATCTTGTGGAGGGCCACAAGAGGGGTTTACTCCACCTTGCAGAGAGAATAAATCTGAAAAAATTCTGTAGCAAGCTAACAGATCTGTTCCCTCTTTCCCCATTCTTGGGTCTGTGTTAAGCACCATCAATCATTTCTTTCCCAATGAGCATAGATAGGTCCTCAGACTCCTTTTGAAGACTGCCACACTCGAAGCCCATGATTCAGATCAATTCTGAATGCCAATCAATTCCTAGTATTAGTCAGAGTTGACATGCAAGATGAAATATGCTTTACATCTTAGGGTTTGAAGCTCAGAGGCTAGGGGTCTGCACCCAGGAGGAAGACATGAATAAAGATGTCCATCTCTGTGTCTGTTCCTGTGCAGACAGATCTGATTACTTCACCACTTCAGTAGGCTGCCCAGGGCAAGGTAAATGGAGGCCCTGGATTAAGTATCACTAATTAAGACTAAAAAGTATCACTGAGCTACAGTGGGGAAGTATTTTCTTGATTGAGCAAAGAAGATAGCTATCCTACAGGACCACTGCCCAGGCTGGGTGGTTTGGGCAACAGGGTACTTGGATACTTGGCTCCAGAATTTCATCACAGCATCTTGGAGCCACTGAACTAGACTATGAGGCACCGGTTGCCTCCTGGCTGAGTGATGACAGGAGAACAGAGAAGAAACGTAGAACCAAATCCTTGGTGCTCATGGGTATAAAAGCTTTCAAAGCTATTATTAGCCAGGTTTTTTTATTCAGTGTCAAGAATAGAATCCTGTTGGAGATAGGGCATGGAGTTAATTCTGTAAATGACAAATCTGGAGGAAAGCATGGCCAAGATGAGCTACTCTTTACCCTCTCACACCTGACTGGGATCCACATGCTATTGTGAGGGGAGGATTGGCAGGCAAAATGAAGATTTCAGAAGTGAGAGGATCCCTGAGCAAGAGCTATGTACCCTAACTATGAGGACACAGGCTAGACCTCAGGGCAAGCTAAGCTGGGCATCTCAAAGAAGATATGACTGGGGATTGATTCCTGGATAGTCGAGGAAAGTGAAAGCCTGACTGAACTACTGCACAAAAGATCAAGTAGAAATTGTTGCAAGAAATATGACTTCTATATTTTTCAATTTCAGAGTAGCAGAAATTGAATTCAGTCAATCTGATGAGGTATTATTCAGTCTGGGCTTTTGCTAGCTCTTCTCCTTTGAGGTGTTTATTTTGTTTTGTTTTATTCTGCTTGGAAGTACCAGACCAAAGAGAAAAGAGGAACTGCTCTCAATCATCACCTGCCCCATTGTCTTCTCCTAACCTATTCTGGCCATCTGGTCTCTGGATTCTATCACACAAACAGCTGTTACAGTGACCTTAGTCCAAAGCCCCCTGAGTTTCTGT
This sequence comes from Perognathus longimembris pacificus, assembly GCF_023159225.1. Taxonomy (NCBI): domain Eukaryota; kingdom Metazoa; phylum Chordata; class Mammalia; order Rodentia; family Heteromyidae; genus Perognathus; species Perognathus longimembris. The sequence continues at coordinate 26,333,073 of NC_063173.1, read as the reverse complement.
GCCATGATGTAAAGATAAATTTTCGTGATTTGTGTGGGTGAGTAAAATTCCTGAAAGACTTCCATGTAATGCTAATTTGCATGCAATAAGAGCTTAGGCAGATTACATAAATTACACAATCCTCTCCATGACTCAGTTTCCCTCTGAAATGGGCAGAATAATATTACTTATCTCACAGGGTTGCTATGAGGATTGAATGAGTTAATAGCTGTTGACTAGACCACTGCAAATTTGTCTGCTCAGATTATTATTTGCTACTTCAAATGAAAGAGGAAATGTAAGAGTGGCACTGCATCCAAAGATCTAAGACTGTCCTGTTTAACACATGGATTCTGATGTACCTTCCTCAGTGGGGAAAAGAGGGGTAAGGTTAAAGTTAAGGCTTTAGGGAGAGCATAACACAGCATGATGAAATGTGCTAAAATTCCTCACCAGACCCAACAAAACAATTCTAGAAGCTGCCTCTGTGCTAGGGATGGTCCCTTTAGCTGCTGGATGGAGAGGAAAAGTCCTGGGATGAAAATGTGGGTGGCCAACGCAAAGGAGTGGGAGACTTGGGGTACTGGTTATTTAACCAATCAATCCTCTAAACACTTTAATTTTTTTGTGGGTCCTGGGGGTCAGATCCAGGGTCTTATGCATACTAAGTGGTATACCATTATACTGTATCCCCAGCCCCATTAACCACCAGTATTGCCTTGCATGTCTCCCTGGACGTGCTCACAGCAGAGTCCTGTGCAGGTGAACATCACTGTCATGAAGCGATCCTCCTCCTGGTGAGAGCAGAAGGATCTGGAAGGAGGACTTTACTGAGTGCTCAGCCAGGTCACCTGGTAAAAAGAAGACACAGGTTTGAGGTCACATGATACAAGAGGTCTGCCCTATCAACTTATCTGGCTCTTTCACGAAGGGTCAGCACCCTATCTGAAGCAACTCCTGGAGACAAGGCTTCATCCTAGTCCTATCCTGAGCCAATTGGTCTTAGCCTACCTCTAACACTCCTGGGATTCACAACCCTCAAACCTTCTCTTTAGCTAGTACCTGACTTGTATAATAGACCAAGTCTTACCTTCTGCCCTTTGGTTTCTGTTTGCAATTGTCCCTTGAATCGCATACACTTTTTCTATAATGTCAGTCCCAACATGGCAAATAAGTTTCAATGCCTGTGCTATCTTATATTGACTGGTCATATCTGCCTGGGTTGTAGTATATAGGAGTGTGGCACTCAGAGAGGCAAAGGGATCAACAGTGCTGTCTTCCCCAAGGGGCAGGGAGCAGAAGATGCAATACACTATGGCGTGTGGGACAACCCTACTTTAGACCCTCACTATAAACACTGATGAAGCCCCTGAGGGAAAAGAAGAGAGAGATCTGATCTCTTGACTGGGGAATAGGGTGTGTCCAAGAAGTTGGCCAGAGTTGGCCTCAAGAAAACCTGAAAACAGACATTATACCTCCTTGGAAACTATTAACTAATCATCAGGCTATGTCTGGGGGTTGCCTGTCTATTCCCACCAGATAAAAAGGCCTACCTTTAAAGAACTTCTCCACTTTGAGCACTGAAAGTCCCATGTCTCAGGGCCCCCTCAGTCCCAGTCAAACCAGTTAGTCACCCTGAAACAGATGTGTATGGCCTTTCCTGTCCCCTGCCTCAGTTGCTACTTAGTAACCAGGAACACACACTCCTCTTCAGAGGTAAAGAAATACCTGAGTCTCCCCAGCTTCCACTGACTCTGAGCACACAGCAGCCCTTCTAATGAAATGTTTGCCCAAGATCCTGAGGACTTTCCATTTCCTTGATCCTGTCTCGTGTCTGAAGAGGAAGCACTAGGACTGTGGAGAGAGAAAGCCATCTGGAGCTTGGTACTCAGTGCCTCTTACCTGCTGTTGAAAATGAGTCTTGTGCGAGTATGTCCACACTGCACATCTGCTAGCAACTGGTTAATCACAAGCACATACTTGGAATCAGTCTGATTTCATTCATGGAGCATCCTTCATCAAACTCTGCACAACAGTGAACTGTACCACCTCTACCTCCTCAAGGTATCAGACAACTGGTGGCACCCTAGCCACCTGTGTCTAAAGACTCTTTAAGAAACTCAAAAGAGCCCTGGGAAAGAAGGAAAACTCCTCCTTGCTTTGTCTTTTGAGACTTTCTAATGTTAACAGTAAAAGGGAAGGAGACCAAAGTAGGGCACAGAGCAAAATCATTTGCATCAGTCCGACATTCAAAGCTAGTCATCCAAAGGAAAGCAGGAAATTGAAATTAACTGCAGCTCCTTGCTTTGTGTCCCTTCTGCCTTCAATTTGCTAAGCAAAATCTTCAGTTGCAGTCATCTATGTCTGCTCTTGGTGACATCTGTCAGCTTGGGAATCTAATTGTTGATAATAGTATGTCCTTGTTATTTGAGCACCACACAAATAGCATAAATATGACTTAACCACCCTTACCAGAAATCACAAATTTGTGTCATGTGGGCTGAGTGCTAAGGCTGATTAGCGCAAAATTTAATTTTCATTAATATCAGCCCAAGACAAGTAGAGCATGAAATTAACCTGATGTGTTAATATTGTGCTTCATAGTTCCAACTGTATCTCAGACACTGTCATTGGGAGCAGGTGCTGCTCCACACGGAGAACTCTAGCAATCAGTGTGGCCCAGGAGGCAGAATGAGCTGTCCAGAGGTTGTATTCCAGTCATGGTAGGTATTTATGGAAGCATGGGATGGTAAACCTGGGAAGCACTAAATGGCAATTGGAGGTGGTGGTGAGGATAAATACCCTGCCAGGAGCTTTCCAGCCCTGAGACTTTGAAATTTTAAATCTAAAGAAAACTTAGATCAGGTGTTATTGTCTCAGATAGGTCAGCAAAGCCATCTGCAGGTCCGTTATCTGCTCTTGTATCACTCTCAAGCTATGAATCATCATCATGCTTAGGTATAGTTAGGCAAATCAAAAGAGAGAATTTTTAGAATGTGAAAATTTTATGAGATTCAAAGTTTAGTGCCTATAAAAATTTCCTGGAACTCAGCCAAGCCCATCCATTGTGGTATTGTTCATAGCTGCCTTGGTGCTACAACAACATATTCAGTAGCTGTAACAGAGATTCCGTAAGCTGGAAAGTCATGTTTACTATCCAGCTCATTGCTAGAAACATTTGGAACTTCTGACCTAAGGCAATAGTGGTTCTTCAATGGGTTTCTTGGAAACGGGAGAGGAATAAGGCTTTAGGCTTTACTCAGAGCAACTATTTTTATATCAGTTACACACAATGTGCTTTCATTTGACAAAAGGGGTGGGGAAACAGGGTGTAGCTAGGCAAGGTCCAGGATTAGGTACTATAGTTAAAAAACACTTCCCTTTGGTGATATTTATTGTGACTTATGAATGGTGAGTTGCAAGGTAGTTCAAGAGATCCAACACTAGCCTCAAATGTAGCTCAAACCAAATGTGTGTGTGCGTGTGTGTGTGCAAATGTGTATCACAGGCACTCCTCCAACCTAAGGGTTTGGGGCCGAGAGTACGTATACAAGAAAATAAATTATAATCCCTCGTGGGAATTTCCCCTATATACAGAGACTTCTCTTCCCTATCTGCCTGGGAAATACATTACTTGTTTTGAAATAAATTTGTACATATTATATAGTCATTAGACTATTTTTGATAGCTCACTATTGGTGACAAATACCTGGAACCTATGAATGTTGCCTTAATATGGGAGAGGGGTTCTTGCTTGCAGGTGTGGTTAAGTCTCTTGAAGTGAAATGTTATCTAGGTTAGTCTTCAGTGCTACTTCAAGTATCCTGAGGTAGATACGGAGAGTACAAGGCACATGGAGAAGAAGGTAGTGTGCCAATATAGGTAGAAGTAGGAGTGATATAACCACAAATCCATGAATGCCAAAACAGCCACCTAAGGTTAAGGAAGCAAGTAGATTTTCCTCAAGAGCCTGAACTATTTTAGACTTCTTGCATCAAGAACAATGAGAAAATGAAGTGGGTGCATCTGATCAAAGTCCATTGTATGCATATATGGACATATCAAAATGAAACCCTTTGGACAACTAATTAGTGTCAATAAAAATGTATAATGAAATAATTAGGTATTCATATTCCATTTGGGTACAATTGACTGTGCATTACCTTTTAATGTAATTAAATAATTAAAATTTTAAGATCATGCATTTTTAATAACTGCCTTGCACAAAATCTCCAGCAGATTTAACAATTCATTCTCATAGACTGGTACAGCCAACTCTGGTATACCACAGAAGTAGATGCTCACTAAATGTCAGAATCCTTTCCAGCCTTTTCTGCATTGTAGCAGAGTTGAGCAGCATTGTGTGAGTTCAGCTGCCTGGCTTCTAAGCTATGGCATATTCAATTATGAGCAAAAAAAAAAAAAGTTACATGATGTCACTGTTGCACCCAGTTTTCCAGTAGATGTCCATTGGTGATATTCTAAACCATAGGAATAGACATGCCAAACTATGTCTTCTTAGACAAAGGCGTTGTAGCTTTCTGGTTTGAGAGTTCTTTTTTTTTATTTTATCTGACAGCACAACAAACACAAGCAAGCATGAAGTATAATATATGCCTACAGGAACTTTCGATTTACTACAGGGTTCTTGGGTCCAAATATCCTACAAATATCTGAGTTCCTTCCAGAAGCAAAGTACATGCATTCCTCCCAGAATCCATAAACCTAATTTAATCACAAGAAAAATATCAGACAAACCCCAACTGGATGGTAGGCAGTGAACCACCTTACCGGTACTCTGATAAAACAATGGTACAGGGATCAGAGATAAAGAAAGTTTGCCCTGGAGCAGAGGAGACTAAGGAAATGAAACACTGAAGGGTAATATTGTATCCTGAATAGGATCCTTGAACACAAAGACATTACTGGAAAAGCTGGTGACATCTGAGTAAAACATGTGGCTTAGTTGATGATAAGAATGTGTGGATGTTTGGCTCTTCATTCTGGCGAAAGTACCACAGAGGCATAAGATACTAATGAAAGGAAAATCTTGTTAGCTTTCCTGTAAAACAAACTATTTAACAAGGCTTTATTTAAGAGAAGCTTGGGAGCCAGGCATGATGACACTTGCCTCCATCCCGGTTATTTGGGAGGCAAAGATAGGATTGTGATTCAAGGTCAGTTCAAGCTGTATATGTAAAGTAACTACAACACAAAAGCCTGGGGGCTCAAATATTAGAGCACCTGCCTAGCCTGAATGAGATCCTGAATTTAAACCTGCTTACCACCAAACCTAAAAGAGAACCATGGTGGAAGCGCTAGCTGTTTTTGTTCTTCCTGCTGAATCTTCTTCCCAAGAAACAAAGACTATATTTTACTACCCAGGAGAAATAATGTTTGAGCCAATGACAGGAGCACCTCTGCGTTGACTTCTAAATCCTCACATATAGGAGCCTGGTGATGAGAGCCAGCAGCTCTTCCCCCCACCGGAGCCCAGCATTGAACTGGGACAGCAATACCACCTGGTTCCTTGAGCTCAGTAAAACCATCCTGGCATTTGTGGATTCCACAGCTGAGGGTCAGAGGGCAAAGGCAGCTTCCTGCAATGGGCTCTTGACGCTTGGCTGGTCAGACCTGCTCTGGACAGGACTCCTGCTGGGGGTGGGTGGGGGAAGGAAGGGTATTCATCTGAGGCCAGGGGATTGCCAGTGTTCTCTATAAATAAAGTGTGTGTGTGTGTGTGTGTGTGTGTGTGTGTGTGTGTGTGTGACAGACAGGCAGGGAAGCAGACAGACAGACAGACAGACAGACAGAGGGAGTCCAGTACTGAAAGAGGAGGATATGGTGAATGGTCTGAAACAGCTCCTGAAAACAATCCCTCATGGGGGAAGCAGCAGTTCTTTTGGAAACCAGTGAAGCAGGAAAGTGGTGTTGACCAACCTTTTGTGCAGGCCTTTTTGATTATCAGTAAATAAAGGACAGGCTGAAACTGTCCTTCAATACCAAGACTAATAGCCTCCATGTTCCTCCCCCACCACACCATCTCTATCAGCTTTTGGTGACCATCCGTTCACCTGCATTCTGCCAGGACATCTTGTGTACACTAACACTTCAACTTCTTTTTCCACATTTAAAAAAATTGGCATTGACTGAAACAAGGGGGTTTCCCTTTGACATATCCATATATACCTACAATGTACCTCAATCAAACCCACTCCTTCCATCATTCTGCCTCATCCACCTTCCACTTTTCCCAACTGATGTCAACAAGCTTTATTGTTCCATTTTCACATACACATAAAAGATTTTGACCAACACTTCTGCTTTAACTCCTATGGTCTCCTTCTTTCTCCATCAGCCTTTCCCTTTTCTCTCATTCTTCTCTGGGCATGTCTTATAGGACTGACTATTCTGCTTCCGCAAGTAGCCCCTCATTTGAAGTCTTAGCTCTGCATGTATGCAATGCAGTCTATGTCAGCCACAGTCCACAAGGCACAGTCATACCAATCCATACTTCCCAAGCATCTTCAGGGGTGAATGGACGGCTGTGTCAGATAGCATGGCACTGTGTCTGCCCAGGGACCAGGATACAGATAAAACTCACTCCATCCTTCCTTTAGAGCAACACGGATGTATTCACTCATAAAATGAATACTTTTTTCCTCAATTACTCATTCATTAGGGGATGTGAGCCTCTGGATGTGGTATCAGGGAGCATCCAGTTAGGAAACAGAAACCATACCAGCAACTTGAACAAAAATAAGTTGCTGCAGAGAGTTCTTGGCTGGGAATGAGAGGAATGAAAAGACAAACAGGGAATATTGAAATTCAAAGAGGGAACCACAGGAAGCACTATCGTGCCATGGCTGGAGTAACAAAGGGAAGGCTTGATGTACAGACCTAGAAGCAGGAGGGAGGCTCCCACAGAAATGGACCCCAGACCTGTGGGGAAGGCAGAGATTCCTGAAGAGGAAATCCAAGAGACTGGTTTTGAGAGTGTGGGGAAAGAATGAAAACCAAAGCCAGCTGCTCTATTGAAATCAAGGGCTCCTGCCAAGGTGAAGCAGCGTTGCTGGGGTGACGCTGGCAGGAAGTAGAAGCAAACAGAAGCACATCTCTTCCCCTCTCATAGCCCTTCTAGGTTCCATGTAGCACCCCCTACTGGCAAAAGAGAAAGGCGTTTGCCGAAGAGATGGGAGAATCATGAAAGGTATGCATTGTACTCAGAGACTGATGCATTGAATTGAAACTCCTTTGTACAGCTATCTGAGGATAATAATAATACTTTTTTAAAGAATTTCATCCCTGAGAACACAAGGCAGAGTATGAAAGAGCAGGTGGGGAGAAGAGAAAGAAGACTTTATCAAATGATTGTCCTATAGATACATGTACATGCGTGTATGAATATTTATGCTTTAAAGGTAACTTTCAATCTCTAGTAACAATCTTTAAAATTTATTGAGAACTGTACAACTTGTGTGGATGTTGAAGAAGAGGGAAAGTGGGAGAAAAATGAGGGAGGAGGTAACAAGTTTGACAAGAAATTACTCACTGTCAGCAAAATCTGATCCATTTTATGTTATTGTTTAAATTCGCAGTAGTAAAGTTGGTCAATACTGCTTTAAAAAAAGAAATATTCTCACCACTTTACATATGTAACTATAACCCCTCTGTACATTACCTTGACAACAAAATTAAATTTAAAGAACCAATACCAAAAAACATCTTAATTTTACAGATGGAATTATTAAGACCTACAGAAGTTAAGTAAATTGCTTATGTTCAGAAAGTAGCAGCTCTAAAACCGGGCCCCATAAAAGTCACACAGTCCCAGTATCATCTTTTATCTGCTGAGTTACCACACCTGCAAAATATGCTACTCCTTTCTGACATTATCGGGCCATCCTGAGACTACAGGTTTCTTCATGTTCCCTGCTCCAATGCACAAGAAAACCACAACTCCATCGTGTATCAAAACACAACAGTTGAGTTTGCAACACACTGAGGCACACATATGCAACCATAACACCAAATGAAAAGCAGAGCATATGCTATAGATATACTCACATTAACAAGAAAGGAAGAATAGATAACATTTAAAAAGAGGATTCCGTGTGCTGTATTATGGGCTCTTTTCATATTAACATATTGTTATGCTTTAAAAACAACCTATTAAAAAAAACAACCTATTAATCTCCATTTTCAGAAGAGGAAACAAAAGCACCAGAAAGATTATATAACTTACTGGAAGTCAAAGAGGTAGTAATTGAAGGAATCAGGACTTGAAACAAAGCAATCAGGCTTCAGAGCCCATTAAGTTAACTACTACAGTAGTATCACTGCAGGAAAACACACACAAAAAAATCATGATATCCTATTCAGTTAAAAAGAAAGCAGTTTATGGAGTAGTGTGCATAACATTTTCCCTTGCCTATAAAATACCAATTCCTGTGTTGTTCATATATACAGCAATGTGTGTGTTTGATTGTTTTATCCACAGTATCATGTTGAGGGGGGCTTATAATCAAATATTAAAATAGTTCCCTCAGAGAAGTGGTTTGGTTTTACATTTTCCTATTTTTAAATGACTACATGGATTTTTATAATAAACAAGCACTTGTAATGAGATTTTAAGGACTTTAAAAAGAAGGAACAACCATCTTCTTAAGGAAATGATCTGGCAATTTGAACGGCTTTGGGACAGAAGAGGAAATTTGTGTCCCCAATACACATGTACAATACAAAAGAGATCCCAAAGCAGCTTAATTCAGAAAAGGTAAATGAACAGTCACTGACAAAGAGCCCCATACCTGGATAAGGCAGGAGCCAAGTCTCTATGCATTCAATGTCAGTGTGTTCCCTTCTCTAGTACATTATAAGGAAGGTTTGCAAATTTGCTGAACATGACCATGGTTTTTCCACTTTGAACCTCAGGCCTCCTAGATTCTAATCAAGTTGATTTGGTCCCTCTGAACACCCGACATTTGAGAGCTGGCTAGCAGTGTTGTGGTAGCTGTGATGTTATCCCTTTGCATCAGGAGTATTCTCTCAATTTCCCCAAACCATGTGTTGCCTTGGAAACATCATGATTCTTATAGAGATCTAAGCAAAGAGAAGTAATAAAAATAATCAAATCTTACACTTAGTCTATCTTTCATGCCACCAAGGCGCCTTGCTAAACCCTTCCTCTGGATGAAAAGACAGACAGGCAAAATGGCTCATACCATGTGTCATCCTGATAATTAACAATTAGAGAAAGCACGCCGATCTCTGTTCTCTGGATAATTCAGGTCAAAGCAAGGCCACCATTTTCATGAACAGAAGGATTCAGTCCCACATTAAAGACACTGGCATGAAAGAGGCCTCTTTGAGAAGAGAAAATGATGTATCTTGCTATCATGGAATCAACTCACATGGAAGAAAGGTTCGATGTGGTCCAGAGAAATCTTTGCTCTGTATCAGCAATTGGCAAACTAGAATTAAAAGACCAGACAATAAACATCTTCAGCTGACAGGTCATATGGACTTTGTCACACTACTCAAATCTGCCCTTGTAGGGTAAAAGTAGCTATAGCCAATATGTAAAAGGGAAGGAGAATGGCCATGCTCTAATATGACTTTGTTTATACAGACAAATGATGGGCCACATTTGACCATGGGCCATAGTTTGCTATGCTTGCTCTAGTCTAGAGAATAAGCTATGGACCCACAGGGGGGCCAGCATTTGAGGATAACCCCAAAAGAAGACTGGAAAGTGGCCAAGTTTGTTCTCATTGATTATGTACGTAAAGACATGACATCCTTTAAGCCAAGCTCTGGTAAGAGCACAAAGTCCCTATAGTTTACACTGACAAGAGGAGGAGATAGAAAGCAAGCAAATAAATGAACAAACAAGAAAATTCTAAAAACTATAGGTGATATTAAACAAAAACCATTGTTTGTATTAAGTGATCAGGGAAGATTCCTCAGCCACATACCGAGAGAGAGAGGAGGAGGAGGAGGAGGAGGAGGAGGAGGAGGAGGAGGAGGAGGAGGAGGAGGAGGAGGAGGAGGAGGAGGAGGAGGAAGAGGAAGAGGGGGAGGAGGAGGAGGAGGAGGAGGAGGAAGAGGAGGAGGAGGAGGAGGAGGAGGAGGAAGAGAAGGAGGAGGAGGAGGAAGATCAGAGCCTATATAAGGCAAATCTGGGTCAGAATGGGAGATACAGAGCCAGCTCAGGCCTCTGTGTTAGCTAGGAGCTTCCACTAGGGGACACTGGTCTGCCAAGGAGGCCAAACAAGGCAACTAGCTTCTCTGGGCTAGGAGAGGAGGAGGAGGAGGAGGAGGAGGAGGAGGAGGAGGAGGAGGAGGAGGAGGAGGAGGAGGAGGAGGAGGAGGAGGAGGAGGAGGAGGAGGAGGAGGAGGAGGAGGAGGAGGAGGAGGAGGAGGAGGGAGGAGGAGAGGAGGAGGAGGAGGAGGAGGAGGAGGAGGAGGAGGAGGAGGAGGAGGAGGAGGAGGAGGAGGAGGAGGAGGAGGAGGAGGAGGAGGAGGAGGAGGAGGAGGAGGAGGAGGAGGAGGAGGAGGAGGAGGAGGAGGAGGAGGAGGAGGAGGAGGAGGAGGAGGAGGAGGAGGAGGAGGAGGAGGAGGAGGAGGAGGAGGAGGAGGAGGAGGAGGAGGAGGAGGAGGAGGAGGAGGAGGAGGAGGAGGAGGAGGAGGAGGAGGAGGAGGAGGAGGAGGAGGAGGAGGAGGAGGAGGAGGAGGAGGAGGAGGAGGAGGAGGAGGAGGAGGAGGAGGAGGAGGAGGAGGAGGAGGAGGAGGAGGAGTCCAAATACATAAAGCTGAGTGAAGAGTAGGCTGTCTTTGTCTTTGCTTAGAGCCTGAGGTTGGAATAGGCTGAGTGGGTTTGAGATGCAGAAAGAGCAGTTTGGCTGGATTTAATGAAATAGTAAGCAAAGACAGTATGGCCTGAGGTAAAGCTGTGATAAGAGACATTCAGAGAAGAGTCACTGCAGATTGGACACCCTGAGTCTCAGGACTTCACCTTGATTTCACCTTGCCACTGTGCAGCCATTCCATCTCTCATTGTAACCACCCTGCACACCCACAGGCTGTGAGCCTTCTCTAGCAATCCCCACACCCATCAGGTATGGCTAGTCCTGGGAGAGCCTCTAAAGATGATTCATGTAGAACAGGTTCTTATATCAAGTAAACATTCTTTTCACTAGAAGCAGTAGAAGACAGATGTAAGTAAAATAAATTAAGGAAGTAGTAAGATTTTCAGAACCCAATGTGATATATCTTCTTAGCATCTTCCTTTCTTAATAAACAAGAATAAGAGGGAAGTAACTAGCTGAGCAGTTCAGGGTTTTTCATGTTCACAAAAGAAAAAAGTACTAAAGCACTTAACTCCTACAACTTCTAAATTCTCTATCAAGGATTATAAACTTCAAATAGAATGCATAGAATATGGACATTGAAAATTAAGGGAAAAAGAAGTATCGTCTTAAGCTATCTTCAATGTGATGAACAAGTCAGGATCATAGTGATAACCTAGGAGAGATTGGGCACCTATAATACTCACATTAGAACTGTGAGAGCAGGAGAGGGACTAGAAAGGCAAATGCTCTTCTATTCAGAAAACATAGGCAGATTGCAAAACCACAGCCCATGAATTGAGTATCAATCTCCAGAGGAGCATAAGAGGATAATTAAATAGTAGTGTTTCATGAACAACAGGGAAATGAGAACTACAACCTGAGAACTACAATCTGCCCTAGGAACAAAACTCACAAAATCACCTTAATTACTCTTTTAATAGAGTGGATACATTCAACCAAAGTTTATTACAACAACTAAGTTCAAGCACCAGGCTATAGCAGTGCCCAAGCCAGACACCATGTCTGGTCTTTGGTAATATGCTACTAGCTGGGCTGTTTTTTATCTTATCTTGCTCAACACTCTTATCAACAAATTGGAAGAAGGTGTGGAAGACATGTCTTGATAAGACACAATTGAATGAATCTCAATAATTTGGCCAAACCCTGCCAAGTAAAAACTCCACAACTATACACAAAACTCTTATGTCCGATTTTTAATGCTTAATTATCAGATATAAAAAAACAGACATGATCTTTGAAAATAGTTATCAATGTGAAGAGAAGCAAAACTTAGCTAATAGGATAAAGGAAGGTAAAGGAAATAGATACACTGAAAGAAGAATAGATATACAAAAAAATAAGTACATCTAACCAGTTTCTTTACAAAATGGTATTGCATCCATAAATGAAATGAATATTATGAAAATAAAACTATAATAGCATATACAAACACATGAAAGCTGAGAGATATCCTTAATTAAATCTTCTAAGAAGTAACAAAAATAAATAGGAATTGAAAACATGAAGACAAAATATTTAGCAGATGAATACAGAAGGACTGTATCCAGCCAATAAGAATTCCTGAAAAGGAGAAGAGAGAGACTGAATTACTGTGAATAAATGAATAGAGGGATCCTCAAGATGAAGGTCCCATGAGCCCAGCATAGTGAATGGCAAGATCCCCTCAGAGGAAAATTCTGAACCCTAGGGATAGAAATAAAATCCTAAAAGCTTCAGGGGAGAGGGAAGAAGAAGGGTGGGGGAGCTGGGGACAAAGATGGAGG